>NC_136651.1:8615980-8640980 GCF_949748355.1 Melanostigma gelatinosum
TGTGACAGGCAGGAAGCTGCGAAACCTAACACAGTACTTTCCGCTGCTCATCTTCTGTCCTCACATCTCGGCGGCCAGGCTGCACCCCGCCTCGGATCCAGTAGGTGTGTGTTACATGATGATGCAGGCCATAATTCAGAAGTAGTGTCAGAGCTGTGGTTTATGCAGTTTCCGGGAGAGAATAAGCATTCTCGTGTGTTTTCACAGTATGAGGTAATTGCTGTGTGTTTGCTTCATGTTCTGTAATAACACATAGCCATCCATACATCTATATAGCCTTGAAAAAACCACGTGTTTTGCTTAATGTTACTTCACTTGGATGACTGGCCTTCACTTTGCAGATTGTTGTGTGTTTGACCCTAGCAGGCTGTTTAAGACGTGTTTGTACAAGCATCATTTTGTGACATCACAACTTATGGAAGTCAATCATGGTCCAATATGCAACTTAGTTGTCTGGTGACTTCTATATTTTGAAGAGAAGACGACAGCTCACTGAGCTCCAGTGGTTTTATGATTGACACTTGAAGAAACTGAGATAGTCGTGTTAAATACAGCCTTCACATGGGGGTAATACACCTTCAGAGGCATCATCAACAAGTTACCAGAGCACACCTGAATCCACCACAATCATTGAATGTTAATGATTGATTCATTTAAAAAAAATGCTTTAAAAGTTAATTAAACGTTTTGAGGAAGAGTCGTATATTGAATCTCTATATTTTAAAACGTGTCTGGGTCTTTCTTGTACCCTTGCATGTGTCTGATTGTAGTATACCTCCGAGTCTTGGTGGTCGAAACAACTATGACCTCAGAGTTTCAGTGGGAGGATCAAAGTGACTCCAAAGTCGACGACACATCAGCGGTAACAAGTTGATATATCTCTCTGTAAAGCATGTGTCAGTACACTCTCTTTTCCCACTGTGCGACCTTACTTCGTGCACGTCATTCCATCCTTAGAGATTTGCTGTATGAATCCACTCTTTTTTTTAAATCATTCAATTTGGGAGAAAGCAACCTTGCCCAAGAGCACTACCCCAGTGCATCTCCAGAGGGGATTGAATCAGCAGATTTGTAGTTACCAAACCATTCACCTGGAATTCAAGGTTATTTAAAACTGCTCATTTAAAACAACATGAGAAAATTGGCAGTGATTTTTGAAATATTGTTCACTATATCACTGGCACTACAAAGCCTACATTGCTATCCAAGCCGCAGCTTTTACTGCAGTCAGATACATGCAGTAGTGCTGATAGACAGAAGAAAGAGCAGCATCCTTGCACTTTCTGTAAATGAGGACGCAGTTGCAGTCAGATGGGATACAGGCTGAACATTTGACAAGCTGAGAATAATATTCTAAAACAGTTTAAAAATAATAATACAACCATAGAGGTTGAGCAGGGCTTCATCTCTTTTTTATCCTTCCATCTATTAAACATTCATACAACAGAACCAGCAGGAGATCATCATTTCTCCTCTCCTCTGTGCTTTTGCTGAGTGGCGGAGAGACTTTCAGCGGAAACATAGCGGCGCAAAGGCAATCAACTCCAAATATCTTTGCAATTTTCTCTCTTACAGGCAGAATATTCTTTAAAAGAAATATCCAGAGAACATTTCATTTTAGCAGGAATTACATGAGCAGACAATCTCTGTAGAGAGCGTTGTTCATCTGTGATGAGGTACCACACCCACAAACGCATACGGCAACACACAATACAATCGGTAAATGTGCACGTGTACGAAGACACTGCACCATCCACTATAACCCTGCAATATCCACACACACTCACACACACACACACACACACACACACACAAAACAATTACCACTCAGGAGACGAGCTGTACTAGACTCTCCCCTGACTATTATTTGAAGTGGTCCCACCAGCTGCTTGGCTTTCACAGGGCGCACCAGACTGTGGTCTACACTTCACCATCCTTCTTCGATACCTGATACCTTGACAATCTGATTGATCATAAAGCAAACGTGTTAATGTTTGAATCTAGAATTTGATTCTTGCACAAGATGGTAATTTATTCATTCCAGGGTGATTTCGTTCAGGTCATCAGTTTCCCTAAACTCTGCAGCAGTATGACGCTGAACGCTTCAGAATAAAGTTCTTCCTAAAATGCTTATTGGTGTACTGCCTCGGTGTTGTTTGAGCTTCTATGTATGTGTTTGTCTACGTACTGTTTATGTTTTTAAAATGTGTGATTTAAATTGATTCCTATTAATAAGCTGTAGGTTTAGCCACAGTGCCAGCCTCATTTGTTAGGTAAGGTATATAATGCCTAACTAAAGGAAAAGTAGAGGTGACAGAGGGGGTGCACAGCATTGATCCGTACCTAAGTCATTCAAAGCACTCAGGCAAAGTCTGTGTGAAGCAGAAACTCTGCCTGACCGTCAGACTAACATTGCCGAGCGCTAGAGAGGCTCAGTAGTGATGTCTGGAAGGAATATAATTGAATCAGTGTCTCAGGATGACAGGCTTAAAAACTAAATATGAGCACCAGGTAATTAAGTTGTGATCATGAGACACATTGTGTTACATCTAAAGTTAATGAGATAATTAAGATGAGATTTCAAGCTAGTCTACACGTTGTGTTGTTGTTGTGAGGTTCTCTTGATGGACAGCTGAGGCGTCTCATGTCTGATGGCTTGAGCTGATTGGCAGAGGGTCGGCCCCAGTGTCACCACAGAGCTGAAATCGGTAATCTCGCACACACTAAAGATATACAGAAGGCTTCACTGACAAGATAGACTCGGGCAAGAACCAATAGAAATTGATGTCTGAACAGTGAGCCAATGTGTTATTTCAGTGCGTATCGCTGGAAGGAGATTGGGTGACTGAGCAAGAAGAGAAAGACACCGACGCTGTAAACTAATGACTAATAGCTCAGGGACACGGCACTATGCAATATAATTTATGTTAATCAGACAACGCTAAAAGCTTAAATGCACATCACCAGCAGTCGGATCACATTACAAGAAAACACCTCTCAGCATAAGACAGAACAATATATTGTATCAAATCTATGAGCTGCGGGATTTACAAATTTGGCCTTTTTCAAGGTCAATACATTCGGCTAAGTGCTGAAGTTCTTGGCAGCAATTCAGAATAAACAAAGAGAAACCTGTTGTGGAGGATTTAATCTTTCTCCATTTTGTTATATTGAATGCCTAATATTTACATTTTCATAGCAATTACTCACATCGATTTTACAAATGTGACCTTATTAGTGTCTCAGAGCTTTGTTTTTCAAAAACCAACAGCACAGCCATCCCCAGAGAGAGAGAGAGAGAGAGAGAGAGAGAGAGAGAGAGAGAGAGAGAGAGAGAGAGAGAGAGAGAGAGAGAGAGTGAGAGAGAGAGAGAGAGAGAGAGAGAGAGGGAGAGAGTGAGAGAGAGAGAGAGAGAGAGAGGGAGAGAGAGAGAGTGAGAGAGAGAGAGAGATGGAGAGATAGAGAGAGTGAGAGAGAGAGAGAGGGAGAGAGAGAGAGTGAGAGAGAGAGAGAGATGGAGAGATAGAGAGAGTGAGAGAGAGAGAGAGGGAGAGAGAGAGAGTGAGAGAGAGAGAGAGATGGAGAGATAGAGAGAGAGAGAGAGAGAGAGAGGGAGAGAGAGAGAGTGAGAGAGAGAGAGAGATGGAGAGATAGAGAGAGTGAGAGAGAGAGAGAGAGAGAGAGAGAGAGAGTGCAGACTCTCACCTTGTTTATATTTCTCTCCCTGTGCATGAATAACATAACATGTTGTTTATTGAAGAGACCAGGTGAAGAAACCAGATAGATTTAAGTTCAGAGAAAGTCCTTTGCATCAAGTAGCTTTGCAAATAAAGTGCAAGTGAGGTTAAGATTGATTACTGAGGAAGCATAAGCCAGGATGAGGAAATAAAAGCAGATGTAGGCCGGGAGCGAGTCATAGCCTGTACCAGCTTAAGACTTGACCCGCTATCGTGGTCTACATTCCAGTGCTTTGTTTACTCTGTAGAGCTCATTGTATCATGGGAAGACGCTGTACAAAGTGTACAAATGAGACAAGGTTGCACTGAACCAGCAGCCAAATGCGAGGCTTGCAGTCTTGAGCATCCAGGATCTGCTCAGCGGGGGACAAAGCTGTTCGCTCTGAATTCACACTCATTACTGGTTTACTTTGGGAGTGCACCGTGCGAGCATGCTGCTAACACCTACCTGCGTCTGCCAGTGTAGCTGCTTTGAGCGACCCGATTATTAAATGTAGCATAACAGCGAGAGTGATAGGTGAGATGTAGACCGGTGACAACACAAATACGTCATGTAAGGTGAGTGAGAAAATGAAATAAAGTTACAATGCCATGTTTCTGAAACCTGCAATAATTGATTTTTTTTGGCCACTTGCAGGCAGCAGAAATAAGTTGTAAACACATCATTGCCATATTATTGCCTTTTTTAAGAAATAGATCGACATTTTGGGAAATATTTGATTTCTGGTGGAGGGTTAAATGACAAAATCCCACTCTCATGTGTAAGGTAAATATGAAGCAACCTCACAGCGACAACAAGACTCTAGGAAGTTACTGTAGTTGTTCAGGGATAGCCAGTTAAGTAATTGCACTTTGTTTTTTTGTATGAATTGAACAAACAAAACATCATTCGTGAATTTGTGACATTTAAAATGATGTGTAGGCAGATTTAGTTACATTTGGACAGAGCCAGGCAAACCCTTTCCCCCTGTTTCCAGTCTTGCTTACTGGTTTCTGGATGTAGCATTATGTTAAATTGTTAGCTGCTTATTGAACAGGAACATAGCGACAGTAACATTCATTTGGAGTCGGGTTTCTGGCAACCTGGTGAATAGAATAGCAGTTCAACAATCACCCTGCTTTTAGCTCTGAATGCTTCTCCATCCACTTCAAGCCAGGAGATTTCCTCAGCACCCGTCCACAGTGAATTAAAAGGGAAAAAGTGATGGCTGGTTGCATGCACCTGCTTGTATTGAGTGATAGCTGCTGGAGCGGAAGGCTCTGATGGATGAGTGGCTATTGTGGAGATCTGAGAGAGGGGTCTGACAGCAGGGTGGCAGTTTGCCACCTGAGAAAAACAACAAGTAGCAGTTAGGATCCATCTCTATCTCTGTCACACCCATTCATAAACACACACACACACTAACATATGGAGGCTTTCTTTGTGTGAAGGGGTGTGTTTTTTCTTCCACCTCTGTAGCTTTTGGAGGTGGGATGGTTCATACAGTCTCAAGGGGTAATGAAGATTTAGGGCTAAGGTGAACTGTGGGGAAGCTTGTTGGAAGACGTGTTGCATAGATGCAGAAAATCTGAAGCAGATGAACACAGATGTTTACCTCCTTTTTCTTTGCTTGTGTTTTCCCCGGTCAAAACTATGTGACAGACATATCGAACAAAATAACAGTGGTTTGTTTTGTTTTGTTACTCAAAGACATGTAGGCTTTGTGTCTGGAGATAACCTATCATTCAAAGCAGCTGCATTTAAAGTTACTCTGAGGATTTTTTAACTGATAATGAAACAATCTTAATTGAATACTGATGCATCTATATCAACATAAGTAAATAAGACCGTCAGCGAGAACATCGGCTATTCGTTAGTTCTTCTTAATGCTCCCCGGGTCCGATTACAGCGAAATCAGAAGAAATCATGCAGATCCACCAGAAACTCCTTCACCTCAGACTCCAGCGGGGCCTCGGGCAGAGACTAGTCCGCCGCAGAAAGACCCAAGACTTTTATTTTGAAAAGAGAGTGTATGCATGTAATGAGAGAAACACAGAAGTTTGTTCTGTGTTAACCGACACGCCGTCCCTGACACCTTGAGCTTCATAGCTTAGGACCGTTGACCAATTGTCGGTATTTGACGAGCCGGGAGTGAAAATGTGTTGACTGTGGACATGTTTGCCTGCAGACTAGGTGGGACAAAATGTTGCACAAACAAATGTGTGCATACTCCCTCATCATGCAGAGGGATTTCTTACAACCTGGCAACCAAAACTAGCTATGAAGCTTGAGAAGACGATTTTAATGAACACTTTAGCATTTAGCATTTAATATCTCATCTGTCAATCATCTCTGATAATGACATAAGCTCAGTGCCAAAGCAGGGAGAAGATTGAGAGTGGGTGCTACTGGAAGCGCTTTAGGGATCTAATTTAGCTGTGGGTGTGATTCTAACGTGATTAGTATTTATATGACACATCATCCACATTAGGCACTGCTTCCCTGTTCCACATGCCACTCTTGATCTTCCTCTCTCCTCCCCGTTTCAAAGACACGGCACAATGGTGATGGGCACCATCTGGCACTCACTGTTGGCACGAGTTTGACTCTGTGATTATTGCCAAAAAGCATGAACAAGGGGTTCTCACTCTCCCTCTTCTCTTGGTGTTCCTCTCTCTCTCCCTCTGTTGCACCCAGCCCTATATCTGTCATTTATTCACACTAACAAACTCCTGGGTGGACGGATACACATTTGTAGGACATGTAAGAATTTTACGCTTTCACATCTCCAGTGAATGGCTTTTAGATGCATGCACTGGTAACACATTGCATACCACTGTTTGTTTTTTTGTAAATGTCATGTTGTCAGTGGTGCAAGAGGAAAAACAAAATAGTGCTCTTCATTTCTATTTTCTTGTTTTCTTGCTGGGAAACTCATGTGCTCCTGCTGGCTGAGCATTTCCTCTGTGCAGCTTCATAAGAATGAGAGTGATGCCTACAGTGTATTTTCTCCCTCTCCCCTGTGAGGTGCCTGTTGCTCCGTGGCTCAGCCCTGAAGTAAAGATGGATTACTGCAGAAGAACTGCCTGCCCTGCCCTTTACACATTTCACACACACCACTTATCCATTATCATCCACGGGGGAAGCGGTGTGCATGTGCGTGCGCGCGCACACACACACACACACACACACACACACACACACACACACACACACACACACACACACACAGGTCTGAAAGCTCTGACAGGGTTGTTAGCAAAAGGTCAGAGTCAAGAATCTGACAAATCTTTCTTTTGAGAAAGGAAAACCTCTCATATCCAGTTAAACTGAAAATACACCCGCTCTTACTTTCCTCTCTTGTTGTCTTTCAAGCTGTTTCTATTTATCTCTGTTTCTCTCTCGCTCTCTATTTTTGGTTGAAGACACACAGCGAGGAGGAAATCTGTTCGTGTTCGGATCAATTTCCTGTCAGATATGGACAACCTGGTGATTTGAAATATCAGAGAAAAGCAAAGCCAGTCCCTGCAGTCGGCAGATTATCCTGACGTTGCCTGGCTAAAGAACGGGGTTCAATAAGTGCATTATTGACTTGGTGTTTTGGATTATTTGGTGTCTAAGATTTATACACTTTATTGTCTTTCTTTAAAGCGCAAACACTCCACAATATTTTGACTGTATTTGTTTTTGAAAGTTCATAATAATTTTAAATTGATAATATTGCCTGATATTTTTGAACTGCCTCTATTTTTGGTATTTTATACTTCTATATACGGTACTTTCTATCTCTATATTTTGTATTTTACACCTCTATATATACGTCATACCTCTAAATATGGTACTTTACACCTTTATAGATGTGGTACTTTTTAAATCTGTATATATAGTACTTTAACCCGCTATAGATGGTACGTTATACCTCTATATATGGTACTTCTTTGTTTCTATAAATGTTACTTTATGCCTCTATTTATGGTCCTCCTTTCCCATGTGGGATTGGGTGCCCACGTAGGAGATTTACAGGAAACGCAACCATGTCTCCTTCATGTACAACTCATTTGCTCCAGCAAGTACGTTTTGAAGGGAACATGCAACCAATGTTACATTTTCTATTAAGAACATAAAAAAATAAACATATTTATACCACTCTTGCAACACAATTTCTGCAAACAAAGAATGTATCAACCGTGACGCGGCACTATCTATTCTGCACTAAGCGCTGCACGAGTTAAATTCACTTTACATCTAATCGACAGATCACATTGGAGGAAGGGCGGTACGAATACCACAAAGACCAACTGTCACATTCTAAATGTAGCTGCAAGTGCTGAACTTAACAACAACGGAGGGGAATTCAAAATGATATTTATGTGTCTGTCCTCTCTCCACGCTTCAGCCTTCCCTTCGTCCAGAACAAGGGCCAGAGCAAGCGCTCTACCTTGAGTCACCATTTTTTGCTTGCTCGCATATTCTGTATCATAGCAACCAGATACATCTAAAGGGGGTCAGCTGAAAAACGCTGCACCTCTCAAGTGCTCCCAGCTGGGCGCTTTCCGAATAGCCCCCGGCGTTATCAGCTGGCGATAATTGCTTTGGTGGACAGGGGCCCTAAGGATGTGAATCCTGGTCTCCAGTTTCAAAGTCCTGCTCTTTGTACGCCCACCGTCCAACACCGCCGGCCACCTCCCAATGAATCATGTGGTGATTCGTACTCTTGAAGAAACGTCGCAGGGGAACATAATCCAGGAAGCAATTTTTCTGCAAAGCTTTTTCCTCCAAAACGTGATTGGGAATTCAGTCTGTACATCTTTATTATAAAACTATGGTTATAGACCCTTAAAAGTAGGATTGTGGTTGACAAAAGGCCAACATTAATTGGATGAGTCAGGCTTGCACATGCCCATCCACCACACCGGAGGTATCTACATCGGACGCAATGGATGTACATTGTGAAGTGTGTGAAATAGTCCAGTGTGAACATTATTTCTAGGGCAACTACATATATTTTTTAAGTTGCTTTTAGAATAATATGATGTCTTCTTCGTCTTTTACACAAACACTCATGCGCGTACACACACACACAGTTTTTTCTGTCACTGTTATATATTCTGTTCTGTTTCTTCTTCCTGTCTCGTTTGCTTTGTTGCTTCTTCAAGAACCGATGCACTTTCCCTCTCCTCCTTTCTCTAAACCTCTGCATTTTCCTGCGAATTTGTTTTATATTCTATTCACTCAGGTCTTTCCACTGCCTGTTATGATAATGGCAGAGAATTGTCAATGTTTAATGAATGCCTGGAAGCTGGATACAGGTTCAGAAATATCCACGTGACCGTGAATAAGAAGTTCATCTATAATTTGTTCACACATCATTGTTTTTCAGAGGAGCTCAGCTAAATGTTCAAACACCGAGGCACAGATTTTCATCTTTTTTCCTGCTCATTTGCACAGTGTATGTGACAGTATAGATGTTGTTTTCCCTGAATAAACTGCACAGAAACACCTCGGGTTCTGCTTCATTTGGCTGTGGAGGGGAACGCAAAGCTGTAGGCAGCTGCCTGGGCAATCTTTCCTCCTCACCTCCTCTCTGACGCTCCCCTAACCCCTCTCTCCTGCTGCTCCTATACACCCAATCCAGGGCTGTGATTTTGCACCACTTCTCCGCATCCCCATTTAAGTGTGAAATGTATTTATATTCAAAGCGGAGAGTAAACAGAGAAAAGGGGGGAGAGAGCGGAGGAAGTGACACAAGCAATCTAGTGGAAAAGAGGCCTCTTTCTGATGTCTGTAAAGTACCGTATTCCTCTGGATAAAACCAGGACAATGAGGATCTGTCAGTAGCTATGGGCCAGTTCTGGGACCATGTGGAAAGTATTTGAATTGGACTGGTATGCCCTTCTAGGCCACATGAGAAAGTGAATCAAAGGCAGTGAAAGGAAAAGTGAGCTCAAGCTGAGGAGTAGCACTCTGGAGACGGGGAAGTAGACAGAGCACATTATAGAGGGCAGGAGTAGTGTGAATGAGGACTCCATGCACCACAGCCCACAGCTCTTAACGCTGCCTTGAGTGACAGCAAGACTCTATATGTTCTTACTAGATTATCCACTTTAGAGTAGGAGTACATTTTTATTTTCCCGACGCAATCGTTTAATTCCCTCGGAAACTTAGCAGGTGTAAGAAATTTGAGTGTAGAACTGTGTGTTTAGAAGTTATAATAAAAGTGTTTAATGATTCATATTTAAGAATTCATAATTGGTCATAATCATAAGTGTTTTGGAAATTGCATAATTGCATAAAGGTGTTTTAGGATTAGTAGCTAGAAGTAGAATTTGAGACATGAAGCTTTTGCCAAAAGTTGCAAAGTCTTATCTTTTATATAGAATGTTTATCATAGAAGGGTTAAGCCATAACAGACAGTCATTGAATGTATTAAGAGCGTAAGGACAGAGAGAGACTTTTAGACAGGCGATTACAGAGTGCACCTGGGACCTGGGAGTTAGCCAATAGGAATTGTGATGGACAAAAGGGGAGGGGTTTCAAACCGGATGTGGGTGGTTTTCTTTAAGTCTTTTTTCTCTTCTTGCGGTGGCTCTCGGGGGACACACGGGCTGAGGAGCTTTTTGCACGAGGGTTTTTCGTTCGTTTTATAGTTTCATGTTCCATAGAAGTAGTGTACTTCACTGTATAATTGTATTTGCTTCAGTAGGATTAAATTCCTTTTAATTGTAAACCAGTTTTGGTCGATTTATTATCGCAGCGTCTCCACTGTAAACAGCAGTTGGACCATGCGCTCCGGCCTCCTCTCTGTGGGGTGAAATCCAGCCCCCCACACAGGTTACATTACACGGCCTGTTTAAACATGCAAGGGATGGATCGCCGGTCCATCATGGGGATGTATCAGACAAACGTGCCTGGCAGCCATCCTGAGATGTCTCCAGGTCTCCTTTAACACTATTATTACTTTTAAAAATCGTTTAAAGGCACTGTGATTCATTTTTAATATGGATGAATATTTTACTGCACACTGGAGTTAGGCATTTGTAAAAAAAGAAAAGAAAAGAGAGTGAATACACAGTGAGAGAAAAAGTTGGAGATATGGAGATGCATGACGAGTCATCCCCATTTCCCTCCCCATGCCCAGAGTCTCTTATGCTCCACCAACTCCCTCTCTGTTTTAACGCAATCGAAGGACAGCGTGCGAGTATCGGGTCCCATCATGCGATGTTGCGTCAGCGGAGATGTGTGTCAGGAAGCGCTGATTCGTGATGGGTGTGTGGTGAGAACGGCGAGTGACGAGTTGTTTCTGTAGGCGCTGTCACAAAATGTTCCTCTCAAGCACTCCCAAATGGATCAGTCTGCGGCCTTCGTCCCACGAGTCTTGGAGACTCGGCAGAGGAATCCTCCACCCCAGCACCAGCATCACCCCCATCGCGCCTGGCATTCATATGCATATCACTGATGTGAAGAGGCATTCATTGACAAATAAGATTGTGAATGAGAGGAATAGAGAGAAAACAATATGACTGTGAAACGAGGCCACAGTACAGATATCAAACAAACATGAGTGGCATCCCCACAGATAACAGCAGGAAAGAAAGAGCAAGAAGGCTTCCTCTGCAAGCCTTTTCTCAATTATCTGCTGTGCAACGAAGGCGATGACAGATTGTGTTTGAAAAAAGCAAAAACTGTGCACTCATAGTTTTCTATGATGGGCTGCTACTCTGAGATGGATTAATGACTCTGCTAACACTACCTTTTTGTTACTAGTGTAAATATTCTCTGTGTATTGTGCGCAATTTTGTACAAAATTGCCCAAACTTTCATGCTTATATATTTTGCCTGACCTAACTAAAAGCTGTAAAACTGTCTTGATGATTTAACAGTGGAGAAATTGCAAATCAGAATTGCATTTTGGGTAGTGCATGATTTAAAAAAAAAAAACACGGTCTCCAATAAGAGGACGCCTTGATGAAATTGACAACTATTATCTTCAAAAATGAGGACGAGAGCAGTGAGTCAATTTAAAGAGTTGTTGCTTCTGGGCAAGAAAACCAAAACTATGAGCTGAAAGACACTAAAACATGCTGCAGAGCTGAGGAGGTTGAACTGCAGAGTCGGATGATAATATCTTTGGGTTCATCACAACTACGAGCGACTTCTTTCACATTACACGCTTGATCTATTGTTAATATGAAAACATTGATTATAGCAGCTTTAAAATACAGTTCTTGCATGAAAATGTTATATATATATATTGCTGTCTGGGCTTTTCATCTAGATTGATGCTGTCATGTGATGTGCTGAGCTGTGCTTTTCTTTGAGAGCTAAGACTTCTTCAAGAGCCTTTTTTAATTGATGGAATCTGTCCTGTCAGATTTCATGGCTTTTCCATCACTCACTCCGTTCCGGGCTTCACTTTCTCTGTCTTTTCCCTCCGACACCACCTTCTCTATTGCTGCCAAATTCTCTTCCAGACTCCGCTCAAATGGAGCCTCAAAGAAAAGAAAATCTCCACTTTTAAAGGAGGAAAATCCTCTTGTCACACATGAAAGAAGCATGTCGACTTGAGAGGTAGATTGAGCGACAAGTCCTCATCTGACCATACAAATAGTGGCTTGGGATGTCGACTGAGAAGTGATATACGAGTGTAATATTTCACTGTCTCGTGTTACTCTCTCAGTCAACTATCGCTGCTTCATGCAGACATTCCTGAGCAGTAACCCGCACTGTAATATCGCTCAAGATGAAGCTGTATTTAGTTACGAATGAATCCCTTTCTTTATGGGTTTCTTCTCCATCTGCTCTCTCTCCATTTCTAAGTGTAAGATCTTTTCTCACAGATCTTTTTCCCCCCTCATATCCCCCCACTGCCTTTCTTCTCTGCCTCTGTATTTTGATTGAGGAGGTTTGCATAAATACATTCCTGAAAATAACCTGATTAGACTGATTAGATTCATGTGCTGTACAGTAATTTAAACTTCAGCAACAATGTCATTTGTTTGACAATCAGGTTAATGTTGAGGTTGTGTTGTAGCTACAGGAAACACCCTATTAGCTACAGAATTATAAATAAGGTGAGCATGCACAATCAAATCACTGAAAGCAATCGGTCTTGGGTGTATACACGCCACATTTCACAGCTCCAATCCACAATTAAAAAGACTGGTGATGAATCTTGGTCCATTAATTGGGTTATGCTGCCTCAGATTTATGACATAATGTGATACAACCCCTCTAAGGGGTTGACGTGAGAGTTTTAATAATCAGAGTAAAGCCGTGATCCTACAACGTCATTTGTTTCTGAGACTTCTACATCCTCAACGAGATCAATAATTACCTGCCAAACATGGCGTTCAACCCTAGAGGATTATCAGAGTGATGCAGGAAGTAGAGTCCTTGTTTACCAAATTCAAAATGGCTGCCTCCTTGTCCTGTCATTTTGCAAATATTGAGAAAGTTGTGGTAAGATTGGTAATTTTACCAATATTTTAGGCTAAACGTTAAACGAGTTGATGCAGAAAAATGCAGATTGATATAATAATTATAATATGCACGTGTATTCATATATAATATCTATGTAATATGAGAATACTATATACATGTAAATTATATATTTTCTATTTGAAATATGATTTAAAAATAAAAAAGCCTAGTTACAATAAATTGCTGTGAAAGCCGGATGTATATGATACAACTGAAAATCATATGCTAATTAAATTACCATCAGCGTTTTTGCGTTAGCCACCACCAGAGGGCGCTGTTGTAAAAAGGAAGTTATAGGCTTTTCTCTCTGTCAATCTTTCATCATATTCTGATTGACATGTCTTCTCCAGAAACACGTTGCTCTGTAGTGTGTGTGAAATTGTTCTTCGTGCCTGATGCTGCTTGCCCGTTTCCGTTTGGTGGGGCACTGCAGAACTGGCCCTACTGCTCTAGCTAGCTGAAGAGGGATTGATATTGTACTTACATTACAGTCGGGATGAATCGTGTGGATCAGTACGATTTAGCACTTCAGATCGTCATTGTGTGATTTTAGATATTGACATTGTGTGACATTATTCAACTGGAATTGTGTCATGACTCCTGATACATTGGTCACAGCAATCGCAGTGTTCCCCTCTCTCACTCGCACACAGTTTATTAGTTGTGAGAGTATGGTTCAATGTGATATGGTACTTTTGGATTGCATCATCACATTTTCTTGTCTTAATATTGTGTGCCCCCTCCAGAATTTTCATACCAAAATTGCCACTGAAAATTACATAAATTATCTTCATATTCTGTCAAAAAGTTCAATAAACACCTCAATTAAAATATTTATGTAGAATTTTCTGATCCTTGTTTTATGTTTCAGGCTTTACAGATTTAATCCGGTGATAGTAAAATTATATTTCTGCATGTAGGCTACAGCACATCGAATGTCATCCCTCCTCTATCTCCACTACTTCCTCCTCTCCCTCTGCAAGATTTGCTTCTTCTGCTGATAACCCCTTCTTCTTTTTTTGCAATTTTGACATTTACAACCGAGAGACAGGGATTTAAATTTCATAGCAATCCACACTTTCCTTTTTGCCTTTCTTCACCCTCCTGTAAAGTGTGAAATCCTGTTTGTTAATTGATTGATTTCAATTCAAATTTCGGAGCGGAATGATTACGCAGTAACTGTGTGTGTGTGTGTGTGTGTGTGTGTGTGTGTGTGTGTGTGTGTGTGTGTGTGTGTGTGTGTGTTTGCGTATTTGACACTGTGTGCATCTGTGTGTGTAAAAGAGAGATAAGGAGAGTAAAAAAATGAGAAGAGCAGAGGAGGAGGGAGGAAACCAAGTGGGCACACAGCTGCACGATCTGTGTTGATAGTCGCCTCATTAAATCGGAGAGAGTCTTAATAAATAATAACTGTGTTAAGTGATCAAACCTGCAGTGGTATGGTTGCGATGAGTGGCCATACTCAAAGTGCTGTACCCGGCCGTTCTGTCACACCGAGCAGAACGACAATCCCACCGAGCCATAAAACTGAAATCCCAAAACTGACGTGATTCGAAATGACAGAGTGATGCAGATAACTGCGCGCCGAGACACGCACTGCGCTCTTGGTGCTCACATGTAAAACAAGCGATAAATATGCCGAAATTCTCACTCGCAAGAGGATACAAGCATCCACATACCTGTAGATGATGCAGGCGCAGTCCCTACAGGTCCCACAGTTCTCAATGTCCTGTCCGGTCCTATATGAATGTCTTCTGTTGAAAAGCATATAGATGACATATCAGGGGTAAAAAAAAAAGTGATGTTTTGCGTGTGTGTGTTCGCGTGGGCCCACAAAAACATCTTCAGGTTATCATTCCCCTTGTTGAACCACATTTCTGGCATACACATCTCTGCAAATACACCCAATCTAATCCTCTCTGAAATCACCCCTGATCATTTTTTAATGAACCAGACCCCTTCCAACCGGCTCAGGCTGTTACGTAAAACATGAGTCACTGTATCACTCCAGGCATAAAACAATGCTTGTGAGGTAAAAGTCAAGTCTGCATGCATTATACTTAGCCCCATCACTGAATTCATATACTGGAACACACAAGAAATGTCACTTAATGAGACAGAAGGTTAAAATGTCTGCAAAGTGTTAGCATTAGTGTGTGTTTTGGATTACGCTGCTCAGATATCAGTCAAGCCTTTCCATGGATCCATAGACACACATCCATCCGTGTCTATCTTGTCCTATCTAAGAGTTCTCTCGTCCCCACATCATGTACTATTTTGGTGTGATAAGGCGGGAGACTAAGCAGCTTACAATGTCTGAAGCAGATTAATTAAAGACTTAATGAGAACGGTAAAGGGTTTACACGAGAGGCATAGCGCATCTGAAACCACCAAGATGATGACAGCCAAATGCTGATTCCCATCTATCCCCGCCTGCTGCATACATGCATGAGGAAAGAGCTGCTGCGAAATGGGTGCAACTGAGAGACCAAACTGTTCCCTGTGGTCTGACATGACATAAATTCTTCAGCAGATCAAGAGCTGACATTGAAATGACTGACATGAGACTTCATCAAAAGAAATAGAGACGCTCCCCTGCCTTCTGTGTTCAAACATGGTGTTTCTTTTTCTCCGTCTATTGCCCTGCCGTTTTACACACTTCTCATTCTTACCAAATTTACATTGTGTTCAGTCCGCATGTTGCCAAAGCATTTACAATGCTTACAAAGCTGGGATTGGCTATAAATAGCGGAGTTGCATCCCAGCAAAGCTTAGGAACGACGACCCTCTCTGTCATATTCACAGCACATGATATAGCAAGGTTATCACTCCTGGGATGTGGATATTCCCTTTTTGAAGAATATTCTGCGTACAACAACCCACTTGTCTACTCCACTCGAGGAGAAAGAATGCATCTTTTAGTGCAAAGCTATGATCACATGATAATGTCTGACCCTCTTATGTTTTTGTGTGGAGAGAACTGGATTCTGACTTGAGAAATGAACTGTCTGGGAATAAAACAACAGGCACTTAGGCTACATGCTGACATTTACTTTCCAGGTCTCCAAAATACCAGGCACTCATAATTAACGTAGTCTCACTGTTTGTTCTTCTCTCCTTCCCTGTTTTCTAGTTCTATCCATATATCCATCCATCTATCTATCCTTCTATCAGTCTGTCTGTCTGTCTGTCTGTCTGTTTGTTTGTATGTCATGTGTGTTATGTCTTCCTTCAAAAGTGACAGTAAATAGTATTGTTTCTAGAAAGGTTTAGTATTAATCTGAAAATAATGTGGCAATACAACATCTATTTAACAGAAAACTGAATGTTAACGTTCGCCAAAGACTACCAGATGGCTCTTCACACAACATTTGACTTGGCCCTGAGCTGAGAACCCCGTTAGCCCTGGGTTTACAGCTCCATTAGCCTACGGCTTCCGGACATTTCACATTTACAACATCAAATATGGGACACTTCTCTTTTGGCCCAGGGCTTTCACACAACATTGAAACCCAGACGAACCCCTTTCAAAACCCCTGGGCTGTGCAACATTTCACAGTGCAGTTAACGCTACCTTTGAACAGCACCTTGAACATGAATTGCAAAAAACAATACTTTGATCCTGGGTCATCTACCCTATGATGTGAAATTCTGAAGTTTTTAACCTTTGATATGTACAATGTGTTGTGAAAATTGAGCCAGGAAAAGTCTCACCAAAGCGAGTGTGGAGCCTCATACTAAACGTCACTTTTCAAGGTTGTGAATTGCGTTTAGAACGGTTTTCAGATCAATTCAGTAAAGATGGCTCTTGTTTCATTGTCCAATGAAGTTGTTGCAACATGGTTATTGTGTGCCTACATTTTGTGCAGTGAGCCCTGGAAGACGTTTCAGTCTTCAGTCATTCGTGGAAAACAGCCGAGCAACAAATCAAAAAGACTGCATTGGTGCGGGCGTGTTGTTTCAGGTACTGGTGAGAGAATGAAATACAATCCAGAATGGCCTGTTTGGGTACTAGATCCCTAAATGTGAAGACTTATCAGAACAAAAACACTGAACAGCATATTAAAATACTATGAGATGGGATTTTGTAAGTCACAGAGGCAGTTATTTATCTTTAACTAGTTCACGTTACAAAATAATTTGCCATGAACATGCACTGGCACGTATTTGATGGGTTGGATCACATTGCAACACTGCACTCTTGGCACCTCCACTGTGTCGATGGGTTGGATGAAGTCCATCTAAATGTGGCCATAGGTCAGCCGAGGGCGAATTAAATGCAAGAGTGAAAAGCCTTCAGAGCTGCTTACGTCAGTAGTTGGATGTTTATGATGTTATAGTAAAAACTGAAGCATGTTATTGTGTAATGTGGTGTGTATTACGATTTGACAAAGGTCTGATTGAGTTAAAAACACAATTTGTGGTTTGGAATCAGTGTGCAGGCATTTCCTTTTTAATTCCTACAATGTAAACTGCAGACCAAAATGAAATATTGCCTCACCCGTCTCTTTCGGCTTCCTTCTTCTCAAGGTCTTGAATGACATCCAGCAGGACCTTAATGGTGTTCTGGCTGGTCTCCAGGACCCCCTCCAGGCTGTGGAGCTGAGTCTGCAGGTGACGAATATCATGCAGGGGTCCGTTGGGACCCAGGAGCTTTTCTGCCACCCTGGCTGGGTCCAGTTTACACCTGGCGCCAGACATCAACCCTCCCAGAATTTCCTGGACCTGTCTTAGTGTGTCAGCCTGGGTAGCAGTCAGGGGCCCAGCTGTAGGCCGCTCCCCGGAAGCAGAGCAGCCCCTGGCTCCAGAGCAACTCTGCTGGTTTGGAGGGTATTGGCTGTTGGGGGTGTTGGGCCTGGCGTTGGGTCCTGAGCAGAGCATTTTGTGTAGCACCCCAAGCTGAGCCTGGGCTGAGCTGAGACAGCTGGACTTAAAACAGGCCTTGGCAGGAGAGGAGGAGGACTGCTTCTCTCCCTTCATCACAGCAACTGGCGGAGTTTGAGCTCTGTGCTTCAGAGAGCTGGCTCTCTCACAGAGCTTGGGTGAGTCCGTACATTTGATATCTTCCTTTTTCTCCTTCTCCCCGTCTTTATCTCTCTTGCCGACCTTGCTGTCTGCCCTGAGCATGGGTGTTCGGATTGCAGGACCTGGTGGATCACTTCCCTTTTTGCGTGGTGTGTAAGGTGGAGGTGGCGGGGGTGGAGGTGGAAGTCGAATCCCCCTCTTATCCTGAGCGTTATTGGGCGCCTGAGAGGGGGGAGTGTATGGTGGTGCAGCACGAAATGTGGAAGAATAAAGAGGAACAGCTTTCGTTGGTGTTGCACACGCTTGTGCATTTGGAAGAGTGGACGCATATGTTTTCACAAGTGGAGGCGGAGAAGTGCAAGATTTTAATTTGGGGACTGGGGAGGAGTAGGGGCTTATGCCTGTGTTGGCAGAAGAGGTATTTTGCAGAGCTGCACATGGAATGTTGCAATGAGACACAGTTTGTATGAGAGTGACATAAGAAGGTGAAGTAGAATTTGGGTGAGGGGCATGGGCACTAACCGAATGTGTGGTCGAGTAATGTGATATGGAGGTGCATGACAGGGAAGTTTGAGTTACAAATGTACATGGTGTGGCGTTTGATGCGCTGTGTGGTTGTTCATGTGTTACGCTTGGGGCAGTGGTAGGATGTCTGATGGGGTCAACGGGAGTTATATTGGGGGTTACAGTTGGGGTGGAACAGGTTAGGGGAGCTGATGACACTATGCTTGAGATAGGGGAGGTGCAGCTTTGGATGGGGCATGATGGTGCAGTTGAGGAAGGACTGGAGCAGACAACAATTGTGCTGGGGGTTGTCGGTGGTGACACAACAGTATAATACGGGATAGGGTGTCGGGCAACAGTAGGTGCAGAAGTGGAGCAAGGAATGGACAGTGCTGTGGCTGGAGGTGGGGTGATGCAAGCTGGCTTGGCTGGAGAGGAGCAAGGTGGTTTAGCGCAGCGTTCAGGGGTCTGTGTTGGTGCACTTGCAGGCGGGGGAGAGGTACAGTAAGGCACAGTAGTTATTTGGGTGGCGGGAGGATCTTTAGTCGCAGTTGGGGAAACAGGACTCTCAAATTGAGTTTGCAATGCGCTCAGTGATATTGTCAGAGGTGGGGAAGCACAAGGGCTGCACATTTGTGTCTGGGTAGTGCAAGGTTCATGATTTGGAGGAGCTTGACATGGCGAGTCTGTTTGTATTTGAGTGGTGCACTTTTCAGCATTTGGAGGTAGGGAGGGATTTTTAGTCATGCATTGTTTGTCACTCAAAGGTGGAGATTTAAGTTGACTCTCAGTTTGATTTTGGGCGGTGCAATACTTTGAATTTTGAGATGGGGAAGGGCTCTCTGTTTGAACTTGAGTGGTGCAGAGTTTGGTGTTCGAGGGTGACGGGGATGGACTGGGGCATTCAGTTTGAGTCGGAGTGGTGCAGTAGTGCACTTCCTTCCCAGGATCACTCGTTGTCCTGTTAAGGCGCTTTCTCCTCCTGACCACTGAGGGAGTGCTGCTTCCCTGACGCTTGGGGCCATCTCGACAGGACACAGAGGAACAGGGAAATGGCTCAGTGTTGTGAAGCACTGAAGGGGGAGAGCTGTGTCTGTAGTTTTTTACCACACTAACAGCTGACTTAATGTCTGTCCTGGAGGCTTTAGACCTCCGTTCCACCACAGCTCGATCCCCAGGCCCAGGAGGACGATTCTGGTCCTTGGACCCAGATACCAACACATGGTTGTGCGTAAGGTACTCATCTTGAGAGTCATGTTCGTCATCCCCATCCATGCCCACTGAGTCCCTGAGGCTGTGGCTACGTGTGTGGGTGGAAGAGAGGGACTGGGGCTTTTTCAGGCATGGGGAGGTCTGGATGGCTGTGCTGGTGCTCGTACTGGGCCTGCGTGTCATTGGCAAGGTCAAGGACTTAGTCTGTGGTGGTGCCCAGCATCGACGTGTAGGACCCGGAGTTAATGGATGAGGCGGGGCCCTGGCTAAGAAAGCAGCAACCACCTCTATAGTCCTTGCCATGTCCCCACGCACAGCCCCCACCACAGAGGTTTGGCCAGGTAGACTCTGAGTCTGTGGCCCATCCCTGTCAGTCCATGGCTTGGGGGACCTGCTGCTGTGTTTGCGAAGAGGATGTGGGCTGTCACAATCCGTGGCAGGCCTCTGATGGCTGTTGTTTTCTCCTGTCCCACTGTTGCCACTGCTGCTGCTGCCATCCTCCAGGTCTTTAAAGCGGACCTGGTGGGTGCGATTGCGGCGCCACTTGAGGCGGCTCTCGATGTCGGGGGAGTCTCGATTGAGCAGCACAGAGCGCACAGTCATTGTCCCGGGCAACTTGTCCGCCAAGGTGCCCTTGCCGTTGGTTTGGCCTGAGAGCAAGTGGTTGGGCTCTTTGCTCACCATTTCTCTTGTCTCTCTCGCTCCCCCAACATCCACAGGCTCTGCAGGCAGTTTGATGTTGTGAAGGCCTAGTTGTGTCAGTACTTCAACAAGGAGAGAGACCCCCCCTTTGCTTTATAGTCATTATAACAGTGAGCGATTTGTACAACAGATTGACTGAGTTTCATCACAGAACAGACCATATAAGATATATATTTTTCATAGGTTTGTGTGCAGCTGCTTAGGTTATCTCAAATCTATACACCAAGGACTTCCTTTGCAACGAAGAGTGTCCCCTAGAAAGGATGGGTTACCGTATCCACAGTTCAAGATGTATATTAATAAAAGCAAGTAAAAATGAAGTAAAGATCACTGTGATAAATTCTAACCTCCTTGGGTTAGCATTTATCTTACCCTTTTACAAAAATAAATATATGCAGCATCAAATACTATTAAAATGAGAATGTGAGAAATGTCCACACCCTCACATTTCTTCTTAATTTGTGCACTTCAGCTTCTTTACAGGGAGACAAACTCTTGATGAGGCTGGTTCAGGTTACCGGCAAATAAGCAGGGAGGAAGAAAATGCAGCCTGTCCATCCTTTCTGTGTCCATCACATTGGCTTGTGTTCTTGGCAGACCCTCCTTCTCCACTTGCTTTGTCCTCTGGGCCCTCAGGAGATTGGATGACCAAAGTATGCACTGGGCCTGCGTACTTCCACATAATGGCCTATCTGTTTCAACTTTATTTTTTTTCGCTCTCCCTCCTTTCCTTTTGATTTTATCACTCTTTTCTTGTCGCAGCTCTTCTTCTCAGTGACTCATTCTCTCATGGTTGAAGACGGCGTGGAATTCCTGAAAAGAGCAGAGAGACAGAGAGAGAAATAAAAGGAGTCTGTAATTGTTTCCATATTATTGCATTTCCATTGAAACAGGATGGTCTTGCTCCTCGGGATAATGAAGGAGATATTAGATAGGCAGCTATTTTAAAAATGCATGAGAGCGGGGTCATCACAGAATGGAAAAAGAAGACATCAATTCAGAAAAAAGAAATGAAAGGATGTAGGTGGCAAAAGAAAACACAGGGCATATCATCAGCACTCCAAGGCTATCCATGAACAACAAGTGACAAGAGATTGTAATTAAGGCCTATTCACATTGGCTGAAGGGGATACTTTCACTGTTGATATTCCTCTCATCTGCGATGCGCTTTCTTTAAATCAAATGTCTTTCTATTATTCCTGCTCATGGGCACACAGTGTGACTGTTATTCCCCATATGCATGTGTCTTACAGATTTTTCTTTTCCTCCATGTTAAACAGTCTGTGGCCCTGTTATCAGTCCTTGATGATCTGCCATGGTGACATCCTTTCTGATTCATCTGGTCACTGTGTGACAGCCTGTCTGCCTCGCTGTATTTAGTCGTATGTTCTCGTCACACTGATTCTGCGGCCTGTTTTCCAAGATCTACGGCCTTGATACGTATATATATATATCACTTCCACTTCCTTCCTGCAACTGGCAGTCGGGCGTGATGCTGTCGTTTGCCTTACACCATCTATGGATCTGTGCCTTGTTATCTCCTCACGATAGCCTCTGACACTGACAAGCTCGGGCTAATTCTGTGTGCGAGTGTGACTGGCCGTTGCTCTGTTCCCCTCTCTGCTATGGGACGGGTAATTAGTGACTCCTTCACAGCTCCCAGGTTATTTAAGTAGCGAGATACCCGAGGGGCTGCCACTTTTATTTACGTCCACTGTTTTCCTCTCTTTCCCTCTATCTCTCCCCGGCTCTGAAGAGGAGGATCTTTGTCACAACCGCGCCCCCACCGTCAACCCCTTTAAAAACGTGGTTATTACGATTAATTATGATTAAAGTCACAGCTGACAAGAGCCTTGGGGGGGGGGGGGGAAATATCTACCATACACACCCAGATATATTAATGGATATAGAAACAAACCACGGGATTCCTTCTCATTTTACTTTCTTATCACTGCAGTGTATACAGATGAGCGGCTTATGATTCACACAGAAGACCAAACGTTAGATAGTAGACTAAGAGGGACTGAATCCTGATCTACAGAGGCTTAAGAACAAAAGATGATTATCTATATATAGCATATAATCGATCTACACTTTCTGTTTGACCTTGAAGATTTTCTTCCTGGGTAAAAATCACATTTCCAGTCCTCCTATTTTTTTTTATAAGCATCCCATTTCATTCCGGCCGTCAGTCTTGCTACCCATTTCTTGTAAAAAGCACTCTACTTTAAACATTCACCCTGACAGATTTTCCTCTGAGTTTCATCCACCATTGGTAGGACCATTACCTTAACTCATTCTATGGGGTGTCATCCTGATCCTACCCTCTTTCTATCTTTCTTCCTTCTGGCCCGTCTCCTTTTTTTCCACTAATGTCACATATCTTTCCTCCTTCCTCCGCCGCAATCTCCCCCAGCTGCCTCTTTTTGCCCCACATCCCCTCCTCGCCACAGTTCCTCTCAGACTGCAAACTACCTTCAGATCAAAATTTACGCTGACACTTTAATGAATCCAGCCCCTCTTAATGCTGCACAAGCTCACTCCTGCGGCCGAGGCCAGCTCTTTACCACATGTGACATTTTCATGTTGAGCTTCATTGGCAGACAAGAGATAAATCACCAGGCAGGAGGAGGAAGGTGTGCGACGGCATAATGCCAGCAAGGGTGATAACTCATTTCGGTTATTATTTAAGATTTACCACAACCGTCGTGCTGCTTACCTCTCGGAGGAGGCTTTACTGTGACTACAGGCTTCTATCATCTTGCCTTCCTGCGCGTGTGGTTTTATGATGTGTATATGTGTGTGTGTGAGGTTGTGCGTGTGCTAAGGTCACATCTGATCTCCCTATGCTAAGCCGTGCTGACTCTGAGAAACATATCTGATGTATTCAAAAACACAAGAAGCCACGAGTCTGCTTGCGCAGATCTAATAATATTCTGATTCTTTCAGGGATGTTGAGAATTGCATCACGCCAAAAAACGCACCTCTGGTTCTCACTGTGCCGAGGAGGTGGAAGGTGCTGTGGATTGAATTGTTATGTAAAGGCATGTCAGATCGGATTGTGTAGGCACGCTTAAATTTGTCAGACAGGACTGGGTAAAGAGGAGGCACAGAGAGGAAGAGGAAGGAGAGGAGGCAGACATGCTTGGTTATATTTAGAGATGCTACGAGACGTATAGCAAACTGAGAGGAGTAGGAATCTGAATAAGTAGGAGGGAGACTGGGCGGAGGGCGACAGACAGGCGGAGGTAGGGGGAAGCAGGAGGGAACAACCCCTAGCAGCAGAGGAAATGTCATGGTTAGGGTTCAGTGAAGTGGTAAATCAGGAGCATCAGCGTGTCAGGGCATTTAAGGGGGAACTGGAGAGGAACTAAGAAAAGCTATATAATCAGTTATTGGCCCTGTGAGCAAAAGGAAGGGTAAGAGTTATACCTGCACTCAGAGGAATAACACCACACAGTCAGCTCACAGAACAGATGTAAAGTGCAGGAGCCTTTGTGCCGTTTGCATTGTTGTCGAAAGAAATCTCAAATTCAGGAACAACTCCTTGAGAGTTGCCTGTACACAAACGTTTTTGTGAGGTGAGCATTGTGTGCAGCACAGCACAGCATAGCAATGTCTCAAACAGGGGGATGTTTAGTTTTATTTGATACAATAAAACCAGCAAGCACATTAAAAAAAATGCAGATGTAAGCGCCATTAAGGACTCGGTGGGCACAAAGATTTGTATGTAAACAGATCCACATGCATTCATAAGCAATGCTGAAGCAGAAGTCGACCACAGCATATAGCTTTCAAGAAATTATATCTAGAAATAAGCAAAGTAAGTAAAGTAAAGCAGCACGTGAAAGCCTGGGATCTGCTCTTGAGAAAATGAATTCCTTCATTGCTGATACCCAAAGCTGAAACAGTGCTACTGATGCAGCTGCCTCTGACTGATGCAATCTTAAGCCTGATCATGCTTAACAGCAAATTAAATTACACAAACAAACACAAATTAAATTACGATTTTTAATTCATTATACACCCGAGGCAACACGGTGAACACAGCCATTGTTCTTCCTGTCAGACACTTGAGTAGAACTGTAGCAGCGAGATGTAAATGCTGGATTGTTTGTGCGCTGCCATTCGGATTGGCCAGTTACAGTCAAGCCGTCGCGGCAAGCCATATCTCACCCGACACTATAGCTGCAGCATTCTGCAACTACACACAGAGAGCTTGGAAGGTTCGAGTGTTTTTGTTTTGTCAAAAATAAAGTTATCCTACAAGTGGTAATCACCATGGCAGAGAGTTGAAGGAAACTTGCAGGTGCCATAAGGTGAACTTCTTTCTCCTCAAGCTCCAAGACACAGTTACTGG
>NC_136651.1:8645980-8949980 GCF_949748355.1 Melanostigma gelatinosum
GCTCAAAGCATCTTTGAAGAGCTAAAGAAGCAGTTTTAGAAAAACTTAATACTAAAAAAATATATATTACTTCGGGTTAATATCGTGTTCCTACCTCCCAGGCTAAATGAACCCAAATGGATTATCTCACCAACTATTTGTGTTCATCCTCTGATTCCTCTAGCGCCACCATGAGGTCAGAACTTAGATTTGTACAATACTGCAAAACGAATGATATTCCCTTCGCTGTACTTCGTGTTTTGTACAAATTAGATATTTGCATGTTAACATGCTAAACTAAGATGGTGAGCATGGTAACCTATACTTAGATTACTAACTAACAAGATACATGTAGCCTATATAGCATCATCATGTTAGCATACTGGCGTGAGCATTTTGCACAGAGCACCGCTTTTCCTTGACTTTGATCAAAAACGTCATGAGGCCAAGGAAAGATATGAAGGAGAATTCATAAGGACTTAGGAAAAGACAACTGTAGTGATAAGTAAATAAGTAGGTAAATGTATTTTTCCAAATCATTAAGCACCAAAAGGTGCCCAGCCCACATGGGTTTACAAGACAGACATAACAAACAGGAGCAATAAAATAATGAGAGCGAAACAACAGATATATGCGAATACACCTCCATGCATGTCAAACAAAGCTAAAGCAAATATGAACGCAATCCATCTTCCACATTAAAACATAACATCTGGGGCACAGACTGTGCCTTTAACACATCAAACATAAAGCTCCCTCCTGCTGTTGGTAGACATTCAACACAAACTGTGCAAGGTGAAAGAGTTTGTCTGTAAACAGGTACTGACGTCTTCAGTCATGGAAAACAAATCAGGACGTTCTGCCTTGAAAATAAAATATTGTTGCATGCTCCCATGCCCGAAAATAATTATTTGAAAGATCCCAATAGAAAATGTGTTTGGTAAGTCTGCTCTCGGGCTTGGTCAAAAATCCAGAGCTTATCACCCTTGTCACCCTTATGCCGCACTTCACATGGCTCCCATCCCATCAGATACTTTGTATGCAGACAGAGAAAACGGCAAATAGCTCTTTTCTTGAACTGCGTCAAATTTAGTTTGCTTACAGTAACCCCAGAGCCCTGCACCGTAATCTCAAATAGGACAGACACAATATTTATTTAGCCGTGTATCGGTTTTACAACCCACACAAAGCTGCTAAGAGAATGCTACTGCACTTACACTCGTCTACGCAATTATGTACGGTGAATGTTGTTGACGTGCATCGCTTTTAAATGTTATCGCTGCAAGGAATTGTGGCACAGCTTTATCTCTCTTGCTTTTTCTAAAGGATGGTAAAGTGTGCCCGATGCTAAATGAGATAGAAAAAAAGGAAGCACCGAAGCTTTCCTTCGCATTTTTAGAATTTGACCAGCTCTCATCATAGCTGCCACTTAGCCTACATACTACCAGTTGAAAAAAAGGAGTATTCGACCGCAGCTTGTGTCTTTGATCCACATGGCACTGTAAAGAGTGTCGAGCACACATCATGTTGTGTCAGATCTCCTTTCCTCTCTGTATATATCTTTCCTTATCTGGATTTGTGTTGTCCACGTGAGTCATTTACCATCCACTCGAGGTGAGCCCACAAACTGTAATTATTTTTTCATCAAGCTAATAAGCTCCCTGCATATAGCCAATCAGAATAATGTTTTTTAACTGTGCCCACAGAGCCACCAGAAGAACACCACTAGTTTCACTGGCACTCATTAATCAGCCTCTGAGTCTGAACAGCTACAAAAAAAAAGAAGTGAATTTTACGCAGATCCTTTTATGTACGCTCAGATCAAGTCATCAATCATAGGGTTGCAGGACAGGGGACGTGCCTAATGGCGAGATCTAACTGCGGCCATTACCTGAAAAGGTTTTATTATTTTGCTATCTCAGTTTCAAGCATGATGGATGAGCAGGGTGGGCAGTCACTTACCGGACCTGACTACAACTGGCGTCTCTCTCTTTGATCTGAGCCGGGGTCCAGGACATTGTCAAAGATCTTAAGCAGCTTTGATGGATGAGGGAACTTTCTCTGCTTTGTTTCTGGGCCGAATAATGACTTTCCGTGTCCGTCCTCTTGTCTAGGAACAAGGCTGGAGGTCAGAAGAGAAATGCTACTTGGCAACATAATAAATGGCTGAGAAGATAGATTGTGAAAGCAGAGAGATTTCGGGCTGCTGCTGTGCACCAGAAGGCACGAACAACACATTGCATCATTCTTAATTTGGTCTTCTTGTCTACCTCAAATAAGTCTTACAAAAGTGAGTTACACAAAAGTTATAAGGCAGTTGTATGGAGCTGTATTACATGAAAGTTTTCATTTTGATGCTGGTAGATAGAATTGCCTCGGGACAAGGACGTCTTTTGGTTGCTCTCTCCACCAGGTGGTGATGTTGTTTTTCATTACAATTCACCCTCATTGTTTGTGTTGACTGAACTGTTCATTGTTCGTAAGTAATCAGAGTAAAGGGGTTAAAACATGATGATGATGAGAGTGTAGTGTGTGCATATCCTCTCTGTTTGCTCTTGGCTACATGACTGAAATCGCTGCTGATGTCGCTGATGCCAAGCGTCTTAAAGGAATGCCACAGAAATAGACGACGATGGTGATGGGGCCATGGGGCTCATTAGATACGGCCACAATCGGAAAAAATATTAACGAATGCTTGATCTCATTCATTAAAAACAGTGTAAATATAACACTGAGTTCTTAAATGTTCTCCAGGTATATGATGCCGATGATGCAGCAACCGTGAACATCCTGATCTTCTCTGGTCCATTTCATTTGATGTTTTTAAGGCACACATCAAAGGGTACTCTCCAGCCTACATGCAGCATGCCAAAGATTAAAAGGGAGTGCTTTTAAAACTATCTATATATTTTCTAGATGTTGGCACTAGCCTTAATAATTTGACTTTAGAACTGCAGCCCACTAGAAAGATCTTGACATTTTGCATGGAAATCCCTGGATTAGAGAGCTGAAATATGTTGTGAAATATATTTATTCTATATTTTTCAAAACAGGTTACAGTGTAATGTTGTAGGTGTTCAATACAAACTGTTCCATACCTGTGAGGAAAGATTTTAATGTATATATATATATAAAAATTTTAATCTTCAGAGGTTCAAAACAGACGTATGTCAGATGTAACAAGTTCCAGATTCCAGGTTTCAGGGAGCACATAACTGAATCCAGATTACAGCACATGGCAACAACATGGAGCAGGTGTGGAGAGAGTGGAACAGGGCTGGTTAAATATCGTCAGGGCTGAGAGGGACAGTAGGAACAGGTGAGCAGGTGGTCGGGGATGGTCAAGTGACTGGAACTGGAGGAAAAGGGGCTTTTGCAGGGCAGGAGGGAGTGTCTGGATGGGACGGGGGAAATAGTCAGAGGGCATCTGGTGGACAAGAAGAGAATGCCAATGAATGGGTTTGAGGAAGTGGGAATGTGGCTGGAGGGCAGAATGTGACAAACCATGTGTCTCTTGATCATGAACAGATCTGTAGTTTTGCTCGTCAGATTGCCACGGAATTTTTTGGATGGACATTCATGGTGCCCAGAGGATGATTTCTAATGTTTTTAGTGACAGATAAAGTTACCCCTGACTGACGATTTGGTTCAAACCAAACCAAATGTACTGTGAATACACCTAAAATATCAATGTTTTGGTAACCCTGTATGTGGTACCACCATCGGACCAGAATACGATTACGACTTCTACCACTACCAACTTTGTGGGTAAATGTCAATTGACCCTTTCCTTTTAAGATAAATAGAATATATATCCTCTCTTTTTAAAACAAAAATGCTGTTTAACTTCTACCACAAATGAAATGTGCGCTCATTATACTGATACGGTTTCTTAAGGTGATTGCTACAGCTTTTAGTTTATGTTTATTAAAAGTTTTTTAAATATGTATGTGATTTTGAAACCAGAAATCAGAACTGTTTACTGTTTACTGTCGAGGTGTTCTGGGCTTTAGTTATCAAGGACACTGAGGCCATTCATTTCTTGGAATTTGCAAGTTGTTGTTTCCAAACTGTTGCTTCATCAAATGAGTGGAAGTGGTTACTGGCTGGTGTTTGGTCCTCCAGAAAGAGACTTGACTGATATTTTTAGACAGTTATTTAGTTTATCAGGTAGACACTCTTATGAACCAATAATATGGAAAAAATAAAACCCTTAAATAATCAACTTATTAACTTTTAGAATTGATAATTCTAGACTTGTTGACTTATTAGACAGTGTGAAAGTATTTTCTGATGAACTGCCAACATCTGTAACTGCTTTATTACAAAAGGATACACACCAGCCGAAGGGAATGTTTTAAAGCTGGACACCCAAAATGATGTATTACCATCAATAAAACCACTAGTACTCTAATATTCAGATTCTTGTTCAACTCTTTATAAAGTCAGGATCTTTAATTCCCCAGCGTTCCCGCACCACTGCTGTTTTCCTCTACATCAGTGATTCTTAACCATAGGGCCGCGGCCCATGATTGGGCCGCGAGCGCCACCTAGAGGGCCGCGAAAAACTTTCAGTTTTGCACCTGTGGGCCGCGGGACCGCATAGGTTATCAATTGAAGACACCAGAGATATTACTGTTATCCATGAGACGCTCAGTTACAATATAGCTTCCCACCACCTGGTGGCGGTAATGCGTCAGTCAGTTGTTTAACAAGCTGCAATAAGCAGAAGAAGACACTCAGCTAGCCGCTAGCCTGTAGCGAAAGTTATGGATAAGTTATTAAAAAGAAAAAATTAAGACGACAGTGGTGCCATACCCCCCCAAAGGTCTAAATGTGTGCGCAAGTACAACCCTGACTTTCTTAAGTACGGCTTTGTGAACGGAGGCAACGAGGCAGAGCCGAGTGCTCAGTGTGTGGAATGTGAGCTAATGCTATCAAACGAAGCACTGGAGCCTTCAAAAATAAAGCGACACGTAGCGACGAAACATCCAACGCTCGTGGGAAAGTCTGTTGGGCTTCTTGTTGTGTGTGCAGGTTTACATACACATGATAATAAATGTCTTTGTGATCATCACATTCTATCATCTCATTTATTTAACAAGGGTTTTGCCTGGTCAACACCGGCATCCTCGATCCCCTCCCCTTCCGTTCCTACGGCTTGTTTGCGCAAATACGTCACAAAACATGTCCGTGTTTGGTATCCCAGCATGCCCAAAATCCTCTTCTTTGCAAAGAAATCATCGATTTTCTTTCATTTCTTATGGTTTCTCCACAAAAGGAGACCACACACACACTGTCCAAAGTCGCCATAACCGCTGCAAGTCGTATCTTGCAGCATTTCGACGGAAAAAGACACATTACAGACCCAACAACGTGCTAGCGGATGTTACCATGGAGCTAGTGCCTTCAGAAAACGCTAGTACTTATAGTACAAACCGTATCCTCCTCTTCCATAAGCCGTCAACCAACGTTTGCGTAACTGAGCTATTCTCATTCTCGTTCGTGCGCTCGGTCGCAGCCATTAAGCACAGCAAGTCCGCTACTCACACACCATGTCTTCGACCATATATACATAGTTTTTGCAATTTGCAAAGGCTAAAAATAAAAGGAAAATAATATAAAATCACAATATAAAGGGAGAAACACCTTTAGTGTGTCAGAATATCATGTGGTTACCATGTGTCCATTTGGGCCTCCAAATGTCCTTTTAGAGCTCCGCCTGGATCTCTTCATGAAGAAACACTGTAGAATGGTCATACTTTGTCCAATCTTCTTCAAATTTGAGGCAGTTGTTCACTGATAGTGTAGTTACAGCCCTACACTGTCCTTTACCTGTACAGATACAGCCACCGGCAGTTATTTATACTGAAAGATACTTTTTTATTTTATGCGGACAAAAATCTTAAATTTTTACTGACTCCAAAGGCCCACTGCTCTGTTTCTGTATGACCTACAGGTTGTCCGACACTTTTGATGCATATAGTCAGAGTGGGCCCCGGGACACTTTGTACTTGAAAAGTTGGGCCCCGAGGTCAAAAAGGTTAAGAACCCCTGCTCTACATAAACCTGAACCATCCTTTATCCCTAATCCCAACAGAAACACTATTCAACAGACAGATGACTATTGGGGGCAGCTGCGGTCATCGCAACAGACATGTTAAACATGTAGCGACATATTCACACCCACATAACAGATAGAAGCTCAGCTCATGATACACATTTTTTACCAAAGCGAAACACAATTCCAACACCAAGAAAACTAAATGAACATACAGTAAAAACACACAAATGCTGCTTTCAATTTTGCTACTTCATGCCACCCGCAAAAACAGAAACATGAAGCTGAGACTCCAGATTCCAACAGTCTTTCCGACCAAAACTCACTAAACCAGCAGTCGAAGAAGAGAAAACGTTAACTTCATACAGCCATAGCCATTATGTCTTACCCAAATGGCCAATTTGTAGATCATGTCTTAACATGTTTTTTTTCTAAAACGTCTCCAACTTTGCTCTGCTTCATTTTATTAGCGTTAGTCTGTTCACAAAAGTGTTACCTTCATTATGACAGTGAAATCATTTAAATAGGCAGAGCAGCTGTAGAAATATTCATTTTGGGCATGTTTCAAGCGGGCCTGAGCCAGAAGTCTATCACATGACTTAGTCTCTCCAATATTGTAATTGCTGCCAATAGATTATGTGATCGTCATCAACAGCGAGCTGAGAGGTTTAGTACGTGATATGTAGCCTGCATAGAAGTTAAAGTGGTGTTTTTGTACTTTCATGTCAAATTATAAAAAGGTAATGAGGTATAAATAAAACTTAAAAGTAATGAGGTATAAATCAAAATTTCTTACGCAATCATTTTATGGATAACTTTAAGTAAATTACCAGTAAAATGGTGGTTAAGGTGCAATTGTTTGGGCACACACTGCGTCATGCACCTTGTTGTTGGTGTGGCTTTTGACCCTGCTGAGCTCTTTCTCAGCTTGTTTTGTTTACCGCTTCCCTCCTGGCACGTGGGAGAGGGATGGTGAGGGAGGGGAGGGGGGAGATTAGCGCAGCGTCGGTGCCCGGTGTCTCTTTTAGACAACAACAAACTCAAGAGTGAAAAGCGTACACGGCAGAAAGCCATTTGCACCCGCTAGTCCTCGGCCAGTGTCAGCATCTCTCCGAGCTCTGTGCTTCTCTCCATCCAGACCCCGGCGTTCAAGCATGTCTCTGTCCGGCTCGCAGACACCAGAGGACGGACTCTACGGTGAGTGATGGTGGTACATGAACCAGGCAGTTTGTTTTTTCTGTCATATGACATTTATTTATTTGCCTTTCACGGGCCGTGACGTAGAGGCTGTTTTTGCGCACGTGTATAAACAATAACCGAGATCCTTATTGAAGCCGTTGCGTACAGATCGATTTCCCAAAACGCAAATATCAACAAAATGGGTAAACAACGAGTCCATTCATTCGCTCAGTGTGATGTGCAGACATCCTATTATCGCCGGTGTAGTTTGCATTGTTGTTGCCACTGACACTGTCATTGTGTAAACGGATTCCCTGACTCACCTGTTTGTATCTCTTTCAGCCAATTAAGATGTGGAGATTTCCTGACGCTTATAGCTCCATTGTGCTGCATGCACATTGGCACAGAGGCTGCTGGGTAACAATGTCACGGGAGCAGGACATAAGGGACTATATGGAGGTGAAGTTGAGCCTTATATTTGACTTTTTAAAAAGCAAGACAGGGTTATCGGTTATAGGCCATTAGTTGCAATAACTGAGTTTTAAGGCCAATATATCAAAATTTGGAAATTTGAAAAGTCAGATTGTATATATATATATATTAACTTACAATATTAACAATCCTTTAGGAGTTGTTTTTTTGTAAGAATTGTGACAGAGATACAGTCAGTGGGACATTTTAAAGTTGTAAAATCATCTTGTCAGTGTTCTGTTAACTTGTCATGTAATGGTGACACGGTTTCTAAATACCTCAAACCTAGTTTTGCATTTCTGTAAAGCAATTTATTCTTATTCATCAGCTGACACACACAAACCCATAAATCTACAATAAGGTAATATCGGCTGATATATTTGGCAAATTTATCGGCCAAGCTGTTATAATTGTTTGCTTTGAACGACCCCCCCTACGTGTAATACCCAGTTTAACGTGTTTAATGTGAATGAGACAATATTTTTTTACACTGCCTGAATTGCACATAATAGGTAGCAATTGCCCAAAAAAATAACAAATGTGTGTAGCGTTTACAGAAAATGTCCCGCTGCTCTCTATGTTTGAACTAAGGGCTACTAAATGAACAGTTATTACCAGTTTCCATCCAAATGTGGCGCAAATTGAAAGCAAAATCTGCAAAAGGAAACGCTATTTTGTGTCCGTCCAGTACTGATTCTCATGTCCGGGGCCATTCAATTACTCAAGAAGAATAGGGCACCTTTTGTTCAGCATTGGCACTTGTGTATTTTTATCCTCAAATTGAAAAGATGCATAAAAAAGATGCATGAAAATTAATTTCGTTAGATTGGACACAAAATCCGCCTTTGTAAATGCACACAATGTAACTATTCAGTCTGTCTAAAAGCTGAAATTAAATCTAAATTCCAGGCAAGAAAAAACTATCCCAAAACAATCCCACTACCCTCCCTCCAGCAAAAAAGCATCGACAACATAACCTCCCCACTTTTTGCCCCCTCCCTGTCCTTTGACATTTCTCTAAACTGGAAGCAGACATTCATAGCAAATCAAAAACAAGCCTGTTGTGCTGCAGTTCATTGATTCTTTTAGCATCCAGCTCTTGTCCACATTACATAAAGCTGATTTGGCAGTGTCACGGATGAATGAGTAAGGGATTGCACCATATAAACTGATTTAGTGCTGCAGAATGATGACAGATAGATAGGTCAGGCAGCAAGGCAGTTGTTATGTCATAACCCCCCTCTGTAAAAAACAAATAAATAAATAACTATAGCAATGGCACAGTTCCCATGCTCTCCCCTCCCTCCAGCTCTGTGCCCACTTACTCTATCCCCTCTGCTGCTTTTTGTGCAATTACAGTGTCAAAAACCCATGTAAAGTGAGGATGAGAGCGATCAGATGAGGACAGATGAGGTGTTGATATTTTGTAAATGCTGCCTATGTCACAGAGGGATGCAGACAGCATGACAAGAGAGAACCAAGGGGAGGAAGGCAGAGGGGGAATGGCTAATCTCTAAATAAGATCTTACATAAGCAAGCATGCTGTCAGCCTGAGTTAGCCTTGCCCTACTGTTTGACTGTGGGTGTGTGTGGGTGTGTGTGTGTGCGTGTTTGTGTAAATCTCTTCCTGCTCATGCACCCAATGAACCGGAGTGACCATTCATTCATTCATTCATAGGCTGTGTGCGTTCTCCAAACTCATTGATTGAGGGACGCAGATTCTGTCTTTACTCTTGGTCTCAGTGTTTGCGTGTACATGTGTGTAACACGACGCTGTCCAGCTGAATGTCCACCTAGCGTCCATCGTCTCGCCGGTCATCGAATGTCATGTCAGGACATCCGTGGTGCTGCATAAGTCCCCATATGTCAACACACACACACACACACACACACCTGTCTACTCACTGACCAGCTGCAACATTATAGAAGGAAACTAATTGGCCGATATGGTTGAAATAATAATATTGCAATTGTGGAATTGTTCAGAGAAAAATATTTATTGTACGAGTGAAAGAAGGTTCACTTCATGCATCATTCTGAGCCTCATAATGGGATTAGTGGGTTATTCAGGGCAACAAAAGATACAGTGGCCAGTAATGGGGGAAAATCTTAAGTTAAATGCAGTTTCATGCATTAATATAATGCGTTTCATGTCCTGTGACTTACAACCACATTACAAACACAATTCAGTTGATTTTTATTTCATTCGTTTTTTTGTTTTATATGCGTTTGTAAGTCACATAACATGAACACATTATATTAATGAATGAAACTGCATTTAATTTAATATTTTTAATATTTTATTCCCAGTGCCAGGTCTGCTCTCAGCAGCAAAACAAAATGTGACTCAACACTAAATTATTCGGCTATGGGTTTGTTTACCTTCCTCCTGTTTACTCCTTTCTGGCTTATGCAGTGTGGCATATGTGCATGAAGCCTCATCGCCGTCTGCCTCCTTGCCGGCTGCCTGAGCATCATCACAAACTCTGCTGCTCCTATTGTTTCCTCATCAGGCTCCTGGGTCGAGCTGGAGGAGCTGATCACAGCCGTGAGCCGCAGGGAGAGTCCTGCAGGGCCGCAGGACGGCGTCTCCTCCACCCTGCAGGGGGAGCTGGAGAGCATCCTTCTGGAGGCACAGCTGGAGTGTGAGAGGAGCAGAGACAGGTAATGGTGCAGTTTCTTTGTGTGGGTGGTTTTTTTTTGTGTCCGCTTTGTTGTTAGGGGGTTTGAGCTGCACAGCGCGGTGTAAGAATAATTTGCACAGTAATGAGTTTCATTCTGTGCTTGTTGTTCACAATATGTGTTTACTTTCTTCGTGTTTGTTTGTTTGTTTTAACAGAAGCTGCAGTCTGTCCATATCTTGTTACTTAAACCCACATTGTAAATGTCTGTTTGTGGTCCACAGTCCTACGCAGGAGGGGACTCCACGGTCCACCGGTTCCCCGAGACCCAGTAGTGAGCATGACAGTGACTGTATCACCATTCAGGTATTCATTCTGAACACTGACATGTGTCGTTAATATCCATCAGATAAGTGCATCCTCCGTTTTGTAATCTTAAATCAAAAACAGATAAATCAGAAAAATAGACATTTCATTTTGTTGTGACTGGTGTTTGTTTTTAGAGCCCATTACCTACAAATCAAATACAGTATACTTTTAATTCAATTTATTTTAGATTATTGCCGACCACTTACCAAAGAACCTTTTTTTTCTTTTTGATTTCCGACTTTCCTGCCACTCATTTCCATTTATTAAAGTTAAACAATCATTTCAGAGATATTATTTGCTTTAGACAGGTCATCGATCTCATGGAAGTTGTTCTGTTTTGCTGATCCGTCTTTGAGCCGTAGCTTCTCGTTAAATGGTTTTGTTCTTTGAGATTTCCTCCCGAAGATTTATGTTCAAACTCAAGTCGATGTGGATGTAGGTATCAGTGATGTGTGCTGAGGTTTCTCAGGTTAAAGTCACTTTCTCTGTCTGGATTTTCTCTTCTGTGTCGTCTGGTCTTTGCACATCATCTGATCCCTTATGCACGTTGCAGGAGGAAGCTGAGCGGCGAGTTGACACTGACTGGGTGTGGGATTGGTCCAGCAGACCTGAAAATATGCCACCAAAGTAAGACCAGCTCTTTTTAGTTCACTTTCTTTTGTAGTTATTTACGTTTGCTTTCATTTTTTTTACAACATCCCTCAGTTATTAGAGTACATGGAAGCACTTGCAAAGACGTATAGGTGTTCAAAAGTTCAAAAGGAATAGTACTTTCCTGCCAAGAGTTGGACGAGAAGATCAATACCTCTCACTTTGGTGCATATAGAACTGGAGGCTATTAGCTTAGCTTAGCATAAAGAGTGAAATCAGGGGAAACCACTAGCCTAGCTCTCTCTGCCTCCCAGCACCGCTAAAACACACTAATCAGCGTGTTGTATTTAGTTTGTTTAAATCAGTACAAAACAACAATTTTGTGTTTTTATGGGGAGTTATGTGTTGCAACTATTTCTTGGCGCAGTGAGTCTTTTCGTCACCGGGTCTCTTGACTTTGACAGCATGTTCCAATGCTGTGCCTTAAATTATGTTTACGCATTATACCTTTGAGTGTTGAGGAGCACATGAATCACACTCATTTTCTTCTACGCTGCCACACTTGACGTTGAATCTTCTGCATTTCAATAAGTCTAATTGACAGACAGCAGCTCTTAATGGTCTCTCTACTTCGCAACTGTTCTTGCATTCTCGGTTTTCTCTCTCGTGTTCTCATTACCTCTGTTTTTTTCCTTTTCCATCCTCCCTTTGCCTGCAAAACTCTACTTTCTCTGCAGAGAGTTTGTGTTTCAGCACCCTAAGCAGCAAAGCTCCCTCAGCGTGAGGAAGACTGAGGTGATGAAGAGAAGAATCTTCTCCTCTGATGTTTTCCTCATCCTTGTTCCCGCTCTGCTGGCTTCACACCTGCTCACACTTGGAGTCGGGTGAGACACACACAAACTTACTCAATATCTGTAGCAAAACGTGTCAAGAAACCCAAAACATGACAGGCCTTCTGAAGCTAGTTACAGTTCCTAAGTTATGATTGGACAACTGCTGTTTGTGGGAGGGGTTTAGCAAATTATCAACTTTCTCTTTCCTACTGTCTCTTTTTAGGATCTACATAGGAAAGCGTTTGGCCGCTTCTACAACTAGCACGCTGTGACGTCGGCTGTAGCCCAGTTCCCCCTTCGCTAACAGTCCGGCCATTAAGGTCGGACTGTTAGCGCACTAATATGCCTCCTTCCTTCTCCGTCATGGGGCAACCTCAGGACCCTGCCCGCCTGTACCTCCGTCTCTCTGTCCATCTGTCTACCCAGAAGCACTCTGCCAGTCTGTCTCTCTGTCAGCCTCTGCATGTCGTAGAGGCCGGACCAATGAGTCAGGCTGAGGTCACTTTTACTCTCCCGGAGAATAACACTGATCTCAACCAGCATGATCAGAGAGGAGAGATAACCCAGATACAAGAGAAAGGAGAGAAAGAATTTTAGCCAGCTAGAACAATACATCCCTTTGATTGGAGGAGATGAAAACGGTGATTTGGGAACCGTGTGTTCGGACGAAGTGAGAAAGATAAGATGTGGCAGCCCATCGCCTAACCTTCGAAAAAAGCAACATATGACCCTCTGTAACACTGAGCTGCTGAAAGCGGTTCTGGAGGTTTATCCTGCACTGATGGTGTAACGTAGAGACTTTTAGTTGGCTGAGTGAATGTAGGAGTGGCTCTGGTTGTGCTTTTTGTCCTGTAAACCAATTCAATATTTGACCACCGACAAAGACAATCATGATCCCATTAAACTTCACTCCTCAAAATCTTTAATGTGCCTCTAGGGTCTTTTATTCTTCTCTTCCAGTCTCATCCTGCCAGTTTTCGCCGGACACATGTTCATCTCGTTTAATATATGCAGGGAAATTGAATCACTTTCAGCAAGATTTACTGAATTAAGCCTGGGCCAGTAATTTATACTGTATGTGTGCAGTGTATTTTTAGTTTTTGTCTGAAGATTATGTGCAGGCAATCATATAAAACTAAAAAAACACTTTGACAACCCACTCTGTTGTTGACAAAATGCAAATGAACCTGAGCATCTGTTCAGAATTTATTCCCTTTTCCATATGAGGTAAATCACTGAAAATCACTCTGTTGATTTGTCCTGATAAGCTCTTTGATGTGCATTTCATTCTTGTTTTTTAAACCTGATCTCCACCAGCAATGACTCCACGTCTTGTCTAGCATGACATCACACCAGCCTGTCTCTTTCCATCTGCCGTTGTCATTCTTTACCTCACAAAAGTCTTTTCTCTTTTTTTATAACAAGCTGCTACTTGACCAGTCAAGAATTTGACATTTTATTGGTTTCCCATAAACCAAAAAGCCGTTTCCTCCTCACATCTCGTGACAATAGCTGGCTTGGATCAAGAACGAATGGCTTGACAAGCAAACTGAGGTTTTGCTGTGCTGCCTTGAACGTAAACGTGCCCATTTGCTGTCCGGCCCGACCAAACCCAATGAGTTTATCAGCCATTAGCGCAGTGTTTGATGTGAGGGGTCCTGCTGAGCTCGTTAAGCTACTTCTAGATACACCGAGCTGACGATGCAACAACAGCACAAAAGCACCTGGTTTCCATTCCCAGATATCCACACATAAGACACCCACATGTAAACTAAGCCTAGTTACTAGTACATGTTTTGGCATCACTTTTACACAACAAGGAACAACAGGAAGTGCTCAGTACTGTTTAAATGTGCTTATAAAGTGTCCATTCATCCTTCACTGCCATTAATTAATTTATGTTGTGTAATGTTGCAATTAAGGGTGTATAACAACTTTGTTTACGACAACTTTGTCGTAACCAAAGCTATGACTAAAATACTTGTTGATGTCATTTTTTGATGACAAGACACTAAACACATAAACCTTTTTTAGAACAAAACTGTGATGAAATACAACCACCCAAAATGTCTCTTCCTCATAAGGGGATTTAGCCGCTTGAGGTGCGTTTGCGGTTATTGGAAGGAAAAAAAGCAACAGATCTATAGACGTAACGGATCCACAGTCCTGCTGAAAATGAATCAAGAGGCGGCAACAAAAACAGATGCATGAAGACACACAGGCCAGCACTCAGAAGGTAAGCTACCTTTAAGCTTTATGGCCACCTGTAAGCATGGAAACTGTACACAAACATGGTGACAGCTGTAGACTTTTGTTGACTAGAAACTGACCAACAACTAGAAAGGTGCACTCAGCAGAGTGTAGAGCTCTGCAACAACCACTGCTGGTATGTTTGATTGACTGAATACAACCCACAATTGGGTTCGAGTGAGGAGTCAGCAGTCAATCGATGGCAGTATTACTCAATAAAAGACGTTTTGAGAAATTGTGAGTCACTGTAACCCCAAGAGGCCCTTGGGTAGGAAGCCATAAATGAGCACCCAAAACAAGATGCAGTTTGGTGCAGCAGTATGCGAGATTAGCCGTGGACAGACAAATAGATGCACACTCACTCACACACAACCATACTCAATCTCATTATCTCCTGGTGCCGATGATAATAATAATAAATTGACTAAAATGTGACTAAAACAGTTCAATTGTTCATCAGGTGACATTCTACTAGCTTTGCCTGCTGTGTTCCCAGATCTCAGTGATTGCTTTGATAAGCACAGTTTTATCATAATCTAGAGAAATCATAGTGAAAGCTATACGGCAATAGATCAGAATTATCCTTAAAGCAGTTTTTTGTGCCTGATTCAACCCCCTGACTCGTTTATCCTCAGCTTGGGGCAAACAGGCAGTCACAGGTGGCACAGGCTGTTGTAAATCACCATGTTTTCACACAGTTATATCCTCTGTTGCTGTGAACCTGGTGACTTCTTTATAGCAGGGGACTGTGTTAGGATCCGTCGACCCTGTATTATCCTCCCTGAAGGAAGGGGGACAATTACTACAGCAAACAGCCTTAAATGCCACATGTGATTAAAAGTGAAGTAGCCGACTTTCGGATACATATGGAATACGGCGGTCAACAGAAGTCTGAGCGTTTGGCATTACGTAAGAACTTGTAGCTGTTGAAGGTAGAGGACACTAAGGCTGAAACAAAATGTGGAATAAATCTGTTAATTTCCTGGACTCTACTTCAGAGATCGGACATCTGACTCTCTCTGGGAAATGCATTATCTTCCTACTCCTATACTGCTAGACAGGAAATAGAGAGAGAGTCCCGTTTCAAAGGGTTTGGATGTAACAAAGGAAGTCAGTTAAGTTGGCACGCTGTCCGTGCATCGACATTCAAACAAGGGCACTAATTTGAGCCTTACTAGCATCTCAAGTAACTTCACTTTACCACATGTGGCCCACTTCCCCCTCACAAACCACGTATTATAAGAAATAGTAGGTCATAGTTCCACATCAGAGAATGATGTTCTCCCACTCAAAAATCAGACGTATAATAACACTAACCGATCCAGCACACTCCTACGCGAGTAAAAGGAAAACTTTTGTACATAAATAGTTGCACTCGTGCGCAATAAATACATCTGATATTTGATGTCTGCTTCAATGAATATGTAATTAATGTTTGTAGGAGGAGATCACCGCATCCCTTCAGATGTGATTTGACGATGAATGCCCTGCCGGAAACATTTTCAGACAGAGATCCTTGTATTTTTTTTTATACTCTTGTCACTCTTGAAAACACTGCAGCAATTTCACTGTGTCTGAACAAATGACCCAGTGTGCTCTCCCACTATGTGCCGTTTCCCAGCGTATGGCGGGCCTTCCTAGCCCAGACACGCTTGGTCTCAACGTGCCAGAACTATGAAGGATTAATGAGAGCACCTGGAATAAGGCTCAATGGAGCTTAATGGAGCACAATGCAGCGCTGTTCGTACTGTGTAAACAAGCTGCTTAATATAGCGTAGGTGTGTTTTGTCCTCAAAAAATTGTTGTGCAATTGTTTGATATCTGTTTTTTCTATTTAGAACGCTTGTTGTTGGAGAGCTGACTAAAATGGGACATTCAGTGTTTTTTACATTTATGTGTGTCGGTTTATAATAAATGCTGAAGAGAGGAAACAACTCAGAACCTGCCAGTAAGCTTCATCAGAACTCCTTGTCAGATGGCCAAACAGCTTCGGAAACCCCTTCCCACCTTTCTAACGTCAGCATTTGGGAAACCAAGAAGTCAGGATTTGAACTTTTGAATTTTTTCCAATCTTGACACAACTATTTCTTTCACTTTTTGTATGAATAACCGTAACCCTTCTCTCTCTATGCCCAATTCACTCCGCTTTCAAGTGTGGCTTTTCGGAACAACTATAAACACTTTCCAATGTGGTCGGACAACACATCATTCAAAACAGTTCTTTCATTCATAACCTGGCCCGAAGAGTCTACAGCCATGCTTGGGGCTCATTAAGGCTGTAAGCTAAATGCTAATATCAGCATTGCTAGCATGCACGCAATGATGATGCATGCATCTTTGTTTAGCCGGTTTTAGCAGGCTAACATTTGCTGATTAGCACTAAGCACAAACCACAGCTGAGACTAATGAAGAAGAATTTAAAGTGTACCCTGATGATTGAGGTCATGCGATATTAAATGTCAGAGGAGTTATTACAATTCATCCTGAGGGAAACATGAATGTCTGTACCAAATGTTGTGGAACCGTTCACGCAAAACCTCATTCTCACACTAGAAAACAACTCAGGGGACCACTTAAGTCATTAGGATTCATCCTCTTGGGAACATGAATGTCTGTGCAAAATAGTTTGGCAATCTATCAAACAGTTGTTGAGATATTTCAGTCTGGATCCAAGTGGTGATTTGAAAAGGCCATCCCCAGAGACATGCTGCTAGCGTGGCTAAAAACGTAAAAGGAAAGAGAGAAAGTTTAGAAAAATAGGAAAAGGTTGCATCGGGGGCGGTGTTGTGAAAAACAGAGATTGCAGCGTGGCTGACTTGGCGTCACGTATCCGAGATGATTTACAGCAGTCTGCGACCATGAGGTGTAGGTGAGACATGCATTAGGATGGAGTGAGTGAGTGTGAACACATCCAGCTGGTGTGAGTGACTAAAGGAGCAGCTGGATCGTCTGAGATGGTCACAGAGTGAACTCACAGTTTACACATGGCAAAACCATCAACAGCAGCTTCAACCGGCGGGGCCTTCATCACGTATTGCATAATACTGAGAAATGTAGTGAGACACTCGAACCACATTGTTGTTTTAGAAACGATATGTTCCCCTGATCGCACTTGGGCTATTCTGAGAATACCTCAGTGCACCTATCATCAATCTTCAGGCGTAGGAGCCATGTTTTTCCAAGAAGGGGTTGTGTTACGGCGTCCACAACCGAGATCATTTTGAGTGATTTTACAGAGCGATGTGAAGGCGGGCGGTTCGGTCAGGTAAATGGAATTGAAAAAATCTATCATTGGTTTTATTCGTTTCCTGACGTCTGCTTACAAAAATCCAGTTTGTATCGTACACACACCAGACTAACGGTCCATCTCACAGTCAGCGCAAACAAATATGTTTGCAGAAATGTGGTTTGAATAGCTCAAGGCCAACAACTGAATAAATCTACAGTTATCAGGAGCAGTGCCTTATTTATAAAGATTTTCTGTTGCTTATTAGCTCAGAATACTTTTTCTGATTAATTTGGGTTCGATAACTTTTTATGTATAATTTGTATTCATGCCCTCTCTGCTGTGTTAGACGATTCCAGGAAACTCGACGGCATTATCCACCATGACACACCAATTTGGCTCAAGAGTTGAGCCAAATTGTGGTTTGCTGTGTTGTAAAAGTCTGTCAAGCACGAGGGCACTGATGTAAGTCGTTTCATGAAAGAACTTCTTGTGAGGAGGAACCTTCATGTGGTCAATGTAAATCTGTTTTAAATGTCTGTAATATATTGTATACTTATGTGTACCAAGAGAATAAAAATGGTATAGAAGTAAGAAAAGCAAAATACTTGCAGTGGCATGCGAGTAAATCATGTTACCATTTGTGCACAGCATACTATTCACAATTAAATCAATGGAGCTCTATAAATGATCCTTCAATAATGTACCAGAAGAAGAAAAACAATTAATTCAGACAAATGTTTAGATTAAGGGTCCTTTCACATGGGTGGTTTGGTTTATTTTGTCAGGACCAAGGAAAAAAAAAGAAAGAATAGATTGTTGGATTTTAGTTTTGGTCCGGTTCCTGTTCCCACTAACTTATTAGAAGTGGGGAAATCAAATCCTGGTGACTGACAGCAGTTTATCCAGCACTTAATCCATTCTGATGTGGATATTTGTGTATGTTGTCACAAAGAGTGCACGAATAAATAACCAATTATAAACATTCGTAGTAGGACTAGACTGCAAATCAACCCGCATCTTATGAATAATGACTAAAAGGTCGTGCCAGGGCAGTACAACAGCCTCTTTGGGCACTCCCAGATGACGGTGAACCGTGAGGAGCACACAGAGGTGTCTCGTACAGTAACACATCGGGACTTATTACTGTGGGATCGCTGTCACACACTTTTAATGGACTTAATGAACTGACAAAGTAGGGCTTGGAGACAGAATTGTGTTGAAACATTTCATGATAAAATGAGATAAAAGTGATAAATATATATATATTTTTTGAATCCATTTTTGAATATCCAATACAATGTAGGCTCTGCCGAATACTCCTTTGCTGCTGCTGTAAAACAAGAATCTCAACATCGATCAATATTTAAAAAAACAAAACCTATTGTGGTAAAAAAACAAAAACAGAGTTTGATTGACAGCTTTCACACCAGCCCAAACAAACTGTACTAGCCGGGCAAACGAACTGAGTGTTCCTAAAACACCATAAGGAACTTGAACATGGGTAAGAAAGACACACACAGAATAGAAAAACATAGAAGGATGAATTTCCACTGCGGGTGGATTTGATGAGAATAAATAATATCAATAAAGTATTAGTAGGTCAAGCATGTTTCTCCTTTTGTATTCCGTGGACAAGACACATTCCTTCAATGAGCGATTAATGCACCACATGCTTCCCATTATGCACCTTTAATCATTCTTGTTTCTGACCAATTTGTATTGTTTTCTTCTACGATTCAGAGGTTTTGAAAAATGCTAATTGTCAGACCTCCGCTGAGAGCACATGCAGTCGTTACATGCAGTCTGGCTGCTGAACAAAACTACTGCTTCAGGTCGGCTTCATTGGTAACACAGTACATTTTGTTGTCATTGTGGGTCGGTTGCCAACGGACCATATGAGGAGAAGCTGAGTTACGAGTGTTTGAATGTCTCTGGATTCGGTCATATTGGTATCACGAACAAAAATAGTCCAGAGATGGTGTCAGAGACATTTGGGGTTTGGTTTTATGTCCGAGCCAGCTGCAGCGTTCACTGTCTGACCTCATTAACCGCACCATGATGTGACTCTGCCCAAGTCTATTGAGCTCCTCATCGCAGCTGCAGACCATGCATGGAGGTCTGTGGGGCTTTCTGTGATCCAGAACCAAAACGCCTGCAAAGGCTCACTCTAAAAACCAATCAGATGGCAGATAAAACTCTGGGTGTCCTGCTGCCGACTGGCTGGAGTCCATCTCGGTAGACAACAAAATACCGGAGCAGCGGTGTACAGACTAACCACAAGGAACACCTGCGATAGACGTATGGAAACTGTGACTCATTTGCTGCCGTTTGTTGCTATAGATACTTGTGTTTGTCCTTTTAAGTGGGAACATCATCTGGCAGCCACTGAAACTTGGCTTTTATTGAATTAGTGAAACATCATTACAGACTCAGTATTTTTTTTATGCTCAATGGCAGTTTCTTAAATCATGGAATAAGGCTCTGTTGGGTTGAAAATAAGATGCAACACCAGTAGAGGAATGGAAAAACAAACAATCATTAAGACCCGAGCCTCCTCATCTCTGCCAAATGTGACAACTTGCATGGTGCCAGACTTGCTGACGAACTGGAGGCCGCGAGAGCCAGCTCTGAAGCTTTGCTGGCCGGTTAACACGGCTTGTTAAGGTGTCACATCTGATCCCTGGAAGGAAAGTGAAAGCGCCTCTCTGTTTCTCAGACAGAGTGTGAAATAAATTCTCAAAGTCTAATTGCTGGAAGTGGGAAACTTTTTTTATTCAACTTAAGCATGAACTCAAGAGTCAAAAAGCTCAATTTCAGTTGAAAAATGATGTCAGTGGCCAAACATGGGTTCCTAGGCTGGATTAATAGCTACTCGCGTTCAGCATATTTGTCTAAGAGCCGGTGGGAAATGGTAGCAGCCAGCAGGAACCAATGCAAAGAGATTCTCCAGGTCACTCCTTTTCGACATGGGGCCGTCTGAGGAAGGTTTTAAAAGCAGGTTCTGGCCCTGAAGCTCCTCCCTTAGTAAGACTCCTTCGATCTTCACTTTCCCAGACCAATTCAGACACACACACACACACACAAACAGCAGCTTCTATCAAGCTCACCATGACAGTCTTGTCTCACTTCTGATTCAAAAAAGGAGGCAAGGACACAAAAGGCACCACTCACAGCAGGCGCAGACATACGTGAAACTGCGTGTCACATATTGATAAGTCACTACAGAGAAAGTGCTGATCTGGGACCAGCTGGAAGGACAAAATGGGTGTGTGGACAGCCCTGATTCTGGCCTCGCAGCTGCTATTAAAACTGAGCTTACACGTGGAAGCCCAGGCTTTAGGTGAGTGTTGTTTGACGTTTTTTATAATTTCCTTTTCATCTCAGTTCTTTAAACGTCGTTACGATTTTAACAAAATGTGTTATTGATTGGCAATAACCGATTGCAACAGCTATAGCTGCTGCTGGGGATGACAGCAATTCAAGAAATAGAATATCATTGCAGGTTCTCCGTTTACATTTTACTAGACACACACACAAAGATAAATGTCTTTGATTCCATTTCAATGCCACATTTTTCTGACTTCCTGGCTGTGATGTAATCCTCCGTTTTCATTATCTGTCAGAAAAGATTTAATGGCTCCATCACTGGGTATTTTAACACACTATGTATGAGTTCAATGCACAATGGATAAAGCAGCCACTGTGAAAGAGGATATCATATGCATAAAGAACACAAAGGATTAGACATGGTGTGTGATACTCACTGAGGTATGAATAAAATGCTAAATATCCCGTCAGCTCAAGAAGAGAGGAGGCAGCCGAATGCATTTGCGAGAGGAAGAAGGCAAAGGTAAAGAATAAAAGCAGATATCTTTCTGCTAAAGTAAAATGACTCTGCTTTTCATATCCATCCAGACAGATTTGCTTGATTACTTCAGCTTCAGGAGGTTCTGCTTTCTGGCTCATATTAATTCAAACAAAGTCTCAGCTCGGTTACACACATGGGAACAATCAGAGTTGATCTGGGAGCAATATTGAACTTCAAGTCACACATACGCACAAACTCTCCCCTCCCTTTCTCTCTCTCCCTTTCTCTCTCTCTCTTTCACAGTCGCACTGAAATGCATTGAAGGTCACACACAAACCAAGCTGCAGACGACATGCAGAAAGATTGGTGTTGATAGTTTATCAGCTTCTTGCAAATCACTCCAGTGATAGATGGCATACCTTTCATGCACCCATTAATCCCTACAATGTTTGGTCAATAGCTGCCTGATGTTATGTATAAAACAAGTCCAGTTAAATGGAGTTCATCATCTATCATTTCCCTTGCAAATGAGTCATTGCCTGCATGACTGGAATTGTTCAAAAGGAGAAAGGTTAAAGCTGCAGTAAGTAAGATTTTAGCAGCACCAAGCAGCCATTCTATCTCTGTGAAGGGTTATTGATCAGTACGAGTGTCCTTTAGGATGACTTCACCAGGAGCTGAGATTAACTGAATTCAAAACTCACTTTCTACACTGGGCACAAAGGCTCCTTGCCCAGGGACAGAACACATATTTAAAGCAGCTATAATCAATACTGCTACAATAACAATGTATTATATGACAATGACAAAGGAGTCACACGTGGTGATGAACCTACAAAGAATTATCCGCCCAATCTGCAGGTCCCCTTGGCTTTAAAGAGCATCATCATTTCAGCTCTTTCGCAACTTTGCTGTTTTGGTTCACTCTCGGTGCATCATTTTTGACAACTCGTTTCCGCTGCTTCCAACTGTCCAAAACAAATCAGTTGTTGGAGGTTTAAAGGTTTTTGTCGCAAGTGTGACCTCACACATAACATGCCGATGTCATTTCTTCATCATTACTAATGGCTGATTAGGCACCTCTAAACAGGAAAATGAAGTAAATCACAGCTTTCAACATGCATGCTCTCAAATGTGTATTTGTTGAGCAGTAAAATGAAGAATGCTGACCATTTGTACACTTAACAGTACTTTGTAGTCGTGATATATATGCTGGTGTTAAGGAGAGGACAAGACACTGAATTACTTTATGGCTTTCAGCTAAACTAGTTTTATGAAGCTTGAAATCGGAGGTTAAACAGGGTGGGAAATGAGGCACTTTCTCAGGATGGTGTAACACGACACTGACCCCCACAGAGCCCTCCTGTCCAGAAGATTTATGAACAGCAGGACTGTCTGCTTTATGTACGTGTCTGTGCGTGCCGTTGTAGTGTTACAGTAACTCAAAAAACATGCAGCGAGCTTCATTTGTTCCCCTGTTGTTTTGTTCATTTTTGGACTTTGTCAATTTGATGCACCAATGAGTCACACTAAGTCAAAAAGAGACACGTTGGCGTGAAACTCAACAGGTGATCTTGGCAATCACAAATACAAAAGACTCATCTTCGTGGTGGTTGTTGACACTGTGGAAGCAGTCATTTAACTGCAACATTTTTAAAGGCCCTGTGTTTTGCTGAAATTCGGCATGTGACGAACAAAACACAAGGAGAGAGTTACAAGGGGGGAAAAAAGTAGACGTCATCTGGGGATCATGCTTCGCAATCTTGGCTGACAATAGCTAATCTCTGGGAGCATTTGGGAGCAATTTGCTCCCTCATGACTTTGGGCCTTGCAGACTGCTTTTAGGGTGCTTGTGTATTCATGATGCGTGCAGATGGCGGACTAGAGATTCACTGCATATCCTCTCGTGGGGAGCCCAGCTCCCAAGTCACTTTATTAGAAGGAGGACCCTAACCAGGAGTGCAAGTGGCTTTTCACACCCACTAAGCAGCTTCTCAGTAAAGTCTGCCATACCTCTGCCTGTGAGAACAATGAATAGAACTGTGGCTGAAAAAGAGAAATCACATATATATTTTATTGGCCGAGCAGCTTTGGTGGGGATCTGACAAAATAATGACAATAACACCAAACACCTAGCCGTCACAGTACATTGCTCTGATTTGCTTCGAAATCCAAATATTTCTGATTTCTCTGAGCCAACTCTGCCTGCCAAGTCGGTGCTGACTGATTGACACAGCGTCTCGCAAGAGCAACAATCACTGGGTCAACATCATCATCATCTTCACTTCGTCGACTCAGGATGTGTTTACTCAGGGATCGGAGCGGCTGCAGGTTGTAAATATTCATATCTCATCATCATCATTACTCATGTGCATTACCGGCGTCTCTCTTTTCCCATCCCCGTCAACAGTCTATGATCTGCTCACTTCGCCTGATTGCCTGCCAGACCTGCTGCAGGGGGGTCTGGTCGAGCAAGGGGTGCGCGAGGCTTTCATCCTAACCTCCTTCAAGTTGCAGCCCAAGACCGGAACCAGCTTGTTTTCCCTGTACAACCCCCGGGACAACAGCAAGTACTTTGAGTTCACTGTGATGGGGAAGCTCAACAGAGGTAGGAGACCATGCGAGGCCGTGGTTCTATTTTAAGCTGCACTCAACCTTTTTGTATTAATGTGTTAAAAGAAAAAGGAGTCCCTTATAATGGTGAACCCACAGAGAAGTATTTCTGTCGTTCCTCTCACGTCTGTGGGTCATTTTCTCATATTTCAGCGCATTGCTTTGGTTTTACAGGTACTACTATGGTACTATGGTTTTACAGGTACTACTTAGCAAATGTTTGCATTCTACATGAAGACGTTAAACGTGGTAAACAGTATACCCGCTTAAAATCTGCATGTTAGCATCGTCACTGTCAGCATGCTGATGTTACCATTTTGTTCAAAGCAAAGCTGTGCATATACAGCCTCACAGAGCCGCTATATGTCATGGCTGTAGACTTAGCCTTGTTGTAATTTGGATGAATCAACCCTTTACAGTAAAAGCACCTTGTAAATCCTCCTCTATTTCTCCCCATTATCTCTTCCTTGCCACCACCGCTTCCCCTCCTTGCTCTGTCCTCTAAAAGCTGTGTTACGCTACCTGCGGAGTGACAAGCGGATGAGCTCAGTAACCTTCAACAACCTGGTCCTGGCAGACGGCCAACAACACCGACTGTTGTTCCACCTGAAGGGGATGCAGCAGCCCGGGCCGGGCGGGGTGGAGCTGCATCTGGACTGCAAGCTGGTGGAGACGGTCAGGGATCTCCCTGCTGCCTTCCAAGGTTTGCCAGCAGGCTACGGTATGGTGGAGCTGAAGACCATGCAAGCCAGGGATCAGGTGACCCCTCGCTTACAGTATTTACATACAATAATGAATGTGGTTCTGTCCCAATAATTAATCCAGAGGTTTCCAAATGTCTTCGATGTTCACTTTGACCCGTTTTATTCCAACAGGAGAGTTTAGACGAGCTCATTCTGGTGGTTGGGGACACATTTGAGAATGTTGCGGCACTACAAGACTGCCACTTCCAACAAAGAGACTCCGTCCAAACTCTGGGTAAGATTCTTTCTGTGGAAGCAAATGTCCACAAAGACGGCCAAATATTTCTCAGGAGAACAATCTCAGCGTTAGGAAAAAAACAACACTCAAACAACAGTTTGTCGGAGTGGGTTGAGGACAGGCTCAGAGAATCCCCCACCTCTTCTTCAGTTTAACAAAATAACAGTCCTTTTCTCTTAGGGGTCAACACGAAGCAGCTGTCTAATCAAATGCTGGACTTAACCAAGGTGATAAATGAGCTGAAAGACGTCCTCATTCAGCAGGTAACTACCACTAACGGCTCCTCTGAGGCCGCTGCTTCCCCACCCCTGACCTCCCCTGACTTGTTTTTATGTTTTTCCAGGTCAAAGAGACCTCATTTCTCAGAAACACCATTTCAGAGTGTCAGGCTTGTGGTAAGTCACACCACTCACCTTTAAATACCATGCTTAATTAATGAATACTTTTGGATTGTTGGACAAACAAAATAAAATTGCAGATGATGAATTAAATGATTTTTTTTTTTACCTCTGTTGTTTAAAGGTCTGGGTGGTACTGAGGTGGTGAAACCAAGGTGTGCCCCAGGTGTCTGTTTCCGTAATGATATGTGTATAGAGACAGCGGATGGTGTCGAGTGTGGACCGTGTCCTGACGGCTACACTGGGGATGGTTTCAACTGTGATGATGTGGACGAGGTAAGGCTCAGGTTCTTGTATTTCAGGGCTATTTATTGGTCTCCATGGTAAAGACTGGAGTTAGGGTTAAACCTCTTGAACCAGACAGAGCGCCCCCAGCACCGGGGACCATTGCGCATATGGAAACAAACACCTGATGGACACGTTAAACATGTAGCAACGTATTCGTCCTGCATACCCACATAGCAAGAAGAAGCTCAACTAAAAGCTCAGGATAACCATTTTTACTTAAAGAAATACAACTCCAGTAGCTACCAATGTCTCTGGATCCTTTTTTGGGTTGATTCCAGCCGTCTGTATTCATTTTTACATGGCTTGTAGCATTTCCACTCTGCCTTCCTCCAGCATTGAACAGCCTAGCTCAGCCTTCCACGTGAAGCAGCATAGAGGTGACGCATAATTAGGTGAGACATAACATGAAACTCCACAGAAGCTAATGTGGTAGAATGGGGTTTAGGAATGAAAGCCACAGGTAAAAGTTTGGGAATTCAGTTCAAGTTAAGGCACGACTTTTAATGAGGTCATAAGGATAGAAGTACAAAGATATGGGCGTGTGTGTTTGCCTGTCTGTCTTCTCGTGTTTGCACTGACCTCTTTTTATAAGGACTGGCCCCTTCAGCATTCTCTTTTTTGCATGAGCAAAAGTGTCGTCAAAACTAAAAGCTTTTGGGGAGAAGCCCAGTGAGAACCATATACATTTTTCAGCTTCAACAGAGCTCATGTCCTCCTTCCTTCCTGCAGTGCCAGTTTAACCCCTGCTTCCCTGGAGTGAAGTGTGTGAACACTGCCCCGGGCTTCCGCTGCGACGCCTGTCCGCTGGGCTTCACCGGCCTGGCAGTGGAGGGTGTGGGCATTTTGTATGCCCAGACCAACAAACAGGTAAAAGAGTGAATCAAATATGGAAGACACAAATACAACTAGAAAACAAAAAAAAAAGGATGCATGCAAATTACAGCATCAATCAACGACATAAAATATCGTTATGAAAAGAGTTTTCCATGCTTTTGTGCTACAAGAGAATACAATGCTTTAGATTACAGCCGTAAAATGATGGTGTCATTAATTGGTGCATATTGGATCAATATTTACTGGTGACCTAGGACAATGTAGCTACAATGTAGTGTATGTTAAGTTATAATGAAGTACTGAGGACAGGTATTGTAGTTTTGCCATCTATCTGATGATCAAAACGGATACAGAAGAAGAACCTGGAACCGCTTCCTATCATATCATCAGATAATAAACAATTATCCTCTGGAATGAAGTTGAGCAGAAGTATAAGTACCTCAAAATTGTACGAAAGAACAGTACTTGAGTAAATGTACTTAATTTCCACAGCTGTTTATTGAGTATTTTATGCAGTAATTATTGGAACCTTCAAATCATAAAAAGGGAAATAATGTAAATTGTCATTAAATCGAAGCTTTGGATGAATTCACATCTTACGTTCATCATTTCAGGTCTGTGATGACGTTGACGAATGTAAAGGGCCCAACAACGGCTGCGCCGCAAACTCCGTCTGTTACAACTCTGTGGTAAGACCACTGTAGAACAGTATCCGAATATCACACACATGGCTCATGTAAGACATTTATTTCATTGAAGTGGCTGTCCAAAGAAACTAGATGTCCTCATTCCTGCACAGGGCTCGTATCAATGCGGCAGCTGTAACACAGGTTTCAGAGGGGATCAAGTGAAGGGCTGTAAGCCAGAGATCAGCTGTGGTAACAGCCTGACCAACCCCTGCGATAACAACGCCCAGTGTATCGCAGAGAGGGACGGGTCAGTCCATTGTCTGGTAGGATTCCACACTCCAACCCCCCCCCCCCCCCCCACACACACACACACACACTTACTACCTGCACACACAAACTGCACATAGGCACAACCCCACATATATGTCGTCTGAGTTTCCTTTGTCTCGTCAGTGTGGAATTGGCTGGGCCGGTAACGGATTCCTGTGTGGGAAGGATACCGACATTGACGGATACCCAGATGACAAACTCAAATGCAAAGATTCGAGCTGTAGAAAGGTAACCATGGTGCAAATTGTCAGTAAATGCAACGTTGATGCCTTTCAGGCTTTATTTAACTTTTTTTTTTATTGCAACATGTCTTCACAGGATAACTGCATCTTCGTCCCTAACTCCGGTCAAGAGGATGCAGACAGGGATGGTTATGGAGATGCCTGTGACGACGATGCCGATGGTGACGGTATACCAAACGAGCAGGTAGGTGTTCATGTTTTAACAAATGCATGCAAGCACACACTGGCTGCAACTGGTGATTATTTTCCTCATTGATTGATCTGTTGGTTATTTTTTCAGATGAATCGATTCATTTAGTCTGTATTACGCCAAAAATGTATATGCACATCACAGTTTCCTCAAGCTCCCTGGGATGTCTTTAATTCGCTTGGTTTGTCCAACCAACAGTCCAAAAACCCAAAGGTGTTTCAATCGTGTAAAAAAAAAAGAAAAACAGTAACACATTACTACAATTAATTACCTGGGAGTGATAGCTTAGCTTAGCATAACAACTGAAAGCAGAGAAAAACAGCTAGCCTAGCTATATTATCCATAACTAATATAATATATTTATATTTGTATATATATATATAGTTGTATTAATCCGTACAAAAACATGCATGCACATGCAAGCTTGTCCAGTGAAAACAAATACACGTGATGTGAATCTTTGTGTTCTCCGTCTGTCTCAGGACAACTGCAGGTTGAAGGCCAACGTGGACCAGAGGAACAGCGATAAGGACAGCCACGGCGACGCCTGTGATAACTGTCGCACGGTGGAGAACCCGGACCAGAAGGACACCGACAGCGACGGCAAAGGGGACGCCTGCGATGATGATATGGATGGAGACGGTATGGAGATAAATAAAATAGCACCGATGCTCGTGCTTATATAACCAGCACTGAAGGCACTCTCCGTTTAATTAAACGTATTATTCTGTTCCTTCCTTCACATTTACACCCTGCTCTTACATTAAATAATGCAGATTTTACAGTACAAATCTCTCTTAATCATGTTGTAAAAAAATGCAGTTGTATGGATGTTTTTATAAGCCAGCTGAGGCATAACAAACAGCACTGCAAAAAAAAAGAAAAGTTAAGGCCAAAAGCAGTCTGACCCCTGAGCGAACACAAGCTTTGATCATTCACCAGCATGATTACACCTCAGAAAACCCCATGGCAGAGAAGATGGTTTCTCCTCTATTGCTGCTGCTTGACCTTTATGCTTTCGTGGGGCTGCTGCTGCCTCCCTGCGATGAATAAGAAATAGCATCTGAACACAAACTGCCGTTCACCTTCACAGCAAATACAACAGTGCAACCTAGTGGTGGAATTACAAGTACCACGCCATATAATTATTCAGTCGATATAGTTCAAACAGTAGTATGGATGTAATGTCTACATTTTTCATATGCATTCAAAAATCAAATATAAATTCACTGATTGACTTCACTAAGTGTGAGAGAGTTACTTTAATGCATTACTTTGATTTTAGAGCTCAAACCTCAATTCAAACAGATGAAGATAATATCTCATTATGTATCCATGTAATCATTCTTCCATATTGGCAACATCCATATCTGTTAATATGTCCACTGGGCAGTAGCTTGGTTTCTTTTATGATAGGGCTGCAGCCAACGATTCCAATCTGCCGATAATTCTCTCTATAAAACGAGGGGTTTGTAAAATGACCAAAAATAGTGGAAAATGTCTTAAAGCCCAAGTTGAAATATTCAAAAAGCTTGTTTTGTCTGACCAATGGTCCAAAAGCCGGAGTAAAATCAATTTACTAACACATAAGATTTCCCAATTCCTAAAATGAGTAAACTGGAACTAAATATTTTTGGGCATTTTTGGATTTATTATCAGAATTGTTGCAGGTAAATATTCTGTCAATCGACTTATTGTCACAGAATCATAGAAATTCACTGATATCTTTTGTGAGAGTTCAGAAAAAGGGACAATGAGAAGAGTATTTATTCTACTACAGTACAATATTATCTGTACTTGCCACCTCCGAATATGTCATCCATGACAATACCATATATTTCCCTGCTGAGACGGAGTCAGACTGACTGCTAAATAACACGAACCATCTCCTCCTGTTGACTGGCGAGCATAGGCCTGAAGAACTTTCTGGACAATTGCCAGCTTGTCCAAAACAGAGACCAGCTGGACCGGGACGGAGACGGAGTGGGAGACGCCTGCGACAGCTGCCCCGACATCCCCAACCCAAACCAGGTCAGTCAGAACCAGATGGAGGGATGGAGGGACGGATAGCTGTGGTGGAAAGTAACTGAGTACACTTTGTTACTAGAGTCCCTCAAGTGTAAAAGAAATGGTGTTTTTCATGAACTCTCTGCTCTTGTTTCAGTCTGATATTGACCACGACCTGGTAGGAGACTCCTGTGACACAAACCAAGACAGGTAACGATATTCTCCCAGTCTTCATGTTGTGTTCTTGCAGATATCTGAACTGCTGTTTCATACTACTGCTAGTACTACAGCCTTTTTTCACATCATGCGATCGTGTCACTTTCCCTTGTAGTGATGGCGACGGTCACCAGGACACCAAGGATAATTGCCCATTCGTAATAAATAGCTCCCAGCTGGACAGTGACAAAGACGGGCTGGGTGACGAGTGTGACGATGACGACGACAACGACGGGATCCCTGACACTCTGCCACCGGGACCAGACAACTGCCGGCTGGCACCAAATCCTGACCAGATCGACGACAACGGTGAGCGATGGTCTAAAAGACATCGCACCTCCTCATATACCACGCAGTCAAATCAGTTTACAGTAATAATCACATATGATTGTTGATATATTTGGCTGAAAACCAGCCTGGTGATCAGATAAATGTTCATAATTTCATCTCCACATTCTCCCCGAACTGCTCCCTGACTTTCCTTTGAAAGCAATTTTGGTCCCCAGTTGCACACCAACGCAGATCAAACAAAAGCAACTGTGAGCACATTGAGTGGCATTTTTGGTGACTCATTGGGACATTTTCTGTGTAAAACATGCCCCCTGGAGTGTCAATTCAAATCAAGTCAAGACAGCTTTTTTTGGCAGTCAGGGAGTCAAGAGATGTAAGTTGGAGCTGACAGTTGGGAAAATAACAAAACACAAAAAGTGTATTTACTGAGTCCAAATGTTTTACAAGATGCACACAAGACATTCAGGCATTTGCCCGATTGAGCATCAATTCAATCGTTGACACAGAATGAAGCTTTTATGCCAAGAACCGCCAAGTCGGACCTTCTTGACGTCGTAGCAGCTGTTGCACTTAAAGCCCCTTAAGAAAGGACATTTGGGGATGTTTTATATTCAGCTCTGTCGGCCTTTTTGACATTTTTGCTTAAGCCAGTCTGAAATCTCCTCATTGTGACAACGCAGGAAACACGCTGGTTTAAAAAGGATTTAAAAGGAGCTCGTTACTTTGAATAAATGACGCAACACAATCTTTGTCAGTGTGTGTAATCAAAAACTGTTAACAAGTCTCTGCACCTCTGACCTATTGGAACAATGACTCACGGTCTTTCTTACTTTAATTTAAGTCTAAATCTCCTCTCTGTTGTCCCTCAGATGATGGAGTTGGAGACATGTGCGAGTCTGACTTTGACCAGGACAAAGTGATTGACAGGATCGACAACTGCCCTGAGAATGCTGAGGTCACCTTGACTGACTTCAGGGCCTATCAGACGGTGGTGCTGGACCCTGAGGGCGACGCCCAGATCGACCCCAACTGGGTTGTTCTGAACCAGGTGAGATTACTAAAAGCTGAAAATTCCCTCTCCATGTACAAGTTGAAGCTGCTATGGTCGATATTTTTATCTAAACAACAGAACCAATAACAATAAGAAATGTGAATCGTGATGCGTGAAATCGTACCACGACGACAAAAAATACACAAGACAATATACAACAGTGCCTCGTTTAACCGTGTTGTTGATTCTCGATTTTTTAACTGTGAGGTGCCATACCATATTTAATGATGCTTTCCAGCACAGCGTTGTCCAACGTTGACGTGATCTCAGTTCAGTCTGAGTCTGCAGAGAAAGCCTCTGAGCCAGCCTAGCACACGGATAATCAACGTGGACACTCTCAATTTAATTTATTGTCCATTTGTATTCCCGAGTACTTATAGGAGCACACCTGCTCAATTGCACTGTCACCAATGATTACAGGGCCATGAGCTGCAGCTCTCAAATATGATTTCCTCTGTCTTTTGGTATTACCGTTAAAAATGAGGCGGTGGCTGTCACACCAGTCTTTAAAAGTGGCAATCTCCAGCAGCAGACTTAATATAGCCGTATCATCTGAAAATCTGATGGAATTATTTGGCTGTCTGCTTCTGCATTAATTCGTGTACAGTGTAGCAAATGAAGGCATCAGGGTGCAAAATGTCTTATTCACAACTCTTTCTCACACAGGGAATGGAAATTATCCAGACCATGAATAGTGACCCAGGACTTGCTGTTGGTAAGAAGTATTTCCTCTGCGTTGAATATCAGTGAATAAAATGCACAATGTCTGAACATCAGTAATATACTGATTTCTGTTGCCAGGTTACACTGCTTTCAGTGGAGTGGACTTCGAAGGAACATTTCACGTAAATACAGTGACCGACGACGACTACGCCGGCTTCATCTTTGGCTACCAGGACTCGTCCTCCTTCTACGTGGTGATGTGGAAGCAGACTGAACAGACCTACTGGCAGGCAACACCCTTCAGAGCTGTGGCTGAGCCCGGCATCCAACTTAAGGTGAAAGCACAAGTCATCAACTCCCCCAGGCAGCAGATTCGTGCTCATCCTATTTTTAATCCCTCGACATATTTTCCACATTTCGTCCTCTCTCTCTCTCTCTCCCCCTTACTTCTCTCTGTTATCTGTCGCTGTTCATCAGGCTGTGAAGTCTAAATCGGGTCCCGGGGAGCACTTGAGAAACTCTCTGTGGCACACGGGAGACACCAACGACCAGGTGCGTCTGCTGTGGAAGGACCCCAGGAATGTGGGCTGGAAGGACAAGGTGTCCTACCGTTGGTACCTGCAGCATCGCCCACAGGTTGGATACATCAGGTATACGACCAACCGTGTTCCGGACAATCTTCATATTGATTACACGAAAAAACCCGTAATTGTTGCTCCATCTAACTCTCAGCAAGCAAGTGAATAAGCATATTTCCCCAAAGTGGTGAGAGTGGAACGTCGATTATTTGTTTTAATTGTGTGTTTTGTTTAGGGCGCGGTTCTATGAAGGAACTGAGCTGGTGGCCGACTCTGGCGTGACAATTGACACGACCATGAGAGGAGGACGACTCGGCGTGTTCTGTTTCTCTCAGGAAAACATCATCTGGTCCAATTTGAAATACCGCTGCAATGGTGAGGGAGGAACACTGAATCACAAATCCACATATTCTATTATTTTTATATATTTTGAATTACCCTGATTGCATGCTATGCAGCGATTGTCTTGAGGTTTGTTTCCAATACATATCTTCTTACGGTCTTTCATTGCTTGCGTCTGGAAAGTGATTTTAGATTGAGATCTGATGTTGTTGTTGCAGACTACAGCTGTGAATAGAATTGGTTTGGCCTCGTTTTGGCTTTAGAGTCTGAGCTCATCTCATGATACCCGACTTCTCACTTCCACAGACACCATCCCAGAGGATTTCCAGGAGTTCAGCACTCAGCACGGCGCCGACTCACTCTGAAGTCGAGAGAGAAACATGACGCCAGATCTCTGAAGACTGCTTGTGTGTGAATGTGTGAATGTGTGAGTGTGTGTCTGTCCGTCTGTGTATTGACGTGTACAGTTTCAGTGCATATATGATCACAATCTCCGTACTGTATGTGCATATTATCATGTCTCTTTCTGTTACCCGAATGTGTTTTTACTGTTTGATTAACTCTTAATGAATCCAGCTCATTATGCTGAAGGTTATAAGTTATAATGATTTTTACTGAAAATGATGCTATGTGATATGACATAAATACACCGAAAACATGTAACATCAAATTACAAAATGCAAAATATGGTCAATAATGGACAGTTTCCATATATTTTCAAAATAAAGGGAACATTATTATAATTTTTAAACGGTATTTTCCACACGAGAGATTTTAGCATATGTGTAGCATGATAAAATTGTTCAAACAACTGGAAGGAAAGTTACCGCTTCGGATCAGCCTCATACTGATGTTACATTTTGATCATAAACTGGTTTTATTTGTTTATCAGAGCGGTATTTCTACTACGTTTGTAAAGAGGACACCAAGTCTTGTATGACTCAAATGTCAGACTGTGCCTTGCCTCACTTACTGTAGAAGATTAACTTAAAGCTCAGTTTAGCCATGTTTTCTCTTTCCATCATTTGGTCCTTGACATCTTGATCATTTCATATCTATGTAGTCACAATCCTGGTCAAAGTAAAAGGGCTTTAAAGTACATCGGTGTTGAACAGGCTCATTCTTATTTTTCCTTTAAAATGTTGACATGTTTTGATGATTAGATATGTTAAAGACAACACATACTGCGCATGCATACAACAAATGAACTAATTGAATGCATGAAAATAACCTCTATACTTCCCCAGAGGATTGACACGTTCTCGGTTGAAACTCTAGAAACAAAGGCCACGGTTTAGCTTGAGCAGGAAATACTTTCCTAATAAGAACATTCTTATCCCCGATTAGCTGCGCTGATGAATTGAGAGACATTGGTCTTTGCTCCCGGGAGGAGGTCCTCCGGAAAAGAAACAATTAACAACGCTCATTGAGTCCACGCTCAGATTTGGTACTGTCTTTAGCTTGATCCAGTAGACTAATTGAGTTTTTATTTTCTAGTTAGTGTTGGTTTTCTAGAGGGGGCCGGGGACACGCTCACCTGGAAGAAAATGTTGTACATTTTAAAGTTAAATGCATCAGTCTGGTGCACTCTGAGACCAACATCAACAACATGAACATAATTCATGCTGAAAGTAACGCAGTTTAAACTGACAAATGCAGGAAGGACAGCTGGCAAGAAATCACTAACTGTCATTCTGTAAATGAACCGATTTATAATATCACTGCTTCATCTATAACGCGATAGATCTGACTATAATAACACGTGTATTCACGTTCATGTTTTACTTTGATGTATTCTTATTCTTTCAGCTGAGACCCCAGCGATGTGAAACTGACTTTTGGGCAAATAAATAAAAATATATATAAATATGATTCTAAGCAGTAAGGAAGTTTCCTTCCATAACTTAAAATCACCCACACCAAACATTAAAGTAGCCGGAGACTGTGAGACACGACTCAAGAAGCCGACACACGTCAGTGAATGTGTGATGAGAGAATATTTACACATTTCTTTTCTATTTACTCCCAAGTCTGTTTCGCACCACTAAGGCTACAGCTGAAAGAACAAGGCTAAAATATCGTCATACACGCCATGAAAACACATCTGCAACACATTAATTTACCATAATACACACATGTACTTATAGTCAGATCTATCCTGCTCTAAATGAAGCAGTGATGTCATAAATCTGTTAATTTACTAATTCACACAGTCTGAGATTTATTGCCAGCTGTCTTTTTTTGCATTTGTCAGTTTAAACTGTGATTATGTAATATTCATTAACGGTCCACGTCCCGAGCTCTGATTGGTCAGTGTGTATTTGAAGAAAATGAATTCAATCACACGTTGCTGAGGGAGCAGAGGGGCAGAAAACGGTCTGAAGGCAATTCATTGGTGATATTTTGTCTTCAATAAATAAATGTTGGAAAACAATCACTTGAGTCGTCTCGTTCCACGACCCACAACTGTTACATATGTACAGATGGAAGGTAACTGAAGATAGGAGTAATGATATACTTTTTTATTAGTTTAAGGGGCTTTTGTTACCCACCAAGTTGCAGCGGAACCGGATGTTCCTCGTAGAACCTGTCTGAATGGACTTTTATCTATTCACCTTTTCTTCTGGATGGTTCTCCTCTGACTCATCTCCCGAGTCAAAACCACACCCATAATGCATTGCTGGTGAAATCCAGGGAACTGCCATTACATGTGAGGAGAACTGAGTTTGCACTATCACACTGGATTAGAATTCAGGGTGGACTTAAAGGAAATATAGCATCGACTGTCCTGTACAATGGTTGGGAGTACTCGACATTCTCTGGTAAAAGCTTTGGATGGGACATCTTGGCAGGACATTTGGAATTATGACAATAACGGTAGAAATTACAACACAATTCAGACATCAGTCAGAGTGAGAAGTGATGGAAGTAAAAGTAGAAAAGAAGATGTTACTTTCAGATTAAGGTTCGGACATACAGGACTCAATGACACATTATACACATCATGAAAAAGACAGAGTGGGATAAATGTGAGATATGCAACTGTAAAGAAACTGTAGAACATGTGCTGATAGAGTGGAGGAAGTTCAGAGTGGAAAGAGAGACTGAAGAACAGAGTGGTAGATACAGGAAGGGAGTGAAGCATGAAAGGACTGTTAGAGACAGGGGACAAACAAGTTCAGTTTAAAAGGGCTTTATTTAATATTTTGAATGGAACGGGTTAAAAAGCCAGAATATGACTGCAATATGAAGTTTATTTATAATTGTTTCATTATATTTATAAATAACATTATTATTGTGTTTAAATGATAACTGTCATAAAGTCATGATGTTACACACTCCGGTCCAGTAGGTGGCGCCTTACACATTGGTTTGTAGTCCGCCATTAAAGTGAAAGAAGAAGAAGGAGGAGAGGAAGAAGAAGAGTACTAATCTCCTGGTAGCCTATAAAGCTATTGAGGTTAGCTTAGCATGCTACCTGGAAACAGACGGACGAGGACGGAAGTGACCAACACAACGCTAGTCAGAGTTTAATGAGAGTAAACGGTGTTTTTAACGGAGTTCGTCTGGAGGAAAACGGTTGAGCATATTCCTTATATGAGTAGCAAAGCCATGTTGAGTGGCCTGTGCAGTGATGTGCCTGTGTGCTGTTGTGCGCATGCGCAAAATAAACGGTCAGTGAGTTCCCAGACCAAAGAGACAATGGCGGCTTGCTCTTTTTCTCCCGTGAATGCTAGCTACTAGGAGCTACTAGCTAACCACTTTGGTGACTGGAATAACGGGGATAGCTGCAGGAATGTCTAACGCCACAAAAACTTCCTGTGGTTTAGTGAAAATGTCTAAAGTAGAAATGTTGAGATCTTTAGTCAGCCAGCGACTAACTGCGGCTGAAGAAGATATATTAGGTATGTTTGAAAGAACGAAAGCAGAATACGAGGAGGAAATCTCTCGTTCAAAAGAGGCGAATAAGCGACAACGGGAACTTCTGGACGCCGTTCACAACCCGGAAGTCCGGATACAAAGAGCACGTGGGTTCACTTTATTTCTTCTTTCAAACACTGTTCATGCTCCGGCTGATAACTTTTAATGTAGTTTGGAGTGAGACTCTGTTGCAATTCGTCGTTTTCTTCTTGTCCTGATTTAATACCTGCAAACGTGTCGCTTTTCGGTGAAATAAGCCGTTTTGAATCAAAATATATCATCCACGTGAGTGTAGATCCGTAGAGTTTTCAATTTGGGGGGGGGGGGGGTCAACTGGCCAGCCAGCGTTTCTCAGATTGGAGTGAGACAAGGAGAAAATGTGATTTCGTGATCTTCTCAATAAAACATATTTGATGCGACGTGTCGAGTCTTGGCCAATCAGCGTTAAGATGTCTACACTGTCTTAATTTCGATGGTTCTCGCTACTGTAGAAATATGCTTGCGGTATTTACAGGCATTAAACTTATAAGTATTGTGAGGAATTTAAGTGTTAAAGCGCACCTAGCGATGGATATGATGTTACAATCTGTTTACTTGTAGAAGGTTTAAACTAAAGGGAGAGTCACTGAATTTGTTGTGCACTGTGAGAGAAACCAGAGAATTTATGACACCGCAATAAAGTGAGAGAGGGGGGATGTTGCTGAAGAGTTTCTGAGCACAGCCTTAAAGAAGGGGGGTGAATTGGTCAAGGAAGTGGCCGAATGAAGTCCGAAGGGTTCAGCCAATCACTGAGCTGATCGATGGGCTAAGGAATGTGTAATATGAGACATTTCAGAGACTTTGGAGGGACAAAGAAACTGAATCCCCGGAGATAATCAGACCTCATCTGGACCATGAGGCGGACACACCAGTCTGTCGTGTGGTGCGGATGGGGCCTCTATTTCATGAAGTATTACTACTGATAATGTAATTCAGTTTGTAACTGCATTTTCTTTTGTTAGTATATTAAATTCCTTTTGATTTAAACTTCAACCAGCTGATTCGGCCCTGCTTAATGATGGAAGAAAGGGAGGGGGGGCTGCCTCTTCTCCTCTGCATGCTTCTTCATCTCTGGAACAAGGAGGGGGGCTTTTTCCTTTACCTTTTGTTTGAGAAATTTTGAACATAACGTGTGTGTGTGTGTGTGCGCTGATTTGCAATAGTGTTGCGTGTGTCATAGAGCAAAGGTTTGAATCTCCGGGTGAGGCACTCGCGCGCTCCCTGTACAAAGAGGGAGCTCTGACACGCAGGTGGTTCAGCTTAAAACTTGTAACTAGTTGTGTTGTGAATCGGGGTCGTCGGTGGGATATTGTGTAGCAACCTGCAGGAACAGCACCTTCCCCATCCCTGAGACTCCAGGACTCCCACACACAATGTGGCCCAACCCTGGCTTGTGTGTGGGTGAAGATAATGCGTCCCTGTGCTGGACAAGTTCAAATAAAGTATAAAGATACAGGGCTCACAAAACACTGAGAGGAGAGATGCGTATGCGGAGCCCTGACTTTGTTTGTTGCTAGGGCTACTTAATCAATTATTGTGTTTTGTGAAACCATAGATCTATGTTTTTGATGCTTGACTTAATAAATTGTTAATACTTGTAGATCGTCTACCCCCCCGTCCCCCCCGTCCCCCTTCGGGTGCTTGGCACCTCTTTCACCTCTTATGAGTTTGCAGGTATGCTGATTTCTTCTCTCAGCTTCTAGATGACAGGAAATATTTCAACTTAAAGTACAAGTTTGTTCTCTTTGATAACGCCACATGGATTTGGCAGCTTAAAATGGTTCATATGTTCATGTCACATAAGTTGATTACATTATTGTATTATCTGGTTCTAGTGATACTCTGGAAGTGTATGTCCAGGAGACTATTTGCTCAATTCTAAAATGTCTTTGTAACCCCTCTGTGTGTGTTTACTGTTTTCCTGCAGACGTCCAGCAGCTGTTGTTGGTTAAAGAAGAGGTTCCCTCTGAGCAGCAGGAGTGGAGCTCCAGTCTGGACCAGGAGGACCCAGAGCCCCTACACATGAAAGAAGAACAGGAGGAACTCTGCACCAGTCAGGAAGGAGAGCAGCTTCAAGGTCTGGAGGAGGCCGATGTCAAGTTCTCATTCACTCCTGTGAAGAGTGAAGATGAAGAAGAGGAAGCTCAGTCCTCACAGCTTCATCAAAGACAAACTAAACAGATGGGAACAGAAGCTGATGGAGAGGACTGTGGAGGACCAGAACCAGACAGGAACTTGGATCCAGATAGACATCCAGAACCAGATACTGATGAGAAGACTGGAGACTCTTCTGACACTGATGAGGGTGCTGATGGGAAGAAGACCAGAGAACCTCAGTCAGGTTTAAACTATGTGAAACCTGATGAAGTCCGTGTCAGTGATTCACGATGTAGCGCTGGTGAAAAACATTTTAGATGCTCTGAGTGTGAGAAAACATTTGGCAATAGTCAAAATCTGAAGAGACACATGAGAACCCACACAGGAGAAAAGCCTTTCAGCTGCTCAGTCTGTAAGAAATCTTTTAACAGGCGTTCACATTTACAGACACACATGAGAACCCACACAGGAGAAAAGCCTTTCAGCTGCTCAGTCTGTAAGAAATCTTATAACGAGCGTTCAGCTTTACAGATACACATGAGAACCCACACAGGAGAAAAGCCTTTCAGCTGCTCAGTCTGTAAGAAATCTTTTAACCAGAGTTCAACTTTACAGAGCCACATGAGAACCCACACAGGAGAAAAGCCTTTCAGCTGCTCAGTCTGTAAGAAATCTTTTAACAGGCGTTCAAATTTACAGACACACATGAGAACCCACACAGGAGAAAAGCCTTTCAGCTGCTCAGTCTGTAAGAAATCTTTTAACATGCGTTCAACTTTACAGATACACATGAGAACCCACACAGGAGAAAAGCCTTTCAGCTGCTCAGTCTGTAAGAAATCTTTTAACATGCGTTCAACTTTACAGATACACATGAGAACCCACACAGGAGAAAAGCCTTTCAGCTGCTCAATCTGTAAGAAATCTTTTAACCATCGTTCACATTTACAGAGCCACATGAGAACCCACACAGGAGAAAAGCCTTTCAGCTGCTCAGTCTGTAAGAAATCTTTTAACCATCGTTCACATTTACAGAGCCACATGAGAACCCACACAGGAGAAAAGCCTTTCAGCTGCTCAATCTGTAAGAAATCTTTTAACCAGCGTTCAACTTTACAGAGCCACATGAGAACCCACACAGGAGAAAAACCTTTCAGCTGCTCAGTCTGTAAGAAATCTTTTAACAGGCGTTCACATTTACAGACACACATGAGAACCCACACAGGAGAAAAGCCTTTCAGCTGCTCAGTCTGTAAGAAATCTTTTAACCAGCGTTCAACTTTACAGACACACATGAGAACCCACACAGGAAACAATCCCCTTTAGCTGTTGTGGTTGCAGTAAAGTTTCCGTTTGTGATAAAAGCTTTCAGCACGAGTCACCTCTGAAGTGACACATGATTAACCGCGGTTCAACTACACTGATTTCAATACAAAAAGTTATTCACTGAATGAGCGCCAACTGTACAGTTTGAAATAGTTTTGATGATTATATTGATGATTGATTTGATGGTAATGTAAGTTTAAGACGATGGTTTTACCTGCATCTGTGCACAGTATATTGTATTCAAATGATTTCATCAATAAAAAGTAAAAGGTTTGTGTATTTCACTGGTTCATACAGTTGTACATAGCACACTTTGTTCATCAGGATTAAATCCATCAGTGACTGGAGTGAGACTCAATAGTTCTTTGTCTTGTTTGCACTCTTTGCTGCCATTACTGGAATAAAATTGTCATCTTGTCTAACACAAACTTGTAAAAAGGATAAAAAAAGGTCCTGAGATAAAGCAATCTACACATTCTTTGGAATTACAAACCAACAACATCCTTATCTCGATCTATAGTTCCTTCCAGTTGATCAACAGGCCGACACATTCCTGAATGTGTTCACAACTTGTCGATACTTTTTTAGATTGCCGGTGGCTTTTCTTGATCGTACCATCATCTTATCCTAATCGTGCTCCCCAGGCCTCTTGTTCATGTGTATGAGCACTTTTACCAGCTCAACTTTAGGTAACCATGAAACAGGCCCCACCTTTGACTTCATCACACAGCTCCAACACAATATATCAGGATTGGTGCGGCAGCAAAGGGGTTGGACCTGATCACACCCGGCCCTCATACATTGTGTTACATAATGCTGTTTGGAAAATACTAAATGCTAAAAATAGTGCGGAATGAAAGAAATCTATAGAGATTAAAACAATAAATAAAATGTCAGTGAATCAAAAGACTAGCTAACTGATGCAGATCAATCAAAGAAAAACAACTCGCTTTTATACGAGGGAAAAGACAATAGCTCAATCATAGAGTTGGAAATATGTCTTTAATGGTAAATACACGTTTTATGTCGCTCTCACACGGAGCCATCTAAAAAATACATATTACAGGGAGGAACTGAGACAGAGCTCCAGTATTTATCCCACTATGACTACGTCCTCCTCAGTGAACTCATAGAAGGGAACCTCCAGCTTTAGAGGAGCAGGTCCCTTTCTTATCCTTCCTGAAGCATCGTAGTGGGAGCCATGGCACGGACAGTAGTAGCCTCCGAAGTCTCCGGCGTTGGCGATGGGCACACAACCCAGATGGGTGCACACACCGAGGACGATGATCCAGCGGGGGTTAATCACTCTATCCTTGTCATGCTGTGTGTGTTTGTGTGTGCAATCATAATTCCACATGTTTGAAACCCTTTTCCCCTGTAGGCGGTGCTGTCGGAGGCCTTCTGGGCTGCTGGCTGACCAGTGGACAGTTCAAACCGCTGCCTCAGGTCATAATGGAGCTCAGTCCTCAGCAGCAGCAGAAGCTTGATGGTAGTCTTCTGGCCGTGCTGGGAGACATTCAGTGGACAGATTTGGCTCAGCTAACTGCTCTAGTGATGGGCAACGCCACCCTGAAGCAGCAGCTGACGGCGACCCTTCTCGGGTACATCTCCAAGGAGCTCCAGGCGCAGGTGCACTACGTGGATTAGTGTCTGTGGAAGAACTGGGATACTCTCACTCAGGGGCCCACATGCTCAGAATGTCTTTTGAAAAGAATGTGAACTGTTTGTATGACGCTGGAGAGACTCTTTATCAAATATGAAATCACAGATTGTAAATTTGCACAGACGCCATCACAGTCTTGGTTACAGGTTGTTGTGAAAACAGCTGTATACCTGGATTCATTTATTATTGGAAGTACACTCATCCGATGAAGGAATTATTTATTCATCAATGGCACTGTTAATCATATAAGAGACATAGTGGTTCTGTTTGTGATAACGGTTTTATACCAAATGTATGAAATACATTTGACATACCACATGAAACATCACACAGGGGAGGAACGATGGAGCTTTCATCCTATCTTTATCCAAGAGCGTGTTCTTTCAATTTGAGAGCATCGCTCATTGAGTCCACGCTCAGATTTGGTACTGTCTTTAGCTTGATCCAGTAGACTAATTGAGTTTTTATTTTCTAGTTCGTGTTGGTTTTCTAGAGGGGGCCGGGGACACGCTCACCTGGAAGAAAATGTTGTACATTTTAAAGTTAAATGCATCAGTCTGGTGCACTCTCAGACCAACATCAACAACATGAACATAATTCATGTTGAAAGTAAAGCAGTTTAAACTGACAAATGCAGGAAGGACAGCTGGCAAGAAATCACTAACTGTCATTCTGTAAATGAACCGATTTATAATATCACTGCTTCATCTATAACGCGATATATCTGACTATAATAACACGTGTATTCACGTTCATGTTTTACTTTGATGTATTCTTATTCTTTCAGCTGCGACCCCAGCGATGTGAAACTGACTTTTGGGCAAATAAATAAAAATATATATAAATATAATTCTAAGCAGTACGGAAGTTTCCTTCCATAACTTAAAATCACCCACACCAAACATTAAAGTAGCCGGAGACTGTGAGACACGACTCAAGAAGCCGACACACGTCAGTGAATGTGTGATGAGAGAATATTTACACATTTCTTTTCTATTTACTCCCAAGTCTGTTTCGCACCACTGAGGCTACAGCTGAAAGAACAAGGCTAAAATATCGTCATACACGCCATGAAAACACATCTGCAACACATTAATTTACCATAATACACACATGTACTTATAGTCAGATCTATCTTATACTTGGAAATGCCATTACATGTGAGGAGAACTGAGTTAGCACTATCACACTGGATTAGAATTCAGGGTGGACTTAACGGAAATATAGCATCGACTGTCCTGTGCAATGGTTGGGAGTACTCCACATTCTCTGGTAAAAGCTTTGGATGGGACATCTTGGCAGGACATTTGGAATTATGACAATAAGGGTAGAAATTACAACAAAATTCAGACATCAGTCAGAGTGAGAAGTGATGGAAGTAAAAGTAGAAAAGAAGATGTTACTTTCAGATTAAGGTTCGGACATACAGGACTCAATGACACATTATACACATCATGAAAAAGACAGAGTGGGATAAATGTGAGATATGCAACTGTAAAGAAACTGTAGAACATGTGCTGATAGAGTGGAGGAAGAGAAAGACTGAGGAACAGAGTGGTAGATACAGGAAGGGAGTGGAGCATCAAAGGACTGTTAGAGACAGGGGACAAACAAGTTCAGCTTAAAAGGGCTTTATTTAATATTTTGAATGGAACGGGTTAAAAAGACAGACTATGACTGCAATATGGAGTTTATTTCTAATTGTTTCATTATATTTATAAATAACATTATGATTGTGTTTAAATGATAACTGTCATAAAGTCATGATGTTACACACTCGGTCCAGTAGGTGGCGCCTTAAACATTGGTTTGGAGTCCGCCATTATAGTGAAAGAAGAAGAAGAAGAAGAAGACGAAGAAGAAGAAGACGGAGGAGAGGAAGAAGAAGAGGACTAATCTCCTGGTAGCCGATAAAGCTATTGAAGTTAGCTTAGCATGCTACCTGGAAACAGACGGACGAGGACGGAAGTGACCAACACAGCGCAAGTCAGAGTAAACGGTGACAAGGAGTTGACGGAGTTCGTCTGGAGGAAACCTTTCTGTGGTTGAGTGAAAATGTCTAAAGTAGAAATGTTGAGATCTTTAGTCAGCCAGCGACTAACTGCGGCTGAAGAAGATATATTAGGTATGTTTGAAAGAACGATAGCAGAGTACGAGGAGGAAATCTCTCGTTCAAAAGAGGCGAATAAGCGACAACGGGAACTTCTGGACGCCGTTCACAACCCGGAAGTCCGGATACAAAGAGCACGTGGGTTCACTTTATTTCTTCTCTCAAACACTGTTCATGCTCCGGCTGATAACTTTTAATGTAGTTTGGAGTGAGACTCTGTTGCAATTCGTCGTTTTCTTCTTCTCCTGATTTGATACCAGCAAACGTGTCGCTTTTTGGCGAAATAAGCCGTTTTGAATCAAAATAGATCATCCACGTGAGTGTAGATCCGTAGAGTTTTAAAAAGAATGTTGGGGGGGGTTCAACTGGCCAGCCAGCGTTTCTCAGATTGGAGTGAGACAAAGAGAAAATGTGATGTCGTGATCTTCGCAATAAAACATATTTGATGCGACGTGTCGAGTCTTGGCCAATCAGCGTTAAGATGTCTACACTGTCTTCATTTCGATGGTCATTTCGATGGTTCTCGCTACTGTAGAAATATGCTTGCGGTATTTACAGGCATTAAACTTATAAGTATTGTGAGGAATTTAAGTTTTAAAGCGCTCCTAGCAATGGATATTATGCGTTACAATCTGTTTACTTGTAGAAGGTTTAAACTAAAGGGAGAGTTACTGAATTTTGTTGTGCACTGTGAGAGAAACCAGAGAATTTATGACACCGCCATTAAGTCAGAGAGGGGGGATGTTGCTGAAGAGTTTCTGAGTACAGCCTTAAAGAAGGGGGGTGAATTGGTCAAGGAAGTGGCCGAATGAAGTCCGAAGGGTTCAGCCAATCACTGAGCTGATCGATGGGCTAAGGAATGTGTAATATGAGACATTTCAGAGACTTTGGAGGGACAAAGAAACTGAATCCCCGGAGATAATCAGACCTCATCTGGACCATGAGGCGGACACACCAGTCTGTCGTGTGGTGCGGATGGGGCCTCTATTTCATGAAGTATTACTACTGATAATGTAATTCAGTTTGTAACTGCATTTTCTTTTGTTAGTATATTAAATTCCTTTTGATTTAAGCTTCAACCAGCTGATTCTGCCCTGCTTAATGATGGAAGAAAGGGGGGGGGGCTGCCTCTTCTCCTCTGCATGCTTCTTCATCTCTGGAGCAAGGAGGGGGGCTTTTACCTTTTTGTTTGAGAAATTTTGAACATAACGTGTGTGTGCGCTCATTTGCAATAGTGTTGCGTGTGTCATAGACCAAAGGTTTGAATCTCCAGGTGAGGCGCTCACGCGCTCGCCGTACAAAGAGGGAGCTCTGACACGCAGGTGGTTCAGCTTAAAACTTGTAACTAGTTGTGTTGTGAATCGGGTTAGTCGGTGGGATATTGTGTAGCAACCTGCAGGAACAGCACCTTCCCCATCCCTGAGACTCCAGGACTCCCACACACAATGTGGCCCAACCCTGGCTTGTGTGTGGGTGAAGATAATGCGTCCCTGTGCTGGACAAGTTCAAATAAAGTATAAAGATACAGGGCTCACAAAACACTGAGAGGAGAGATGCGTATGCGGAGCCCTGACTTTGTGTCTGTTGCTAGGGCTACTTAATCAATTATTGTGTTTTGTGAAACCATAGATCTATGTTTTTGATGCTTGACTTAATAAACAATAAATTCTTAATACTTGTAGATTGTCTACCCCCCCCCCCCCCCCCCCCCCCCCCCCCCTTCGGGTGCTTGGCACCTCTTTCACCTCTTATGAGTTTGCAGGTATGCTGATTTCTTCTCTCAGCTTCTAGATGACAGGAAATATTTCAACTTAAAGTACAAGTTTGTTCTCTTTGATAACGCCACATGGATTTGGCAGCTTAAAATGGTTCATATGTTCATGTCACATAAGTTGATTACATTATTGTATTATCTGGTTCTAGTGATACTCTGGAAGTGTATGTCCAGGAGACTATTTGCTCAATTCTAAAATGTCTTTGTAACCCCTCTGTGTGTGTTTACTGTTTTCCTGCAGACGTCCAGCAGCTGTTGTTGGTTAAAGAAGAGGTTCCCTCTGAGCAGCAGGAGTGGAGCTCCAGTCTGGACCAGGAGGACCCAGAGCCCCCACACATGAAAGAAGAACAGGAGGAACTCTGCACCAGTCAGGAAGGAGAGCAGCTTCAAGGTCTGGAGGAGGCCGATGTCAAGTTCTCATTCACTCCTGTGAAGATGAAGAAGAGGAAGCTCAGTCCTCACAGCTTCATCAAAGACAAACTAAACAGATGGGAACAGAAGCTGATGGAGAGGACTGTGGAGGACCAGAACCAGACAGGAACTTGGATCCAGATAGACATCCAGAACCAGATACTGATGAGAAGCCTGGAGACTCTTCTGACACTGATGAGGGTGCTGATGGGAAGAAGACCAGAGAACCTCAGTCAGGTTTAAACTATGTGAAACCTGATGAAGTCAGTGATTCAAGATGTAGCGCTGGTGAAAAACAGTTTAGATGCTCTGAGTGTGAGAAAACATTTGGCAAGACTCAAAATCTGAAGATACACATGAGAACCCACACAGGAGAAAAACCTTTCAGCTGCTCAGTCTGTAAGAAATCTTTTAACCAGCGTTCAACTTTACAGAGCCACATGAGAACCCACACAGGAGAAAAACCGTTCAGCTGCTCAGTCTGTAAGAAATCTTTTAACCATCGTTCAACTTTACAGACACACATGAGAACCCACACAGGAGAAAAACCTTTCAGCTGCTCAGTCTGTAAGAAATCTTTTAACGTGCGTTCAACTTTACAGACACACATGAGAACCCACACAGGAAACAATCCCCTTTAGCTGGTGTGGTTGCAGTAAAGTTTCCGTTTGTGATAAAAGCTTTCAGCACGAGTCACCTCTGAAGTGACACATGATTAACCGCGGTTCAACTACACTGATTTCAATACAAAAAGTTATTCACTGAATGAGCGCCAACTGTACAGTTTGAAATAGTTTTGATGATTATATTGATGATTGATTTGATGGTAATGTAAGTTTAAGACGATGGTTTTACCTGCATCTGTGCACAGTATATTGTATTCAAATGATTTCATCAATAAAAAGTAAAAGGTTTGTGTATTTCACTGGTTCATACAGTTGTACATAGCACACTTTGTTCGTCAGGATTAAATCCATCAGTGACTGGAGTGTGACTCAATAGTTCTTTGTCTTGTTTGCTCTCTTTGCTGCCATTACTGGAATAAAATTGTCATCTTGTCTGACACAAACTCGTAAAAAGGATAAAAAAGGTCCTGAGATGAAGCAATCTACACATTCTTTGGAGTCACAAACCAACAACATCCTTATCTCGATCTATAGTTCCTTCCAGTTGATATATATATAGTTGTATTAATCCGTACGAAAACATGCATGCACATGCAAGCTTGTCCACTGAAAACAAATACACGTGATGTGAACGGGGCCTTTGTGTTCTCCGTCTGTCTCAGGACAACTGCAGGTTGAAGGCCAACGTGGACCAGAGGAACAGCGATAAGGACAGCCACGGCGACGCCTGTGATAACTGTCGCACGGTGGAGAACCCGGACCAGAAGGACACCGACAGCGACGGCAAAGGGGACGCCTGCGATGATGATATGGATGGAGACGGTATGGAGATAAATAAAATAGCACCGATGCTCGTGCTTATATAACCAGCACTGAAGGCACTCTCCGTTTAATTAAACGTATTATTCTGTTCCTTCCTTCACATTTACACCCTGCTCTTACATTAAATAATGCAGATTTTACAGTACAAATCTCTCTTAATCATGTTGTAAAAAAAATGCAGTTGTATGGATGTTTTCATAAGCCAGCTGAGGCATAACAAACAGCACTGCAAAAAAAAAGAAAAGTTAAGGCCAAAAGCAGTCTGACCCCTGAGCGAACACAAGCTTTGATCATTCACCAGCATGATTACACCTCAGAAAACCCCATGGCAGAGAAGATGGTTTCTCCTCTATTGCTGCTGCTTGACCTTTATGCATTCGTGGGGCTGCTGCTGCCTCCCTGCGATGAATAAGAAATAGCATCTGAACACAAACTGCCGTTCACCTTCACAGCAAATACAACAGTGCAACCTAGTGGTGGAATTACAAGTACCACGCCATATAATTATTCAGTCGATATAGTTCAAACAGTAGTATGGATGTAATGTCTACATTTTTCATATGCATTCAAAAATCAAATATAAATTCACTGATTGACTTCACTAAGTGTGAGAGAGTTACTTTAATGCATTACTTTGATTTTAGAGCTCAAACCTCAATTCAAACAGATGAAGATAATATCTCATTATGTATCCATGTAATCATTCTTCCATATTGGCAACATCTATATCTGTTAATATTTCCACTGGGCAGTAACTTGGTTTCTTTTATGATAGGTCTGCAGCCAACGATTCCAATCTGCCGATAATTCTCTCTATAAAACGAGGGGTTTGTAAAATGACCAAAAATAGTGGAAAATGTCTTAAAGCCCAAGTTGAAATATTCAAAAAGCTTGTTTTGTCTGACCAATGGTCCAAAAGCCGGAGTAAAATCAATTTACTAACACATAAGATTCCCCAATTCCTAAAATGAGTAAACTGGAACTAAATATTTTTGGGCATTTTTGGATTTATTATCAGAATTGTTGCAGGTAAATATTCTGTCAATCGACTTATTGTCACAGAATCATAGAAATTCACTGATATCTTTTGTGAGAGTTCAGAAAAAGGGACAATGAGAAGAGTATTTATTCTACTACAGTACAATATTATCTGTACTTGCCACCTCCGAATATGTCATCCATGACAATACCATATATTTCCCTGCTGAGACGGAGTCAGACTGACTGCTAAATAACACGAACCATCTCCTCCTGTTGACTGGCGAGCATAGGCCTGAAGAACTTTCTGGACAATTGCCAGCTTGTCCAAAACAGAGACCAGCTGGACCGGGACGGAGACGGAGTGGGAGACGCCTGCGACAGCTGCCCCGACATCCCCAACCCAAACCAGGTCAGTCAGAACCAGATGGAGGGATGGAGGGACGGATAGCTGTGGTGGAAAGTAACTGAGTACACTTTGTTACTAGAGTCCCTCAAGTGTAAAAGAAATGGTGTTTTTCGTGAACTCTCTGCTCTTGTTTCAGTCTGATATTGACCACGACCTGGTTGGAGACTCCTGTGACACAAACCAAGACAGGTAACGATATTCTCCCAGTCTTCATGTTGTGTTCTTGCAGATATCTGAACTGCTGTTTCATACTACTGCTAGTACTACAGCCTTTTTTCACATCATGCGATCGTGTCACTTTCCCTTGTAGTGATGGCGACGGTCACCAGGACACCAAGGATAATTGCCCATTCGTAATAAATAGCTCCCAGCTGGACAGTGACAAAGACGGGCTGGGTGACGAGTGTGACGATGACGACGACAACGACGGGATCCCTGACACTCTGCCACCGGGACCAGACAACTGCCGGCTGGCACCAAATCCTGACCAGATCGACGACAACGGTGAGCGATGGTCTAAAAGACATCGCACCTCCTCATATACCACGCAGTCAAATCAGTTTACAGTAATAATCACATATGATTGTTGATATATTTGGCTGAAAACCAGCCTGGTGATCAGATAAATGTTCATAATTTCATCTCCACATTCTCCCCGAACTGCTCCCTGACTTTCCTTTGAAAGCAATTTTGGTCCCCAGTTGCACACCAACGCAGATCAAACAAAAGCAACTGTGAGCACATTGAGTGGCATTTTTGGTGACTCATTGGGACATTTTCTGTGTAAAACATGCCCCCTGGAGTGTCAATTCAAATCAAGTCAAGACAGCTTTTTTTGGCAGTCAGGGAGTCAAGAGATGTAAGTTGGAGCTGACAGTTGGGAAAATAACAAAACACAAAAAGTGTATTTACTGAGTCCAAATGTTTTACAAGATGCACACAAGACATTCAGGCATTTGCCCGATTGAGCATCAATTCAATCGTTGACACAGAATGAAGCTTTTATGCCAAGAACCGCCAAGTCGGACCTTCTTGACGTCGTAGCAGCTGTTGCACTTCCACAGTGATAAAAGTGCATCAACACATTTCCTTCCATTTAATAATCCATATCAGAACTGCACACTACAAGACACGAACACCACCGAGTAGACTACAGCGTGGCACTTTTTTAACCACGGCAGACACAGCAGCTCTAATGCTGAACCCACACAGCAGGGTGCAGACTAGAGAGATACAATCCATCTATATTAAACCAATGCAACATACAGCCTTGCTCTTTTGCTTGAAATGTGAATAGCCCCTTAAGAAAGGACATTTGGGGATGTTTTATATTCAGCTCTGTCGGCCTTTTTGACATTTTTGCTTAAGCCAGTCTGAAATCTCCTCATTGTGACAACGCAGGAAACACGCTGGTTTAAAAAGGATTTAAAAGGAGCTCGTTACTTTGAATAAATGACGCAACACAATCTTTGCCAGTGTGTGTAATCAAAAACTGTTAACAAGTCTCTGCACCTCTGACCTATTGGAACAATGACTCACGGTCTTTCTTACTTTAATTTAAGTCTAAATCTCCTCTCTGTTGTCCCTCAGATGATGGAGTTGGAGACATGTGCGAGTCTGACTTTGACCAGGACAAAGTGATTGACAGGATCGACAACTGCCCTGAGAATGCTGAGGTCACCTTGACTGACTTCAGGGCCTATCAGACGGTGGTGCTGGACCCTGAGGGCGACGCCCAGATCGACCCCAACTGGGTTGTTCTGAACCAGGTGAGATTACTAAAAGCTGAAAATTCCCTCTCCATGTACAAGTTGAAGCAGCTATGGTCGATATTTTTATCTAAACAACAGAACCAATAACAATAAGAAATGTGAATCGTGATGCGTGAAATCGTACCACGACGACAAAAAATACACAAGACAATATACAACAGTGCCTCGTTTAACCGTGTTGTTGATTCTCGATTTTTTAACTGTGAGGTGCCATACCATATTTAATGATGCTTTCCAGCACAGCGTTGTCCAACGTTGACGTGATCTCAGTTCAGTCTGAGTCTGCAGAGAAAGCCTCTGAGCCAGCCTAGCACACGGATAATCAACGTGGACACTCTCAATTTAATTTATTGTCCATTTGTATTCCCGAGTACTTATAGGAGCACACCTGCTCAATTGCACTGTCACCAATGATTACAGGGCCATGAGCTGCAGCTCTCAAATATGATTTCCTCTGTCTTTTGGTATTACCGTTAAAAATGAGGCGGTGGCTGTCACACCAGTCTTTAAAAGTGGCAATCTCCAGCAGCAGACTTAATATAGCCGTATCATCTGAAAATCTGATGGAATTATTTGGCTGTCTGCTTCTGCATTAATTCGTGTACAGTGTAGCAGATGAAGGCATCAGGGTGCAAAATGTCTTATTCACAACTCTTTCTCACACAGGGAATGGAAATTATCCAGACCATGAATAGTGACCCAGGACTTGCTGTTGGTAAGAAGTATTTCCTCTGCGTTGAATATCAGTGAATAAAATGCACAATGTCTGAACATCAGTAATATACTGATTTCTGTTGCCAGGTTACACTGCTTTCAGTGGAGTGGACTTCGAAGGAACATTTCACGTAAATACAGTGACCGACGACGACTACGCCGGCTTCATCTTTGGCTACCAGGACTCGTCCTCCTTCTACGTGGTGATGTGGAAGCAGACTGAACAGACCTACTGGCAGGCAACACCCTTCAGAGCTGTGGCTGAGCCCGGCATCCAACTTAAGGTGAAAGCACAAGTCATCAACTCCCCCAGGCAGCAGATTCGTGCTCATCCTATTTTTAATCCCTCGACATATTTTCCACATTTCTTCCTCTCTCTCGCTCTCTCCCCCTTACTTCTCTCTGTTATCTGTCGCTGTTCATCAGGCTGTGAAGTCTAAATCGGGTCCCGGGGAGCACTTGAGGAACTCTCTGTGGCACACGGGAGACACCAACGACCAGGTGCGTCTGCTGTGGAAGGACCCCAGGAATGTGGGCTGGAAGGACAAGGTGTCCTACCGTTGGTACCTGCAGCATCGCCCACAGGTTGGATACATCAGGTATACGACCAACCGTGTTCCGGACAATCTTCATATTGATTACACGAAAAAACCCGTAATTGTTGCTCCATCTAACTCTCAGCAAGCAAGTGAATAAGCATATTTCCCCAAAGTGGTGAGAGTGGAACGTCGATTATTTGTTTTAATTGTGTGTTTTGTTTAGGGCGCGGTTCTATGAAGGAACTGAGCTGGTGGCCGACTCTGGCGTGACAATTGACACGACCATGAGAGGAGGACGACTCGGCGTGTTCTGTTTCTCTCAGGAAAACATCATCTGGTCCAATTTGAAATACCGCTGCAATGGTGAGGGAGGAACACTGAATCACAAATCCACATATTCTATTATTTTTATATATTTTGAATTACCCTGATTGCATGCTATGCAGCGATTGTCTTGAGGTTTGTTTCCAATACATATCTTCTTACGGTCTTTCATTGCTTGCGTCTGGAAAGTGATTTTAGATTGAGATCTGATGTTGTTGTTGCAGACTACAGCTGTGAATAGAATTGGTTTGGCCTCGTTTTGGCTTTAGAGTCTGAGCTCATCTCATGATACCCGACTTCTCACTTCCACAGACACCATCCCAGAGGATTTCCAGGAGTTCAGCACTCAGCACGGCGCCGACTCACTCTGAAGTCGAGAGAGAAACATGACGCCAGATCTCTGAAGACTGCTTGTGTGTGAATGTGTGAATGTGTGAGTGTGTGTCTGTCCGTCTGTGTATTGACGTGTACAGTTTCAGTGCATATATGATCACAATCTCCGTACTGTATGTGCATATTATCATGTCTCTTTCTGTTACCCGAATGTGTTTTTACTGTTTGATTAACTCTTAATGAATCCAGCTGAGCTCATTATGCTGAAGGTTATAAGTTATAATGATTTTTACTGAAAATGATGCTATGTGATATGACATAAATACACCGAAAACATGTAACATCAAATTACAAAATGCAAAATATGGTCAATAATGGACAGTTTCCATATATTTTCAAAATAAAGGGAACATTATTATAATTTTTAAACGGTATTTTCCACACGAGAGATTTTAGCATATGTGTAGCATGATAAAATTGTTCAAACAACTGGAAGGAAAGTTACCGCTTCGGATCAGCCTCATACTGATGTTACATTTTGATCATAAACTGGTTTTATTTGTTTATCAGAGCGGTATTTCTACTACGTTTGTAAAGAGGACACCAAGTCTTGTATGACTCAAATGTCAGACTGTGCCTTGCCTCACTTACTGTAGAAGATTAACTTAAAGCTCAGTTTAGCCATGTTTTCTCTTTCCATCATTTGGTCCTTGACATCTTGATCATTTCATATCTATGTAGTCACAATCCTGGTCAAAGTAAAAGGGCTTTAAAGTACATCGGTGTTGAACAGGCTCATTCTTATTTTTCCTTTAAAATGTTGACATGTTTTGATGATTAGATATGTTAAAGACAACACATGCTGCGCATGCATACAACAAATGAACTAATTGAATGCATGAAAATAACCTCTATACTTCCCCAGAGGATTGACACGTTCTCGGTTGAAACTCTAGAAACAAAGGCCACGGTTTAGCTTGAGCAGGAAATACTTTCCTAATAAGAACATTCTTATCCCCGATTAGCTGCGCTGATGAATTGAGAGACTTTGGTCTTTGCTCCCGGGAGGAGGTCCTCCGGAAAAGATACAATTAACAACGCTCATTGAGTCCACGCTCAGATTTGGTACTGTCTTTAGCTTGATCCAGTAGACTAATTGAGTTTTTATTTTCTAGTTAGTGTTGGTTTTCTAGAGGGGGCCGGGGACACGCTCACCTGGAAGAAAATGTTGTACATTTTAAAGTTAAATGCATCAGTCTGGTGCACTATGAGACCAACATCAACAACATGAACATAATTCATGCTGAAAGTAACGCAGTTTAAACTGACAAATGCTGGAAGGACAGCTGGCAAGAAATCACTAACTGGCATTAACCGATGCCAGTTAACCGTAAATTAACCGATTTATAATATCACTGCTTCATCTATAACGCGATAGATCTGACTATAATAACACGTGTATTCACGTTCATGTTTTACTTTGATGTATTCTTATTCTTTCAGCTGAGACCCCAGCGATGTGAAACTGACTTTTGGGCAAATAAATAAAAAAATATATAAATATAATTCTAAGCAGGAAGGAAGTTTCCTTCCATAACTTAAAATCACCCACACCAAACATTAAAGTAGCCGGAGACTGTGAGACACGACTCAAGAAGCCGACACACGTCAGTGAATGTGTGATGAGAGAATATTTACACATTTCTTTTCTATTTACTCCCAAGTCTGTTTCGCACCACTAAGGCTACAGCTGAAAGAACAAGGCTAAAATATCGTCATACACGCCATGAAAACACATCTGCAACACATTAATTTACCATAATACACACATGTACTTATAGTCAGATCTATCCTGCTCTAAATGAAGCAGTGATGTCATAAATCTGTTAATTTACTAATTCACACAGTCTGAGATTTATTGCCAGCTGTCTTTTTTTGCATTTGTCAGTTTAAACTGTGATTATGTAATATTCATTAACGGTCCACGTCCCGAGCTCTGATTGGTCAGTGTGTATTTGAAGAAAATGAATTCAATCACACGTTGCTGAGGGAGCAGAGGGGCAGAAAACGGTCTGAAGGCAATTCATTGGTGATATTTTGTCTTCAATAAATAAATGTTGGAAAACAATCACTTGAGTCGTCTCGTTCCACGACCCACAACTGTTACATATGTACCAGATGGAAGGTAACTGAAGATAGGAGTAATGATATACTTTTTTATTAGTTTAAGGGGCTTTTGTTACCCACCAAGTTGCAGCGGAACCGGATGTTCCTCGTAGAACCTGTCTGAATGGACTTTTATCTGTTCACCTTGTCTTCTGGATGGTTCTCCTCTGACTCATCTCCCGAGTCAAAACCACACCCATAATGCATTGCTGGTGAAATCCAGGGAACTGCCATTACATGTGAGGAGAACTGAGTTAGCACTATCACACTGGATTAGAATTCAGGGTGGATTTAAAGGAAATATAGCATCGACTGTCCTGTACAATGGTTGGGAGTACTCGACATTCTCTGGTAAAAGTTTTGGATGGGACATCTTGGCAGGACATTTGGAATTATGACAATAAGGGTAGAAATTACAACACAATTCAGACATCAGTCAGAGTGAGAAGTGATGGAAGTAAAAGTAGAAAAGAAGATGTTACTTTCAGATTAAGGTTCGTCAATACAGGACTCAATGACACGTTATACACATCATGAAAAAGACAGAGTGGGATAAATGTGAGATATGCAACTGTAAAGAAACTGTAGAACATGTGCTGATAGAGTGGAGGAAGTTCAGAGTGGAAAGAGAGACTGAAGAACAGAGTGGTAGATACAGGAAGGGAGTGAAGCATGAAAGGACTGTTAGAGACAGGGGACAAACAAGTTCAGCTTAAAAGGGCTTTATTTAATATTTTGAATGGAACGGGTTAAAAAGCCAGAATATGACTGCAATATGAAGTTTATTTATAATTGTTTCATTATATTTATAAATAACATTATTATTGTGTTTAAATGATAACTGTCATAAAGTCATGATGTTACACACTCCGGTCCAGTAGGTGGCGCCTTACACATTGGTTTGTAGTCCGCCATTAAAGTGAAAGAAGAAGAAGGAGGAGAGGAAGAAGAAGAGTACTAATCTCCTGGTAGCCTATAAAGCTATTGAGGTTAGCTTAGCATGCTACCTGGAAACAGACGGACGAGGACGGAAGTGACCAACACAACGCTAGTCAGAGTTTAATGAGAGTAAACGGTGTTTTTAACGGAGTTCGTCTGGAGGAAAACGGTTGAGCATATTCCTTATATGAGTAGCAAAGCCATGTTGGGTGGCCTGTGCAGTGATGTGCCTGTGTGCTGTTGTGCGCATGCGCAAAATAAACGGTCAGTGAGTTCCCAGACCAAAGAGACAATGGCGGCTTGCTCTTTTTCTCCCGTGAATGCTAGCTACTAGGAGCTACTAGCTAACCACTTTGGTGACTGGAATAACGGGGATAGCTGCAGGAATGTCTAACGCCACAAAAACTTCCTGTGGTTTAGTGAAAATGTCTAAAGTAGAAATGTTGAGATCTTTAGTCAGCCAGCGACTAACTGCGGCTGAAGAAGATATATTAGGTATGTTTGAAAGAACGAAAGCAGAATACGAGGAGGAAATCTCTCGTTCAAAAGAGGCGAATAAGCGACAACGGGAACTTCTGGACGCCGTTCACAACCCGGAAGTCCGGATACAAAGAGCACGTGGGTTCACTTTATTTCTTCTTTCAAACACTGTTCATGCTCCGGCTGATAACTTTTAATGTAGTTTGGAGTGAGACTCTGTTGCAATTCGTAGTTTTCTTCTTGTCCTGATTTAATACCTGCAAACGTGTCGCTTTTCGGTGAAATAAGCCGTTTTGAATCAAAATATACCATCCACGTGAGTGTAGATCCGTAGAGTTTTCAATTTTGGGGGGGGGGGGGGTCAACTGGCCAGCCAGCATTTCTCAGATTGGAGTGAGACAAGGAGAAAATGTGATGTCGTGATCTTCTCAATAAAACATGTTTGATGCCACGTGTCGAGTCTTGGCCAATCAGCGTTAAGATGTCTACACTGTCTTAATTTCGATGGTTCTCGCTACTGTAGAAATATGCTTGCGGTATTTACAGGCATTAAACTTATAAGTATTGTGATGAATTTAAGTGTTAAAGCGCACCTAGCGATGGATATGATGTTACAATCTGTTTACTTGTAGAAGGTTTAAACTAAAGGGAGAGTCACTGAATTTGTTGTGCACTGTGAGAGAAACCAGAGAATTTATGACACCCAATAAAGTGAGAGAGGGGGGATGTTGCTGAAGAGTTTCTGAGCACAGCCTTAAAGAAGGGGGGTGAATTGGTCAAGGAAGTGGCCGAATGAAGTCCGAAGGGTTCACCCAATCACTGAGCTGATCGATGGGCTAAGGAATGTGTAATATGAGACATTTCAGAGACTTTGGAGGGACAAAGAAACTGAATCCCCGGAGATAATCAGACCTCATCTGGACCATGAGGCGGACACACCAGTCTGTCGTGTGGTGCGGATGGGGCCTCTATTTCATGAAGTATTACTACTGATAATGTAATTCAGTTTGTAACTGCATTTTCTTTTGTTAGTATATTAAATTCCTTTTGATTTAAACTTCAACCAGCTGATTCGGCCCTGCTTAATGATGGAAGAAAGGGAGGGGGGGCTGCCTCTTCTCCTCTGCATGCTTCTTCATCTCTGGAACAAGGAGGGGGGCTTTTTCCTTTACCTTTTGTTTGAGAAATTTTGAACATAACGTGTGTGTGTGTGTGCGCTGATTTGCAATAGTGTTGCGTGTGTCATAGAGCAAAGGTTTGAATCTCCGGGTGAGGCACTCGCGCGCTCCCTGTACAAAGAGGGAGCTCTGACACGCAGGTGGTTCAGCTTAAAACTTGTAACTAGTTGTGTTGTGAATCGGGTTCGTCGGTGGGATATTGTGTAGCAACCTGCAGGAACAGCACCTTCCCCATCCCTGAGACTCCAGGACTCCCACACACAATGTGGCCCAACCCTGGCTTGTGTGTGGGTGAAGATAATGCGTCCCTGTGCTGGACAAGTTCAAATAAAGTATAAAGATACAGGGCTCACAAAACACTGAGAGGAGAGATGCGTATGCGGAGCCCTGACTTTGTTTGTTGCTAGGGCTACTTAATCAATTATTGTGTTTTGTGAAACCATAGATCTATGTTTTTGATGCTTGACTTAATAAATTGTTAATACCTGTAGATCGTCTACCGCCCCCCCCGTCCCCCTTCGGGTGCTTGGCACCTCTTTCACCTCTTATGAGTTTGCAGGTATGCTGATTTCTTCTCTCAGCTTCTAGATGACAGGAAATATTTCAACTTAAAGTACAAGTTTGTTCTCTTTGATAACGCCACATGGATTTGGCAGCTTAAAATGGTTCATATGTTCATGTCACATAAGTTGATTACATTATTGTATTATCTGGTTCTAGTGATACTTTGGAAGTGTATGTCCAGGAGACTATTTGCTCAATTCTAAAATGTCTTTGTAACCCCTCTGTGTGTGTTTACTGTTTTCCTGCAGACGTCCAGCAGCTGTTGTTGGTTAAAGAAGAGGTTCCCTCTCAGCAGCGGGAGTCAAGCTCCAGTCTGGACCAGGAGGACCCAGAGCCCCCACACATGAAAGAAGAACAGGAGGAACGCTGCACCAGTCAGGAAGGAGAGCAGCTTCAAGGTCTGGAGGAGGCTGATGTCAAGTTCTCATTCACTCCTGTGAAGAGTGAAGATGAAGAAGAGGAAGCTCAGTCCTCACAGCTTCATCAAAGACAAACTAAACAGATGGGAACAGAAGCTGATGGAGAGGACTGTGGAGGACCAGAACCAGACAGGAACTTGGATCCAGATAGACATCCAGAACCAGATACTGATGAGAAGACTGGAGACTCTTCTGACACTGATGAGGGTGCTGATGGGAAGAAGACCAGAGAACCTCAGTCAGGTTTAAACTATGTGAAACCTGATGACGTCCGTGTCACTGATTCACATTGTAGCGCTGGTGAAAAACATTTTAGATGCTCTGAGTGTGAGAAAACATTTGGCAATAGTCAAAATCTGAAGAGACACATGAGAACCCACACAGGAGAAAAGCCTTTCAGCTGCTCAGTCTGTAAGAAATCTTTTAACCAGCGTTCAGCTTTACAGATACACATGAGAACCCACACAGGAGAAAAGCCTTTCAGCTGCTCAGTCTGTAAGAAATCTTTTAACGAGCGTTCAACTTTACAGAAACACATGAGAACCCACACAGGAGAAAAGCCTTTCAGCTGCTCAGTCTGTAAGAAATCTTTTAACCAGAGTTCAACTTTACAGATACACATGAGAACCCACACAGGAGAAAAGCCTTTCAGCTGCTCAGTCTGTAAGAAATCTTTTCACCAGCGTTCAACTTTACAGGGACACATGAGAGCCCACACAGGAGAAAAACCTTTCTGCTGCTCAGTCTGTAAGAAATCTTTTAACGTGCGTTCAACTTTACAGATACACATGAGAACCCACACAGGAGAAAAACCTTTCTGCTGCTCAGTCTGTAAGAAATCTTTTAACGTGCGTTCAACTTTACAGACACACATGAGAACCCACACAGGAGAAAAACCTTTCAGCTGCTCAGTCTGTAAGAAATCTTTTAACGAGCGTTCAACTTTACAGAGCCACATGAGAACCCACACAGGAGAAAAACCGTTCAGCTGCTCAGTCTGTAAGAAATCTTTTAACCAGAGTTCAACTTTACAGATACACATGAGAGCCCACACAGGAGAAAAACCTTTCAGCTGCTCAGTCTGTAAGAAATCTTTTACCGTGCGTTCAACTTTACAGAGACACATGAGAACCCACACAGGAGAAAAACCTTTCTGCTGCTCAGTCTGTAAGAGATCTTTTAACAGGCGTTCACATTTACAGAGCCACATGAGAACCCACACAGGAAACAATCCCCTTTAGCTGTTGTGGTTGCAGTAAAGTTTCCGTTTGTGATAAAAGCTTTCAGCACGAGTCCCCTCTGAAGTGACACATGATTAACTGCGGTTCAACTACACTGATTTCAATACAAAAAGTTATTCACTGAATGAGCGCCAACTGTACAGTTTGAAATAGTTTTGATGATTATATTGATGATTGATTTGATGGTAATGTAAGTTTAAGACGATGGTTTTACCTGCATCTGTGCACAGTATATTGTATTCAAATGATTTCATCAATAAAAAGTAAAAGGTTTGTGTATTTCACTGGTTCATACAGTTGTACATAGCACACTTTGTTCATCAGGATTAAATCCATCAGTGACTGGAGTGTGACTCAATAGTTCTTTGTCTTGTTTGCACTCTTTGCTGCCATTACTGGAATAAAATTGTCATCTTGTCTGACACAAACTCGTAAAAAGGATGAAAAAGGTCCTGAGATAAAGCAATCTACACATTCTTTGGAGTCACAAACCAACAACATCCTTATCTCGATCTATCGGTCCTTCCAGTTGATCAACAGGCCGACACATTCCTGAATGTGTTCACCACTTTTCGATACTTTTTTAGATTGCCGGTGGCTTTTCTTGATCGTACCATCATCTTATCCTAATCGTTGTGCTCCCCAGGCCTCTTGTTCATGTGTATGAGCACTTTTACCAGCTCAACTTTAGGTAACCATGAAACAGGCCCCACCTTTGACTTCATCACACAGCTCCAACACAATATATCAGGATTGGTGCGGCAGCAAAGGGGTTGGACCTGATCACACCCGGCCCTCATACATTGTGTTACATCAGCGGTTCCCAAACTTTTTAGGCCGCGCACCCCCTTCTACATCCCGACCGGGTTCGCGCACCCCCCCCCTTAATAAAAAAAAAAAAAAAGAAGCAACAGAGCCTTTTAAGCCTTCATAGCCACATAAGAATCGGACCAATGAGAGAATAGTTTGCTCGCGCGTGGCATTTGTTTACAAGATTTAGTCCGCTGTTAAATGTTGCAGTGTGAACACAAACCGAACAAAGGAGCAACTGCAACAAAGCAAACGAACTGAAGGTGTGAAAACGCCCTGAAACACTGCAACAAAGTTTCAATAACTTTCAGTGACACAAGGCGTCACTTTTAAAGAGCAATACAGATGCGAGGACACACGCACAGGCTCAGAGGCAGATTATCACATTTAATTTACAATTAATGAGCGACTAATGTAGCCAGGATGTCTTCGGACAAAGCATCGATGCGGCGCGACACAGTGTTGTTGGACACCGGGATCATGTCCAACTTTTTTGCTTCTTTCTCCCCAATCATACATTCCACCATCTCTGGCAGCTGGCGAGCTCACGTCTTCGGCGATTGTGTGCGGTAGCCCCTTTCTCGCTATTCTGTAACCAGATATGAAGCCCGTAGTGCGTCATTTATAGACCCAACACATGAATGAGACTCCAGTTGTTTTTGGCTGTTTTGTAACTCCTCCAATTTCGATATAAACAATGTAAGGGGCTTTTGACTTGCACTGGCGTGCTTGGTGTTCAGGTGGCGACGTAAATAAGAGGGTTTCAGACTGTTAGCCAGAACCTCACTGCACACCACGCACTGTGGCTTTGGGGAATCTGCGTTGCCAATCCAAGTGAAGCCCAGACACAGATACTTTTCATCATATTTCCTCTTTTTTTTTCCCAGTCTGATGCTCTCTCGTTTCCTCTTTTTTCACCTTGACTCCGCGATGGGCCGATGTGCTCCCGATGTGTCTGTGCTATCCCTTCCTCCTTTTCGGTCTCCTCCTTCTCATCTTCCTCTGACTCTGGCTCGATTTCTTCTCCCGGTCTCTCCCCAACGCACCTCTCCTTCCCCTCGCCTCCGATTCCTCTCTCTCTCTCTGTCCCTCTCCTCTTTTACGACTGATAGCTTCAGATGTCCCACCTGACAGTTTTTAAATTAAAATTACATTTTTTTTTTATATTTAATATTATTACACCATCAGACCGCCATTACACTTTTCCTCTCGCGCACCCCCTAGAGGCAGCTCGCGCACCCCCAGGGGTGCGCGCACCCCACTTTGGGAATCCCTGTGTTACATAATGCTGTTTGGAAAATACGAAATGCTAAAAATAGTGCGGAATGAAAGAAATCTATAGAGATTAAAACAATAAATAAAATGTCAGTGAATCAAAAGACATCAAGCTAAGTGATGCAGATCAATCAAAGAAAAACAACTCTTTTGTACGAGGGAAAAGACAATAGCTCAATCATAGAGTTGGAAATATGTCTTTAATGGTAAATACACACGTTTTATGTCGCTCTCACACGGAGCCATCTAAAAAATACATATTACAGGGAGGAACTGAGACAGAGCTCCAGTATTTATCCCACTATGACTACGTCCTCCTCAGTGAACTCATAGAAGGGAACCTCCAGCTTTAGAGGAGCAGGTCCCTTTCTTATCCTTCCTGAAGCATCGTAGTGGGAGCCATGGCACGGACAGTAGTAGCCTCCGAAGTCTCCGGCGTTGGCGATGGGCACACAACCCAGATGGGTGCACACACCGAGGACGATGATCCAGCGGGGGTTAATCACTCTATCCTTGTCATGCTGTGTGTGTTTGTGTGTGCAATCATAATTCCACATGTTTGAAACCCTTTTCCCCTGTAGGCGGTGCTGTCGGAGGCCTTCTGGGCTGCTGGCTGACCAGTGGACAGTTCAAACCGCTGCCTCAGGTCATAATGGAGCTCAGTCCTCAGCAGCAGCAGAAGCTTGATGGTAGTCTTCTGGCCGTGCTGGGAGACATTCAGTGGACAGATTTGGCTCAGCTAACTGCTCTAGTGATGGGCAACGCCACCCTGAAGCAGCAGCTGACGGCGACCCTTCTCGGGTACATCTCCAAGGAGCTCCAGGCGCAGGTGCACTACGTGGATTAGTGTCTGTGGAAGAACTGGGATACTCTCACTCAGGGGCCCACATGCTCAGAATGTCTTTTGAAAAGAATGTGAACTGTTTGTATGACGCTGGAGAGACTCTTTATCAAATATGAAATCACATATTGTAAATTTGCACAGACGCCATCACAGTCTTGGTTACAGGTTATTGTGAAAACAGCTGTATACCTGGATTCATTTATTATTGGAAGTACACTCATCCGATGAAGGAATTATGTATTCATCAATGGCACTGTTAATCATATAAGAGACATAGTGGTTCTGTTTGTGATAACGGTTTTATACCAAATGTATGAAATACATTTGACACACCACATGAAACATCACACAGGGGAGGAACGATGGAGCTTTCATCCTATCTTTATCCAAGAGCGTGTTCTTTCAATTTGAGAGCATCGCTCATTGAGTCCACGCTCAGATTTGGTACTGTCTTTAGCTTGATCCAGTAGACTAATTGAGTTTTTATTTTCTAGTTAGTGTTGGTTTTCTAGAGGGGGCCGGGGACACGCTCACCTGGAAGAAAATGTTGTACATTTTAAAGTTAAATGCATCAGTCTGGTGCACTCTGAGACCAACATCAACAACATGAACATAATTCATGCTGAAAGTAACGCAGTTTAAACTGACAAATGCAGGAAGGACAGCTGGCAAGAAATCACTAACTGTCATTCTGTAAATTAACCGATTTATAATATCACTGCTTCATCTATAACGCGATAGATCTGACTATAATAACACGTGTATTCACGTTCATGTTTTACTTTGATGTATTCTTATTCTTTCAGCTGAGACCCCAGCGATGTGAAACGGACTTTTGGGCAAATAAATAAAAAAATATATAAATATAATTCTAAGCAGTACGGAAGTTTCCTTCCATAACTTAAAATCACCCACACCAAACATTAAAGTAGCCGGAGACTGTGAGACACGACTCAAGAAGCCGACACGTGTCAGTGAATGTGTGATGAGAGAATATTTACACATTTCTTTTCTATTTACTCCCAAGTCTGTTTCGCACCACTAAGGCTACAGCTGAAAGAACAAGGCTAAAATATCGTCATACACGCCATGAAAACACATCTGCAACACATTAATTTACCATAATACACACATGTACTTATAGTCAGATCTATCGTGCTCTAAATGAAGCAGTGATGTCATAAATCTGTTAATTTACTAATTCACACAGTCTGAGATTTATTGCCAGCTGTCTTTTTTTGCATTTGTCAGTTTAAACTGTGATTATGTAATATTCATTAACGGTCCACGTACCGAGCTCTGATTGGTCAGTGTGTATTTGAAGAAAATGAATTAAATCACAAGTTGCTGAGGGAGCAGAGGGGCAGAAAACGGTCTGAAGGCAATTCATTGGTGATATTTTGTCTTCAATAAATAAATGTTGGAAAACAATCACTTGAGTCGTCTCGTTCCACGACCCACAACTGTTACATATGTACAGATGGAAGGTAACTGAAGATAGGAGTAATGATATACTTTTTTATTAGTTTAAGGGGCTTTTGTTACCCACCAAGTTGCAGCGGAACCGGATGTTCCTCGTAGAACCTGTCTGAATGGACTTTTATCTGTTCACCTTTTCTTCTGGATGGTTCTCCTCTGACTCATCTCCCGAGTCAAAACCACACCCATAATGCATTGCTGGTGAAATCCAGGGAACTGCCATTACATGTGAGGAGAACTGAGTTTGCACTATCACACTGGATTAGAATTCAGGGTGGATTTAACGGAAACATAGCATCGACTGTCCTGTACAATGGTTGGGAGTACTCGACATTCTCTGGTAAAAGTTTTGGATGGGACATCTTGGCAGGAAATTTGGAATTATGACAATAAGGGTAGAAATTACAACACAATTCAGACATCAGTCAGAGTGAGAAGTGATGGAAGTAAAAGTAGAAAAGAAGATGTTACTTTCAGATTAAGGTTCGGACATACAGGACTCAATGACACGTTATACACATCATGAAAAAGACAGAGTGGGATAAATGTGAGATATGCAACTGTAAAGAAACTGTAGAACATGTGCTGATAGAGTGGAGGAAGTTCAGAGTGGAAAGAGAGACTGAAGAACAGAGTGGTAGATACAGGAAGGGAGTGAAGCATGAAAGGACTGTTAGAGACAGGGGACAAACAAGTTCAGTTTAAAAGGGCTTTATTTAATATTTTGAATGGAACGGGTTAAAAAGCCAGAATATGACTGCAATATGAAGTTTATTTATAATTGTTTCATTATATTTATAAATAACATTATTATTGTGTTTAAATGATAACTGTCATAAAGTCATGATGTTACACACTCCGGTCCAGTAGGTGGCGCCTTACACATTGGTTTGTAGTCCGCCATTAAAGTGAAAGAAGAAGAAGGAGGAGAGGAAGAAGAAGAGTACTAATCTCCTGGTAGCCTATAAAGCTATTGAGGTTAGCTTAGCATGCTACCTGGAAATAGACGGACGGGGACGGAAGTGACCAACACAACGCTAGTCAGAGTTTAATGAGAGTAAACGGTGTTTTTAACGGAGTTCGTCTGGAGGAAAACGGTTGAGCATATTCCTTATATGAGTAGCAAAGCCATGTTGAGTGGCCTGTGCAGTGATGTGCCTGTGTGCTGTTGTGCGCATGCGCAAAATAAACGGTCAGTGAGTTCCCAGACCAAAGAGACAATGGCGGCTTGCTCTTTTTCTCCCGTGAATGCTAGCTACTAGGAGCTACTAGCTAACCACTTTGGTGACTGGAATAACGGGGATAGCTGCAGGAATGTCTAACGCCACAAAAACTTCCTGTGGTTTAGTGAAAATGTCTAAAGTAGAAATGTTGAGATCTTTAGTCAGCCAGCGACTAACTGCGGCTGAAGAAGATATATTAGGTATGTTTGAAAGAACGATAGCAGAGTACGAGGAGGAAATCTCTCGTTCAAAAGAGGCGAATAAGCTACAACGGGAACTTCTGGACGCCGTTCACAACCCGGAAGTCCGGATACAAAGAGCACGTGGGTTCACTTTATTTCTTCTCTCAAACACTGTTCATGCTCCGGCTGATAACTTTTAATGTAGTTTGGAGTGAGACTCTGTTGCAATTCGTCGTTTTCTTCTTCTCCTGATTTAATACCTGCAAACGTGTCGCTTTTCGGTGAAATAAGCCGTTTTGAATCAAAATATATCATCCACGTGAGTGTAGATCCGTAGAGTTTTCAATTTTTTGGGGGGGGGGGGGTCAACTGGCCAGCCAGCGTTTCTCAGATTGGAGTGAGACAAGGAGAAAATGTGATGTCATGATCTTCTCAATAAAACATATTTGATGCGACGTGTCGAGTCTTGGCCAATCAGCGTTAAGATGTCTACACTGTCTTCATTTCGATGGTTCTCGCTACTGTATAAATATGCTTGCGGTATTTACAGGCATTAAAGGTATAAGTATTGTGAGGAATTTAAGTTTTAAAGCGCTCCTAGCGATGGATATGATGTTACAATCTGTTTACTTGTAGAAGGTTTAAACTAAAGGGAGAGTCACTCAATTTGTTGTGCACTGTGAGAGAAACCAGAGAATTTATGACACCGCCATTAAGTCAGAGAGGGGGGGGGGGATGTTGCTGAAGAGTTTCTGAGCACAGCCTTAAAGAAGGGGGGTGAATTGGTCAAGGAAGTGGCCGAATGAAGTCCGAAGGGTTCAGCCAATCACTGAGCTGATCGATGGGCTAAGGAATGTGTAATATGAGACATTTCAGAGACTTTGGAGGGACAACGAAACTGAATCCCCGGAGATAATCAGACCTCATCTGGACCATGAGGCGGACACACCAGTCTGTCGTGTGGTGCGGATGGGGCCTCTATTTCATGAAGTATTACTACTGATAATGTAATTCAGTTTGTAACTGCATTTTCTTTTGTTAGTATATTAAATTCCTTTTGATTTAAACTTCAACCAGCTGATTCGGCCCTGCTTAATGATGGAAGAAAGGGGGGGGGGCTGCCTCTTCTCCTCTGCATGCTTCTTCATCTCTGGAACAAGGAGGGGGGCTTTTTCCTTTACCTTTTGTTTGAGAAATTTTGAACATAACGTGTGTGTGCGCTGATTTGCAATAGTGTTGCGTGTGTCATAGAGCAAAGGTTTGAATCTCCGGGTGAGGCGCTCCCCGTACAAAGAGGGAGCTCTGACACGCAGGTGGTTCAGCTTAAAACTTGTAACTAGTTGTGTTGTGAATCGGGTTAGTCGGTGGGATATTGTGTAGCAACCTGCAGGAACAGCACCTTCCCCATCCCTGAGACTGCAGGACTCCCACACACAATGTGGCCCAACCCTGGCTTGTGTGTGGGTGAAGATAATGCGTCCCTGTGCTGGACAAGTTCAAATAAAGTATAAAGATACAGGGCTCACAAAACACTGAGAGGGGAGATGCGTATGCGGAGCCCTGACTTTGTTTGTTGCTAGGGCTACTTAATCAATTCTTGTGTTTTGTGAAACCATAGATCTATGTTTTTGATGCTTGACTTAATAAATTGTTAATACTTGTAGATCGTCTACCGCCCCCCCCCCCCCCCCCCCCCCCCCACCCGGTCCCCGTCCCCCTTCGGGTGCTTGGCACCTCTTTCACCTCTTATGAGTTTGCAGGTATGCTGATTTCTTCTCTCAGCTTCTAGATGACAGGAAATATTTCAACTTAAAGTATAAGTTTGTTCTCTTTGATAACACCACATGGATTTGGCAGCTTAAAATGGTTCATATGTTCATGTCACATAAGTTGATTACATTATTGTATTATCTGGTTCTAGTGATACTCTGGAAGTGTATGTCCAGGAGACTATTTGCTCAATTCTAAAATGTCTTTGTAACCCTTCTGTGTGTGTTTACTGTTTTCCTGCAGACGTCCAGCAGCTGTTGTTGGTTAAAGAAGAGGTTCCCTCTGAGCAGCAGGAGTGGAACTCCAGTCTGGACCAGGAGGACCCAGAGCCCCCACACATGAAAGAAGAACAGGAGGAACTCTGCACCAGTCAGGAAGGAGAGCAGCTTCAAGGTCTGGAGGAGGCCGATGTCAAGTTCTCATTCACTCCTGTGAAGAGTGAAGATGAAGAAGAGGAAGCTCAGTCCTCACAGCTTCATCAAAGACAAACTAAACAGATGGGAACAGAAGCTGATGGAGAGGACTGTGGAGGACCAGAACCAGACAGGAACTTGGATCCAGATAGACATCCAGAACCAGATACTGATGAGAAGACTGGAGACTCTTCTGACACTGATGAGGGTGCTGATGGGAAGAAGACCAGAGAACCTCAGTCAGGTTTAAACTATGTGAAACCTGATGAAGTCCGTGTCACTGATTCAAGATGTAGCGCTGGTGAAAAACATTTCAGATGCTCTGAGTGTGAGAAAACATTTGGCAAGAGTCAAAATCTGAAGAGACACATGAGAACTCACACAGGAGAAAAACCTTTCAACTGCTCAGTCTGTAAGAAATCTTTTAACAGGCGTTCGCATTTACAGATACACATGAGAACCCACACAGGAGAAAAGCCTTTCAGCTGCTCAGTCTGTAAGAAATCTTTTAACCAGCGTTCAACTTTACAGACACACATGAGAACCCACACAGGAGAAAAGCCTTTCAGCTGCTCAGTCTGTAAGAAATCTTTTAACCAGCGTTCAACTTTACAGAAACACATGAGAGCCCACACAGGAGAAAAACATTTCTGCTGCTCAGTCTGTAAGAAATCTTTTAACGTGCGTTCAACTTTACAGAGCCACATGAGAACCCACACAGGAGAAAAACCTTTCAGCTGCTCAGTCTGTAAGAAATCTTTTACCGTGCGTTCAACTTTACAGAGCCACATGAGAACCCACACAGGAGAAAAGCCTTTCAGCTGCTCAGTCTGTAAGAAATCTTTTAACGAGCGTTCAACTTTACAGAAACACATGAGAACCCACACAGGAGAAAAGCCTTTCAGCTGCTCAGTCTGTAAGAAATCTTTTAACCATCGTTCAACTTTACAGAGCCACATGAGAACCCACACAGGAAACAATCCCCTTTAGCTGTTGTGGTTGCAGTAAAGTTTCCGTTTGTGATAAAAGCTTTCAGCACGAGTCACCTCTGAAGTGACACATGATTAACCGCGGTTCAACTCCACTGATTTCAATACAAAAAGTTATTCACTGAATGAGCGCCAACTGTACAGTTTGAAATAGTTTTGATGATTATATTGATGATTGATTTGATGGTAATGTAAGTTTAAGACGATGGTTTTACCTGCATCTGTGCACAGTATATTGTATTCAAATGATTTCATCAATAAAAAGTAAAAGGTTTGTGTATTTCACTGGTTCATACAGTTGTACATAGCACACTTTGTTCATCAGGATTAAATCCATCAGTGACTGGAGTGTGACTCAATAGTTCTTTGTCTTGTTTGCTCTCTTTGCTGCCATTACTGGAATAAAATTGTCATCTTGTCTGACACAAACTTGTAAAAAGGATAAAAAAGGTCCTGAGATAAAGCAATCTACACATTCCTTGGAGTCACAAACCAACAACATCCTTATCTCGATCTATCGTTCCTTCCAGTTGATCAACAGGCCGACACATTCCTGAATGTGTTCACCACTTGTCGATACTTTTTTAGATTGCCGGTGGCTTTTCTTGATCGTACCATCATCTTATCCTAATCGTGCTCCCCGGCCTCTTGTCCTCCCCTCCCCTCGTTACAGGAAACATACACCACCCGCCTCACCCGGAAAGCCACTCAAATCGCAAGCGACACCAGTCACCCTGCACATAGTCTGTTCAGCCTCCTACCCTCTGGAAGAAGGTACAGGAGCCTCCGCTGCCGCACCACCAGACTAAAGAACAGCTTCACTCACCAAGCTGTCAGGACACTGAACTCTCTCCCCTCACTCCCCCCACACCCAGGAATACTCTCAGGACTACCCCCCCCCCCCCCCCACTTAAAAAAAAACCTCTCAGGACTTTGAATTGAATGAACTGTCTTATCACCAGCTCACTTTATTGTCTTATATTAATTGCCCCTACAATATTAATTTTTATATTAATTGCCCACTTTTCACACACACACACACACATTATTATATTAATTGCCCATTTTTCCCATTATTATATTAATTGCCCATTTGCCCCTACAATATTAATTATTATATTAATTGCCCACTTTCCCGTTTTTATGTGTATTGAACGTTCTTATGTGTATTGAATGTTTAATCATAGTACAGTATATGTTTTAACTAGGATATCTGTCTTTACCTAGCCTAGGAAGTGTTTTATGTGTTGTGCTTGCACTTTTATGTTCCACCGTGGGAGAGTGGGAAACGTAATTTCGATTCCTTATATGTCCTGACATGCAAGAAATTGACAATAAAAGCTACTTTGACTTTGACTTTGTTCATGTGTATGAGCACTTTTACCAGCTCAACTTTAGGTAACCATGAAACAGGCCCCACCTTTGACTTTATCACACAGCTCCAACACAATATATCAGGATTGGTGCGGCAGCAAAGGGGTTGGACCTGATCACACCCGGCCCTCATACATTGTGTTACATAATGCTGTTTGGAAAATACTAAATGCTAAAAATAGTGCGGAGTGAAAGAAATCTATAGAGATTAAAACAATAAATAAAATGTCAGTGAATCAAAAGACATCAAGCTAAGTGATGCAGATCAATCAAAGAACAACAACTCTTTTGTACGAGGGAAAAGACAATAGCTCAATCATAGAGTTGGACATATGTCTTTAATGGTAAATACACACGTTTTATGTCGCTCTCACACGGAGCCATCTAAGAAATACATATTACAGGGAGGAACTGAGACAGAGCTCCAGTATTTATCCCACTATGACTACGTCCTCCTCAGTGAACTCATAGAAGGGAACCTCCAGCTTTAGAGGAGCAGGTCCCTTTCTTATCCTTCCTGAAGCATCGTAGTGGGAGCCATGGCACGGACAGTAGTAGCCTCCGAAGTCTCCGGCGTTGGCGATGGGCACACAACCCAGATGGGTGCACACACCGAGGACGATGATCCAGCGGGGGTTAATCACTCTATCCTTGTCATGCTGTGTGTGTTTGTGTGTGCAATCATAATTCCACATGTTTGAAACCCTTTTCCCCTGTAGGCGGTGCTGTCGGAGGCCTTCTGGGCTGCTGGCTGACCAGTGGACAGTTCAAACCGCTGCCTCAGGTCATAATGGAGCTCAGTCCTCAGCAGCAGCAGAAGCTTGATGGTAGTCTTCTGGCCGTGCTGGGAGACATTCAGTGGACAGATTTGGCTCAGCTAACTGCTCTAGTGATGGGCAACGCCACCCTGAAGCAGCAGCTGACGGCGACCCTTCTCGGGTACATCTCCAAGGAGCTCCAGGCGCAGGTGCACTACGTGGATTAGTGTCTGTGGAAGAACTGGGATACTCTCACTCAGGGGCCCACATGCTCAGAATGTCTTTTGAAAAGAATGTGAACTGTTTGTATGACGCTGGAGAGACTCTTTATCAAATATGAAATCACATATTGTAAATTTGCACAGACGCCATCACAGTCTTGGTTACAGGTTATTGTGAAAACAGCTGTATACCTGGATTCATTTATTATTGGAAGTACACTCATCCGATGAAGGAATTATTTATTCATCAATGGCACTGTTAATCATATAAGAGACATAGTGGTTCTGTTTGTGATCACGGTTTTATACCAAATGTATGAAATACATTTGACACACCACATGAAACATCACACAGGGGAGGAACGATGGAGCTTTCATCCTATCTTTATCCAAGAGCGTGTTCTTTCAATTTGAGAGCATCGCTCATTGAGTCCACGCTCAGATTTGGTACTGTCTTTAGCTTGATCCAGTAGACTAATTGAGTTTTTATTTTCTAGTTCGTGTTGGTTTTCTAGAGGGGGCCGGGGACACGCTCACCTGGAAGAAAATGTTGTACATTTTAAAGTTAAATGCATCAGTCTGGTGCACTCTGAGACCAACATCAACAACATGAACATAATTCATGCTGAAAGTAACGCAGTTTAAACTGACAAATGCAGGAAGGACAGCTGGCAAGAAATCACTAACTGGCATTCTGTAAATTAACCGATTTATAATATCACTGCTTCATCTATAACGCGATAGATCTGACTATAATAACACGTGTATTCACGTTCATGTTTTACTTTGATGTATTCTTATTCTTTCAGCTGAGACCCCAGCGATGTGAAACGGACTTTTGGGCAAATAAATAAAAATATATATAAATATAATTCTAAGCAGTAAGGAAGTTTCCTTCCATAACTTAAAATCACCCACACCAAACATTAAAGTAGCCGGAGACTGTGAGACACGACTCAAGAAGCCGACACACGTCAGTGAATGTGTGATGAGAGAATATTTACACATTTCTTTTCTATTTACTCCCAAGTCTGTTTCGCACCACTAAGGCTACAGCTGAAAGAACAAGACTAAAATATCGTCATACACGCCATGAAAACACATCTGCAACACATTAATTTACCATAATACACACATGTACTTATAGTCAGATCTATCTTATACTTGGAAATGCCATTACATGTGAGGAGAACTGAGTTAGCACTATCACACTGGATTAGAATTCAGCAGTGGTGTATAAAGTACTCAAAAGCCATACTTGAGTAAAAGTAAAGATACCTTACTGGAAAACTACTCAAGTAAAAGTAAAAAGTCACCTCTTAGAATACTACTTGAGTAAAAGTCTTAAAGTATCTGATATTTATTGTACTTAAGTACAAAAGTACTTAAGTATCAAAAGTAATTTTCTGATATTAAATGTACATCATAACCTGAACATTAAATGAACATCATAACCTGTTCATTGAAAGTAAAAGTACAAGTAAATGCTGTTAATAAAAAAGCAAAGGGTCAGAATTTTGAGAATTATGAAGTTTATTCTTTTAAGCGCTGTGGCACCATGACCAAGGACATGGAGCTGTGTTGAACATAATTGGGTTGGATGTGATCCATTCAGGAGCAACAATGTTCAACATAACATATTGTACATAAGTATACTTTTGCATCGACTATGAACTTATCATCATAATTCTCCGAAAAGCAATATGACACTATGAAGGAGTTGTAACAGTGCGTTTATAAGTCTGCTCATTAGACTAGAGCAGGGATTCCCAAAGTGGGGTGCGCGCACCCCTGGGGGTGCGCGAGCTGCCTCTAGGGGGTGCGCGAGAGGAAAAGTGTAATGGCGGTCTGATGGTGTAATAATATTAAATATTAAAAAAAAATGTAATTTTAATTTAAAAACTGTCAGGTGGGACATCTGAAGCTATCAGTCGTAAAAGAGGAGAGGGACAGAGAGAGAGAGGAATCGGAGGCGAGGGGAACGGAGAGGTGCAGCACAGACAAATCGGGAGCACATCGGCCCATCGCGGAGTCAAGGTGAAAAAAGAGGAAACGAGAGTGAGCATCAGACTGGGAAAAAAAGAGGAAATATGATGAAAAGTATCTGTGTCTGGGCTTCACTTGGATTGGCAACGCAGATTGCCCAAAGCCACAGTGCGTGGTGTGCAGTGAGGTTCTGGCTAACAGTCTGAAGCTCTTATTTACGTCGCCACCTGAACACCAAGCATGCCAGTGCAAGTCAAAAGCCCCTTACATTCTTTATATCCAAATTGGAGGAGTTACAAAACAGCCAAAAAACAACTGGAGTCTCATTCATGTGTTGGTCTATAAATGACGCACTACGGGCTTCATATCTGGTTACAGAACAGCGAGAAAGGGGCTACCGCACACAATCACTGAAGACGTGAGCTCACCAGCTGCCAGAGAGATGGTGGAATGTATGATTGGGGAGAAAGAAGCAAAAAAGTTGGACATGATCCCGGTGTCCAACAACACTGTGTCGCCGCATCGATGCTTTGTCCGAAGACATCCTGGCTGCATTAGTCGCTCATTAATTGTAAATGAAATGTGATAATCTGCCTCTGAGCCTGTGCGTGTGTCCTCGCATCCGTATTGCTCTTTAAAAGTGACGCCTTGTGTCACTGAAAGTTATTGAAACTTTGTTGCAGTGTTTCAGGGCGTTTTCACAGCTTCAGTTTGTTTGCTTTGTTCCGATTCAGGGATTAATATGATACAATGTTGCAGTTGCTCCTTTGTTCGGTTTGTGTTCACACTGCAACATTTAACAGCGGACTAAATATTGTAAACAAATGCCACGCGCGAGCAAACTGTTCTCTCATTGGTCCGATTCTTATGCGGCTATGAAGGCTTAAAAGGCTCTGTTGCTTCTTTTTTTATTTTTTTTATTAAGGGGGGGGGGGGGGGGGTGCGCGAACCCAGTCGGGATGTAGAAGGGGGTGCGCGGCCTAAAAAGTTTGGGAACCGCTGGACTAGAGGATGTAGAGGACCAATGCATAATATTATGTTCAGCAAAACATATCCACTTGATGCATCAGGTCAGTGTTTAGAGAAAGGACGCCTGCCTTGTAAACTCCTGTGGGCTGATTTGAACACAAAGGTTTTGCTCAAGCTGAATCTGCAATTGGGCGACTGCTACCATCATAACTCCATCTGATCATCCACAACATGACTCAAATATCAAAACATGATCAATACTAAAGCAACAACCCAGTCATTACTGGAAACTGAAACATGTCCTGTTCATCTTCAAAAGAAGTTGGTTTTCAAAATTGCGAGAATTCAGTCTCGCTCTTCTTGGGCTGAAGACTCGTCCTGCGATGCTAAATAGTCTTTCACAGGCCGCTGAGGCAGGTAGAGGTGTGTTCAGCGTCACAGACAGCTTGCACACAGCTGCGAAGGATTTCACTAATGCTGCGCTCTCTCGGCTCCTGTCAATCCGTGTATATAGCTACAGCTAACGTTAGCCAACTAGTGCTACACAACCGTCAACACTTCCTCAGCTCACTAACTCGCTAGGTGTTGGTCTTCGTCACCACCGTCGTTTGTTGCGGGAGTAGCAGGTGCTTCCATTTCTGCTTCCATCATGAAATCAGTCATCGTAGAGTGGAATGCTACTCATAGTCGCCCGCTAGCTTATAGCATGTAGCATCCTGGGCATCACTGGGAATCAAAACACCGCGGCTTTGAGAGCACTTGTTTGCAATTGCGCATTAACGTGATTAACCAATGATTTAACTTGCTGCTCGGACCACTGATTCACCAAACCTGCTTGCAGTCTGTGTTCCACCACAGTCCCCGACGCTGCTCTCAGGATTCATTTTGTTTCTAAAGATAGATTTGATTTTGTAGCGAGTAACGAAGGTTTCAGGGGAAATGTATCGGAGTAAAAGTATCAGTTTTCTTTGCAAAATGTAGTGAAGTAAAAGTAAAAGTAAACAGAAATATAAGTAGTAAAGTAAAGTACAGATACCCAAAAAAACTACTTAAGTACAGTAACGAAGTATTTCTACTTCGTTACTATACACCACTGGAATTCAGGGTGGACTTAACGGAAATATAGCATCGACTGTCCTGTACAATGGTTGGGAGTACTCGACATTCTCTGGTAAAAGCTTTGGATGGGACATCTTGGCAGGACATTTGGAATTATGACAATAAGGGTAGAAATTACAACACAATTCAGACATCAGTCAGAGTGAGAAGTGATGGAAGTAAAAGTAGAAAAGAAGATGTTACTTTCAGATTAAGGTTCGGACATACAGGACTCAATGACACATTATACACATCATGAAAAAGACAGAGTGGGATAAATGTGAGATATGCAACTGTAAAGAAACTGTAGAACATGTGCTGATAGAGTGGAGGAAGTTCAGAGTGGAAAGAGAGACTGAAGAACAGAGTGGTAGATACAGGAAGGGAGTGAAGCATGAAAGGACTGTTAGAGACAGGGGACAAACAAGTTCAGTTTAAAAGGGCTTTATTTAATATTTTGAATGGAACGGGTTAAAAAGCCAGAATATGACTGCAATATGAAGTGTATTTATAATTGTTTCATTATATTTATAAATAACATTATTATTGTGTTTAAATGATAACTGTCATAAAGTCATGATGTTACACACTCCGGTCCAGTAGGTGGCGCCTTACACATTGGTTTGTAGTCCGCCATTAAAGTGAAAGAAGAAGAAGGAGGAGAGGAAGAAGAAGAGTACTAATCTCCTGGTAGCCTATAAAGCTATTGAGGTTAGCTTAGCATGCTACCTGGAAACAGACGGACGAGGACGGAAGTGACCAACACAACGCTAGTCAGAGTTTAATGAGAGTAAACGGTGTTTTTAACGGAGTTCGTCTGGAGGAAAACGGTTGAGCATATTCCTTATATGAGTAGCAAAGCCATGTTGAGTGGCCTGTGCAGTGATGTGCCTGTGTGCTGTTGTGCGCATGCGCAAAATAAACGGTCAGTGAGTTCCCAGACCAAAGAGACAATGGCGGCTTGCTCTTTTTCTCCCGTGAATGCTAGCTACTAGGAGCTACTAGCTAACCACTTTGGTGACTGGAATAACGGGGATAGCTGCAGGAATGTCTAACGCCACAAAAACTTCCTGTGGTTTAGTGAAAATGTCTAAAGTAGAAATGTTGAGATCTTTAGTCAGCCAGCGACTAACTGCGGCTGAAGAAGATATATTAGGTATGTTTGAAAGAACGATAGCAGAATACGAGGAGGAAATCTCTCGTTCAAAAGAGGCGAATAAGCGACAACGGGAACTTCTGGACGCCGTTCACAACCCGGAAGTCCGGATACAAAGAGCACGTGGGTTCACTTTATTTCTTCTTTCAAACACTGTTCATGCTCCGGCTGATAACTTTTAATGTAGTTTGGAGTGAGACTCTGTTGCAATTCGTAGTTTTCTTCTTGTCCTGATTTAATACCTGCAAACGTGTCGCTTTTCGGTGAAATAAGCCGTTTTGAATCAAAATATATCATCCACGTGAGTGTAGATCCGTAGAGTTTTCAATTTTGGGGGGGGGGGGGTCAACTGGCCAGCCAGCATTTCTCAGATTGGAGTGAGACAAGGAGAAAATGTGATGTCGTGATCTTCTCAATAAAACATATTTGATGCCACGTGTCGAGTCTTGGCCAATCAGCGTTAAGATGTCTACACTGTCTTAATTTTGATGGTTCTCGCTACTGTAGAAATATGCTTGCGGTATTTACAGGCATTAAACTTATAAGTATTGTGAGGAATTTAAGTGTTAAAGCGCACCTAGCGATGGATATGATGTTACAATCTGTTTACTTGTAGAAGGTTTAAACTAAAGGGAGAGTCACTGAATTTGTTGTGCACTGTGAGAGAAACCAGAGAATTTATGACACCGCCATTAAGTCAGAGAGGGGGGGGGATGTTGCTGAAGAGTTTCTGAGTACAGCCTTAAAGAAGGGGGGTGAATTGGTCAAGGAAGTGGCCGAATGAAGTCCGAAGGGTTCAACCAATCACTGAGCTGATCGATGGGCTAAGGAATGTGTAATATGAGACATTTCAGAGACTTTGGAGGGACAACGAAACTGAATCCCCGGAGATAATCAGACCTCATCTGGACCATGAGGCGGACACACCAGTCTGTCGTGTGGTGCGGATGGGGCCTCTATTTCATGAAGTATTACTACTGATAATGTAATTCAGTTTGTAACGGCATTTTCTTTTGTTAGTATATTAAATTCCTTTTGATTTGAACTTCACCCAGCTGATTCTGCCCTGCTTAATGATGGAAGAAAGGGGGGGGGCTGCCTCTTCTCCTCTGCATGCTTCTTCATCTCTGGAGCAAGGAGGGGGGCTTTTACCTTTTGTTTGAGAAATTTTGAACATAACGTGTCTGTGCGCTCATTTGCAATAGTGTTGCGTGTGTCGTAGAGCAAAGGTTTGAATCTCCAGGTGAGGCGCTCACGCGCTCCCTGTACAAAGAGGGAGCTCTGACACGCAGGTGGTTCAGCTTAAAACTTGTAACTAGTTGTGTTGTGAATCGGGTTAGTCGGTGGGATATTGTGTAGCAACCTGCAGGAACAGCACCTTCCCCATCCCTGAGACTCCAGGACTCCCACACACAATGTGGCCCAACCCTGGCTTGTGTGTGGGTGAAGATAATGCGTCCCTGTGCTGGACAAGTTCAAATAAAGTATAAAGATACAGGGCTCACAAAACACTGAGAGGAGAGATGCGTATGCGGAGCCCTGACTTTGTTTGTTGCTAGGGCTACTTAATCAATTATTGTGTTTTGTGAAACCATAGATCTATGTTTTTGATGCTTGACTTAATAAATTGTTAATACTTGTAGATCGTCTACCGCCCCCCCCCCCCCCCCCCCCCCCTGTCCCCCTTCGGGTGCTTGGCACCTCTTTCACCTCTTATGAGTTTGCATGTATGCTGATTTCTTCTCTCAGCTTCTAGATGACAGGAAATATTTCAACTTAAAGTACAAGTTTGTTCTCTTTGATAACGCCACATGGATTTGGCAGCTTAAAATGGTTCATATGTTCATGTCACATAAGTTGATTACATTATTGTATTATCTGGTTCTAGTGATACTCTGGAAGTGTATGTCCAGGAGACTATTTGCTCAATTCTAAAATGTCTTTGTAACCCCTCTGTGTGTGTTTACTGTTTTCCTGCAGACGTCCAGCAGCTGTTGTTGGTTAAAGAAGAGGTTCCCTCTCAGCAGCGGGAGTCAAGCTCCAGTCTGGACCAGGAGGACCCAGAGCCCCCACACATGAAAGAAGAACAGGAGGAACTCTGCACCAGTCAGGAAGGAGAGCAGCTTCAAGGTCTGGAGGAGGCTGATGTCAAGTTCTCATTCACTCCTGTGAAGAGTGAAGATGAAGAAGAGGAAGCTCAGTCCTCACAGCTTCATCAAAGACAAACTAAACAGATGGGAACAGAAGCTGATGGAGAGGACTGTGGAGGACCAGAACCAGACAGGAACTTGGATCCAGATAGACATCCAGAACCAGATACTGATGAGAAGACTGGAGACTCTTCTGACACTGATGAGGGTGCTGATGGGAAGAAGACCAGAGAACCTCAGTCAGGTTTAAACTATGTGAAACCTGATGACGTCCGTGTCACTGATTCACATTGTAGCGCTGGTGAAAAACATTTTAGATGCTCTGAGTGTGAGAAAACATTTGGCAATAGTCAAAATCTGAAGAGACACATGAGAACCCACACAGGAGAAAAGCCTTTCAGCTGCTCAGTCTGTAAGAAATCTTTTAACCAGCGTTCACATTTACTGAGACACATGAGAACCCACACAGGAGAAAAACCTTTCAGCTGCTCAGTCTGTAAGAAATCTTTTAACGAGCGTTCAACTTTACAGAAACACATGAGAACCCACACAGGAGAAAAGCCTTTCAGCTGCTCAGTCTGTAAGAAATCTTTTCACCAGCGTTCAACTTTACAGGGACACATGAGAGCCCACACAGGAGAAAAACCTTTCAGCTGCTCAGTCTGTAAGAAATCTTTTAACGTGCGTTCAACTTTACAGATACACATGAGAACCCACACAGGAGAAAAACCTTTCAGCTGCTCAGTCTGTAAGAAATCTTTTAACGAGCGTTCAACTTTACAGAGCCACATGAGAACCCACACAGGAGAAAAACCTTTCAGCTGCTCAGTCTGTAAGAAATCTTTTAACCATCGTTCAACTTTACAGAAACACATGAGAACCCACACAGGAGAAAAACCTTTCAGCTGCTCAGTCTGTAAGAAATCTTTTAACGAGCGTTCAGCTTTACAGAGACACATGAGAACCCACACAGGAGAAAAACCTTTCAGCTGCTCAGTCTGTAAGAAATCTTTTAACGTGCGTTCAACTTTACAGACACACATGAGAACCCACACAGGAGAAAAACCTTTCAGCTGCTCAGTCTGTAAGAAATCTTTTAACCAGCGTTCAACTTTACAGACACACATGAGAACCCACACAGGAAACAATCCCCTTTAGCTGGTGTGGTTGCAGTAAAGTTTCCGTTTGTGATAAAAGCTTTCAGCACGAGTCACCTCTGAAGTGACACATGATTAACCGCGGTTCAACTACACTGATTTCAATACAAAAAGTTATTCACTGAATGAGCGCCAACTGTACAGTTTGAAATAGTTTTGATGATTATATTGATGATTGATTTGATGGTAATGTAAGTTTAAGACGATGGTTTTACCTGCATCTGTGCACAGTATATTGTATTCAAATGATTTCATCAATAAAAAGTAAAAGGTTTGTGTATTTCACTGGTTCATACAGTTGTACATAGCACACTTTGTTCGTCAGGATTAAATCCATCAGTGACTGGAGTGTGACTCAATAGTTCTTTGTCTTGTTTGCTCTCTTTGCTGCCATTACTGGAATAAAATTGTCATCTTGTCTGACACAAACTCGTAAAAAGGATAAAAAAGGTCCTGAGATGAAGCAATCTACACATTCTTTGGAGTCACAAACCAACAACATCCTTATCTCGATCTATAGTTTGTTGTGAAAAAATGTGTTGTAGCTGTTTTTCACACTTAGAGCAGGTTTAAGAATGAAACAGAAGCTCTCAGAGGCGTATAGTTATATCAAAGCAATAGATTTATTTATCAACAAAGTTATTCAGCCCAGCCATCAAACAAGCTTGGGAGCTAATGGATGAACCTCGCAGAGATTCACCATGAGACACGCTTAAACACATCAGCGTGAATCTTAATATAGGGATCCACCCCTTGATTCACATTGGCCAAAGTCAAAGATGCAAACGTAGCACGTTTATTACGTGTATTACGCTTGGTTGGAAGCCGTGAATGTCCATTCACCTTGGCCCCTCCCAATAGGCGTTGGTTTCCATCAGTGTGAGTGCGGTGATGCATGCGAGAGGTCCTAAGAAAGAGTGTGTGGAGAAGCCGGGCTCAGCTAGGGCGTTGGCCCTCGCTTGAATCTCACTGTCTTATCTATCTGAAAGATGGCTGCCTGTTCCTTGTGACGCAGTTAAATAAGTAACCTTTCACCTGCTTCTCTCAGGCCCTGTGTATGCTGTGAGCACTGTATAAGTGGTTAATAGAGCTGCATACGATAATGGTTATTAAAACTACAAATATACTAGTGATTAATTAAACTGTATATATAAGCTAGCTGCTGATTAAGCTGTATATAAGCTAGCTGTTAATTAAACTGTATATAAGCTAGTTGCTACTTAAAGCTGCATATAAACTAATTTTATCAACAAATCCCTCTCTTGACGTCTGAAGGACGTCACTTTCTTTACTTTCCTGCCCTGTTCACACGCTGGTGTCTGCCTCTGCCTCTCCTGACCCTACCAGGCTGTTCTGCTCTTCCCCTACTGGGTAAGCTCCATAAGGAGGGGGTGGTAATGGTTCCTTGGAGAGGGCAGTGGTGATAGGACGGCCAACCAAAGAACGAATACAGGGTATTATACAACATCCACACGAGACCAATATTGCAATGAACACACCCATTGACACTGCTATTGACAAGATCAGGTGCTTCCATTTTCCAAACATGTTTTCCATCCAATCTCCAAATGGATTATTCACACCTGATGCTTCCTGCATTTCTTTTGACAGTGCCTTCAGACTATTCAGTGCTTTTGTGACTGAACCGTCCGGCGCAGTGTTGTTGGGGACGATAGTGCAACACAGGTCTCCAAACATTGAGCAAAAGCTCCAAAGCCATTTTGTTTTGCATAGAAATCAAAGAAGTAGGGGCCAGCTGCTCAGCCAGACCCTCTATTGCATTCCTAGTATGATTAGCCAAACGAAGAACATTGTAATGCACATAATTGATACGATCAACATTTTTATTCACAGTTATCCATGGAATAATACTCACAACACTCTCAAAACCTGCTGCAATTTAGTCTATCAATTTGTATTGATTAGGCACTCCTCTGGTTCACTCTGATTGTATCTATGTAGGTTGGACCTTTGTCCAGACTGAACTATCCTACTGCAGTTGCGTTATCAATTGGTGGAAATATGGATGCCAGAGTCATGCATGCGTATCCTGTTGGGTCAGATTCAGGATATAGTGGTGCTGGTTCGGTGAACCTAGCTGGTCTAGCTGCAGCACAAGCTACACAGCCACCCATTTTGTTTTTTATAGCATTATCAACAATTCAATTTAACCAAACATTGTCGTTTCCATGTCCTGTAGCTAATTGGATCACCTGTTGGTGGTTGCTGAAAAGTCAAATTACAAATTACAAAACAAATTATGCATTTTGCGTCAGATTACCTCGGACCTCTGCTAGAGGTCTGGACGGCTCAGATGCTGGGGCACAGTGTGACAGGTGGTGCCAAGGTGCTCCTGCTTTACCTATGACTTGGACCGAGTGTGAAGTAACCTCCTTCACTTCGTACGGCCCTGTCCACCTGGGGTCAGTCCACTTTTCTTATGAACTTTGACCCTGACCCAGTCACCCTCTCGGATGAGATTTTTACCTTTTCCTGGTCAGCTGCACTGGTTCGCTGGACCTGTTTGGAGAGAGCCTCCGCGAGAATGATTAATGCAGTCACATATGCCTTCATTTCAACTTGCTGCACATCTACGTATATGTACATCTATGTATCTATGTACATCTATGTATATGACTACCGTCTCTTGGAGGACCAGGCATTTGCCTCCTTGTCATTAACTCATGTGGTGAAAGATGCGTCTTATTTCCTTGTGCGCTCCTCACTGCCATTAGAGCTAATGGTAAAATTTTAACCCATGTCAGCTTTGATGCTACACATGTCTTTGCTATTTTTGATTTTAGCGTCTGATTTGCCCTCTCTACCAGTCCTTGTGACTGTGGATGATACACTGATCCATAACTACTTCCTGCAAATGCTTATTACTGAAATGTGAACCATTATCGGAGTATCAGCTCTGTCTGCAGCCACTTCACTACTGTCTGTGCGTCTTCTTTTTTAGTTGGGATTGCCTCCACCCACTTTGAGAATCTGTTAACCATTACCAAGACCCATGTCAGTAAAGTCTATGCTGATGTCTTGGAAGCAGGCTGATGGTACAGGATAAGAGCCCATAGGTGTTTTGTACGGTTTCTTCACATTATGATCCCCACAGGTGGTGCATTCGTCGCAGAAGAGGGACACCATACTTTCCATGCGTGGGTGCCACCACAGTGCATCCACCCTTTGTAATGTTCCTTTCTTTCCTTCGTGCGTTGGTCCATGTGCCTCTGGTATCAGTGAGACACACAATTCTGCTGGAGCTACCACTCTGCCATCATGGGATCTCCAAAGTCCACTTTCTCCTTTTGTTGCTCCTTTCCTTTGCCATTCAGACCATTCGTATGGTCCAGCCTTTTTCTGTATCTCAATCAGTGTTTCTTCAGTGATTTCGGGTTCTTGTATGGCTATTTTCAGAATCATCTGTTTTGGTCTGTATCCTCTTCTTCTTTAGCAGCTTCATCTGCCATGTCGTTTCCCGCAGTTATTCTGGTTCTTGCTTTACCATCATGTCCTTTGCATTTCATGATTGCCACTTTTTGGTAGCTTCATAGCTTCCACCAGTGCCATGATTTCCTTCTTGTGTTTGATGGGTGCGTCCATTGATGTTGTGTATCCTCTTCTTCGCCACATGGGCCCATCAACGTGAGCTGCTCCATGTGCGTAAGCAGAATCTGTGAAGATGTTTACTGATTTTCCTTCTGCTATTGTCAAGGCTTGTATGAGCGCTTCGACTTCTGCCAGTTGCGCTGATGCTGGTTGAGGTAGGATACCTGATGCTACTATTGAGTGTTCCATGTCTTCGAATTGTCTCACCACAGCATAGGATGCTGTGTTTCCTTCATCTCCTTTGTAGCAACATTCTTCCTGTTTCATAGACAATATGTGCTCTTGGGCATTCTTTTTGAATTTTCGATTTTCTTGCAGTTCCGAATGTGAATTTCTTTGCTTAGGAGGATTCTTTGATGCAGCTCCTTCTCTTTTCGATGTTCTTGCAGCTCCAAACGTGAATTTCTTAGGAGGATTCTTTGATTTGTCTCTTTCTCCCCCTTTTTTCTGATACAAAACAGCATTAACATCCCTCTTTTTTGTTCAGAAACATCTAGTTGGAAAGGGAGTTAATAGTCAATTCTTGAAGTGCCAATGCACGTGACAGAGCCTGCGTGAGAATGGTGAACACATCTTCTGTTTCTTGTGTTCAAACTAAAGGGGCTGCAGTGTTTCATGATGGAGGATGCTTTGTCTGTGGGCTGTGGGCTGTGGGTTGTTAAGGGAATATGTGGGTCTGGAACTGGATATGACGTAGATATTGTGGCTAATAGTTGCAGCAGTGTCTCTGTTGTTGCCAGGTATGTGAAAGATATTGCTGTTCAGCTTGATTCTGGCTTCTTGGATGCTGATTGCCTGTCTCTCTCTGATAATTTCCTCTTCTTCCACGTGGTGAGCCTTGTTGTTGCTGACCACGCGTGCGGCAGTCACGTGAATAGTGACCAGGTTTTCCACAGTTGTAGCAGTAGAAAGTTCGTCCGTGCTGTTTCTTTTTGTCTTTAGCAGGCTTTGGAGCCACGTCAAGCTTTGCCAGCTGTATTGACACTTTTAGTGCTTCGAGCTCCATATCTGTTCTTTCCACAGCAGCTCTGTATTCATCATAAGTGTGTTCTTCGCTCATTTGTTGCAGCTCCTTTTCAGTGAGAGGACAGTTCAGCAGTTCTCCATCCCAAGTATCTTTAGCCTTCCATGTCTTTATCATTCTTTTGTACGCTTGTTGTTCCACCGGCCAATGTTTGATTCTTCCATTCATCCTGCTCTGATCCTGGACATCATTCTCCAAGTTGCACAGATAAGAGGAGTATTTCTCAGCCATGACGTGTCTCTCTGCAAATATGCAATAAAAGTCTGAAATCAGTATTCCCAAATGTCCACACGATGGAGCCAAAGCTCCTGTCCACTGTTCCAGTTGCAGTTCTTGAAGAGGCCACAGAAAAGCCAACATGCATGACAAATGTTTTTTTTTATTTTTTTTATTATCATGAAGCACCAGCAGAGGGAGCCAACGCTTCTCCCAAGTTTTCTGGTGTCTGGTTGAACTCAGATCAATGTCATTTACACTGGCGCATATCTTAAAACCTGCTTTTCTCTGTAATATGTGTGTGTGTGAAATGATGATCTATTTTATTATTAACACTTATGGTGAAGATGACGAAAACAGTATAGACATAAGTTATTTCGAAGTGTCTGTGTGAATAGACAAAAGCTCGTCCATTATACTAATTTGGCAATTTTCAGCCCTAATCTGATGGTTTTAGCAAGCATTACTGTTCAGGGGTCACTGATATTTATTCTGTTGTACGAAAGAATGACGGAGTGCTTCTTTCGGCGTTTTAAACCTTCATACAGTGACCTCACAACTCCGCAATATAAGCTTTACAAGTATAACGCATATTATTTAACAATGTATGAATATATATTATTTACAAATCTCCCTATATACCCCTGCTAGGTGTGAAATGCTATGTTTTAATTACTCAGCAATGGCTTGTAACTAAATATTTTATAAGGCAGAGAGAGTCAACCTAGCCCCCACCTTTTTAAATATCTGCCGCTAACTGTCCTTGTAAGTAGACACAAAGCAAGGCCGCATCTGTGTTTTTATCAGGAGTAGTCAAACCCTCCCTAATATTCCCAGCGCCTGTCTTGACTGAATGAATAGAAGCTTTGTAGCAGCTTTAGACCTTGTACATTCCTAATTTTTAGCGTCTGTCTGGCAGAATATAGTGGCTGCTGTGTTTCCGCATTAGACTTTGCTAACAGTCCCTGGGGAACCCAATTTTCCAATAAATTTAACTACGCCAGTAAAACTGACACTTATATTAACCCTCAGCTGTCTCTCAGCATATTCTAGTGATTTATGTGTGTGTGTGAATGCAACACTTGTGTATAATGCGTGTTTTTTCCTGCTCAACTGACCATCAACTTTGAAACAACGCACGAACATTCCAACCACAAATCAAGATCTCAACTGCCTGTCCCTCACAGGAACGCACAAACTTTTTACAGCTTTCAGCAGTCCTTCTCTCATATACACGCTTCAGACATTCACTTTCATTCAAACAAAATTGCAACACACTGCCATTTTAAATGCGCACAGATCACAAATACGGTAAAGGAATATCTTTAGAAATACAGTCAAACAAATAAACAAAAGTTAAAACGTACAGCTCAGCAAATAGTCACCCGTATTCATACTAAATAATCAAAACATACGCTTCCGTCTCTTTAAATATAAATCAGTCACAAGCGCAGCCCTCGGATGAGCTGAACAGCTCTTTTTTCTCAAACTAAGCAAACTGACTGTGTACCGCTGACCTCTCGACCACGATACAAATGAAAAACAAATGCTTTTTCAGCAAACAAACAGTCAAATTATAATCAATTCTGTCCCTATCCTACACACAAATCAAAGATTTTAACCACTACTCCATCAGGGTAGCACGTCAACAACACAATTTAACTGCTTTTTTTTTCTTAGGTCATCTCTGGACCTGTACACCAACACAATTTAACTGCTTTTTTTTTCTTAGGTCATCTCTGGACCTGTACACCAACACAATTTAACTGCTTTTTTTTTCTTAGGTCATCTCTGGACCTGTACACGTTCTGGCCATTTTCATTAATCTCGTCCGTCATTAACAACACACCGATATAATCAACTTCTGTGCTCTCGTCCAGAAACTTCGTCAAGGAAACTCTAAGCAGAGTAACATAATTTTCCACTGGACGCCACTCACGGGTTAATGTCCGAAGACTCGATGCTCTTAATACGGGAATTCCGCAGTCAGTTTTCTCAATACAGTTTATCAATGACATCAATGACATATACATATATCCCCGTCATGTTATGCAATTTCTTCGTAGCCCAAAACATCCCATAAGTACGTTAGAAATTACGCCTTTTGTAACATGAATTTGAGTGTTCAGCGTGAAGCGCGTGTCTGCGAGCAGATGCGTTACACGGCTCACAACACCTCACATCTACGCTATCACAAATGCGCAATTTCTCGCCTTTATTTGACGTTTTCTGATGGGCTCATTCATACATATACACAGACCCCCCAAATGGCTGTATAACAACTCTGTTGCTGTGTGTTTAATCTTTACAATTACTCTATACTAAGCAAATACTTACAGTTCGGACAGTCTGAGCAAAATTTGGAATATGTCTATGAATACAATGTTGCAGAATTCAGTTAAATAGGCTTCTGCTCACCTGTGAGAAGTGCACCGGTACGTCTCAGACTCCCCGAAGCTGCAAGTTCGCTCCGATGGCAATTATCGGGTTCCCAGCCTCAAAGGGAGATGCGCCGTTATCTGGAATCAAAAGGAGAGGCCTGTTAACATTCCAACCTGAAGCTCTGTATCGTATCAGATCACGTCGGGATCACCAAATTGTTGTGAAAAAATGTGTTGTAGCTGTTTTTCACACTTAGAGCAGGTTTAAGAATGAAACAGAAGCTCTCAGAGGCGTATAGTTATATCAAAGCAATAGATTTATTTATCAACAAAGTTATTCAGCCCAGCCATCAAACAAGCTTGGGAGCTAATGGATGAACCTCGCAGAGATTCACCATGAGACACGCTTAAACACATCAGCGTGAATCTTAATATAGGGATCCACCCCTTGATTCACATTGGCCAAAGTCAAAGATGCAAACGTAGCACGTTTATTACGTGTATTACGCTTGGTTGGAAGCCGTGAATGTCCATTCACCTTGGCCCCTCCCAATAGGCGTTGGTTTCCATCAGTGTGAGTGCGGTGATGCATGCGAGAGGTCCTAAGAAAGAGTGTGTGGAGAAGCCGGGCTCAGCTAGGGCGTTGGCCCTCGCTTGAATCTCACTGTCTTATCTATCTGAAAGATGGCTGCCTGTTCCTTGTGACGCAGTTAAATAAGTAACCTTTCACCTGCTTCTCTCAGGCCCTGTGTATGCTGTGAGCACTGTATAAGTGGTTAATAGAGCTGCATAAGATAATGGTTATTAAAACTACAAATATACTAGTGATTAATTAAACTGTATATATAAGCTAGCTGCTGATTAAGCTGTATATAAGCTAGCTGTTAATTAAACTGTATATAAGCTAGTTGCTACTTAAAGCTGCATATAAACTAATTTTATCAACAAGTTCCTTCCAGTTGATATATATATAGTTGTATTAATCCGTACGAAAACATGCATGCACATGCAAGCTTGTCCACTGAAAACAAATACACGTGATGTGAACGGGGCCTTTGTGTTCTCCGTCTGTCTCAGGACAACTGCAGGTTGAAGGCCAACGTGGACCAGAGGAACAGCGATAAGGACAGCCACGGCGACGCCTGTGATAACTGTCGCACGGTGGAGAACCCGGACCAGAAGGACACCGACAGCGACGGCAAAGGGGACGCCTGCGATGATGATATGGATGGAGACGGTATGGAGATAAATAAAATAGCACCGATGCTCGTGCTTATATAACCAGCACTGAAGGCACTCTCCGTTTAATTAAACGTATTATTCTGTTCCTTCCTTCACATTTACACCCTGCTCTTACATTAAATAATGCAGATTTTACAGTACAAATCTCTCTTAATCATGTTGTAAAAAAAATGCAGTTGTATGGATGTTTTCATAAGCCAGCTGAGGCATAACAAACAGCACTGCAAAAAAAAAGAAAAGTTAAGGCCAAAAGCAGTCTGACCCCTGAGCGAACACAAGCTTTGATCATTCACCAGCATGATTACACCTCAGAAAACCCCATGGCAGAGAAGATGGTTTCTCCTCTATTGCTGCTGCTTGACCTTTATGCATTCGTGGGGCTGCTGCTGCCTCCCTGCGATGAATAAGAAATAGCATCTGAACACAAACTGCCGTTCACCTTCATAGCAAATACAACAGTGCAACCTAGTGGTGGAATTACAAGTACCACGCCATATAATTATTCAGTCGATATAGTTCAAACAGTAGTATGGATGTAATGTCTACATTTTTCATATGCATTCAAAAATCAAATATAAATTCACTGATTGACTTCACTAAGTGTGAGAGAGTTACTTTAATGCATTACTTTGATTTTAGAGATCAAACCTCAATTCAAACAGATGAAGATAATATCTCATTATGTATCCATGTAATCATTCTTCCATATTGGCAACATCTATATCTGTTAATATTTCCACTGGGCAGTAACTTGGTTTCTTTTATGATAGGTCTGCAGCCAACGATTCCAATCTGCCGATAATTCTCTCTATAAAACGAGGGGTTTGTAAAATGACCAAAAATAGTGGAAAATGTCTTAAAGCCCAAGTTGAAATATTCAAAAAGCTTGTTTTGTCTGACCAATGGTCCAAAAGCCGGAGTAAAATCAATTTACTAACACATAAGATTCCCCAATTCCTAAAATGAGTAAACTGGAACTAAATATTTTTGGGCATTTTTGGATTTATTATCAGAATTGTTGCAGGTAAATATTCTGTCAATCGACTTATTGTCACAGAATCATAGAAATTCACTGATATCTTTTGTGAGAGTTCAGAAAAAGGGACAATGAGAAGAGTATTTATTCTACTACAGTACAATATTATCTGTACTTGCCACCTCCGAATATGTCATCCATGACAATACCATATATTTCCCTGCTGAGACGGAGTCAGACTGACTGCTAAATAACACGAACCATCTCCTCCTGTTGACTGGCGAGCATAGGCCTGAAGAACTTTCTGGACAATTGCCAGCTTGTCCAAAACAGAGACCAGCTGGACCGGGACGGAGACGGAGTGGGAGACGCCTGCGACAGCTGCCCCGACATCCCCAACCCAAACCAGGTCAGTCAGAACCAGATGGAGGGATGGAGGGACGGATAGCTGTGGTGGAAAGTAACTGAGTACACTTTGTTACTAGAGTCCCTCAAGTGTAAAAGAAATGGTGTTTTTCGTGAACTCTCTGCTCTTGTTTCAGTCTGATATTGACCACGACCTGGTTGGAGACTCCTGTGACACAAACCAAGACAGGTAACGATATTCTCCCAGTCTTCATGTTGTGTTCTTGCAGATATCTGAACTGCTGTTTCATACTACTGCTAGTACTACAGCCTTTTTTCACATCATTCGATCGTGTCACTTTCCCTTGTAGTGATGGCGACGGTCACCAGGACACCAAGGATAATTGCCCATTCGTAATAAATAGCTCCCAGCTGGACAGTGACAAAGACGGGCTGGGTGACGAGTGTGACGATGACGACGACAACGACGGGATCCCTGACACTCTGCCACCGGGACCAGACAACTGCCGGCTGGCACCAAATCCTGACCAGATCGACGACAACGGTGAGCGATGGTCTAAAAGACATCGCACCTCCTCATATACCACGCAGTCAAATCAGTTTACAGTAATAATCACATATGATTGTTGATATATTTGGCTGAAAACCAGCCTGGTGATCAGATAAATGTTCATAATTTCATCTCCACATTCTCCCCGAACTGCTCCCTGACTTTCCTTTGAAAGCAATTTTGGTCCCCAGTTGCACACCAACGCAGATCAAACAAAAGCAACTGTGAGCACATTGAGTGGCATTTTTGGTGACTCATTGGGACATTTTCTGTGTAAAACATGCCCCCTGGAGTGTCAATTCAAATCAAGTCAAGACAGCTTTTTTTGGCAGTCAGGGAGTCAAGAGATGTAAGTTGGAGCTGACAGTTGGGAATATAACAAAACACAAAAAGTGTATTTACTGAGTCCAAATGTTTTACAAGATGCACACTAGACATTCAGGCATTTGCCCGATTGAGCATCAATTCAATCGTTGACACAGAATGAAGCTTTTATGCCAAGAACCGCCAAGTCGGACCTTCTTGACGTCGTAGCAGCTGTTGCACTTCCACAGTGATAAAAGTGCATCAACACATTTCCTTCCATTTAATAATCCATATCAGAACTGCACACTACAAGACACGAACACCACCGAGTAGACTACAGCGTGGCACTTTTTTAACCACGGCAGACACAGCAGCTCTAATGCTGAACCCACACAGCAGGGTGCAGACTAGAGAGATACAATCCATCTATATTAAACCAATGCAACATACAGTCTTGCTCTTTTGCTTGAAATGTGAATAGCCCCTTAAGAAAGGACATTTGGGGATGTTTTATATTCAGCTCTGTCGGCCTTTTTGACATTTTTGCTTAAGCCAGTCTGAAATCTCCTCATTGTGACAACGCAGGAAACACGCTGGTTTAAAAATGATTTAAAAGGAGCTCGTTACTTTGAATAAATGACGCAACACAATCTTTGCCAGTGTGTGTAATCAAAACTGTTAACAAGTCTCTGCACCTCTGACCTATTGGAACAATGACTCACGGTCTTTCTTACTTTAATTTAAGTCTAAGTCTCCTCTCTGTTGTCCCTCAGATGATGGAGTTGGAGACATGTGCGAGTCTGACTTTGACCAGGACAAAGTGATTGACAGGATCGACAACTGCCCTGAGAATGCTGAGGTCACCTTGACTGACTTCAGGGCCTATCAGACGGTGGTGCTGGACCCTGAGGGCGACGCCCAGATCGACCCCAACTGGGTTGTTCTGAACCAGGTGAGATTACTAAAAGCTGAAAATTCCCTCTCCATGTACAAGTTGAAGCAGCTATGGTCGATATTTTTATCTAAACAACAGAACCAATAACAATAAGAAATGTGAATCGTGATGCGTGAAATCGTACCACGACGACAAAAAATACACAAGACAATATACAACAGTGCCTCGTTTAACCGTGTTGTTGATTCTCGATTTTTTAACTGTGAGGTGCCATACCATATTTAATGATGCTTTCCAGCACAGCGTTGTCCAACGTTGACGTGATCTCAGTTCAGTCTGAGTCTGCAGAGAAAGCCTCTGAGCCAGCCTAGCACACGGATAATCAACGTGGACACTCTCAATTTAATTTATTGTCCATTTGTATTCCCGAGTACTTATAGGAGCACACCTGCTCAATTGCACTGTCACCAATGATTACAGGGCCATGAGCTGCAGCTCTCAAATATGATTTCCTCTGTCTTTTGGTATTACCGTTAAAAATGAGGTGGTGGCTGTCACACCAGTCTTTAACAGTGGCAATCTCCAGCAGCAGACTTAATATAGCCGTATCATCTGACAATCTGATGGAATTATTTGGCTGTCTGCTTCTGCATTAATTCGTGTACAGTGTAGCAAATGAAGGCATCAGGGTGCAAAATGTCTTATTCACAACTCTTTCTCACACAGGGAATGGAAATTATCCAGACCATGAATAGTGACCCAGGACTTGCTGTTGGTAAGAAGTATTTCCTCTGCGTTGAATATCAGTGAATAAAATGCACAATGTCTGAACATCAGTAATATACTGATTTCTGTTGCCAGGTTACACTGCTTTCAGTGGAGTGGACTTCGAAGGAACATTTCACGTAAATACAGTGACCGACGACGACTACGCCGGCTTCATCTTTGGCTACCAGGACTCGTCCTCCTTCTACGTGGTGATGTGGAAGCAGACTGAACAGACCTACTGGCAGGCAACACCCTTCAGAGCTGTGGCTGAGCCCGGCATCCAACTTAAGGTGAAAGCACAAGTCATCAACTCCCCCAGGCAGCAGATTCGTGCTCATCCTATTTTTAATCCCTTGACATATTTTCCACATTTCTTCCTCTCTCTCGCTCTCTCCCCCTTACTTCTCTCTGTTATCTGTCGCTGTTCATCAGGCTGTGAAGTCTAAATCGGGTCCCGGGGAGCACTTGAGAAACTCTCTGTGGCACACGGGAGACACCAACGACCAGGTGCGTCTGCTGTGGAAGGACCCCAGGAATGTGGGCTGGAAGGACAAGGTGTCCTACCGTTGGTACCTGCAGCATCGCCCACAGGTTGGATACATCAGGTATACGACCAACCGTGTTCCGGACAATCTTCATATTGATTACACGAAAAAACCCGTAATTGTTGCTCCATCTAACTCTCAGCAAGCAAGTGAATAAGCATATTTCCCCAAAGTGGTGAGAGTGGAACGTCGATTATTTGTTTTAATTGTGTGTTTTGTTTAGGGCGCGGTTCTATGAAGGAACTGAGCTGGTGGCCGACTCTGGCGTGACAATTGACACGACCATGAGAGGAGGACGACTCGGCGTGTTCTGTTTCTCTCAGGAAAACATCATCTGGTCCAATTTGAAATACCGCTGCAATGGTGAGGGAGGAACACTGAATCACAAATCCACATATTCTATTATTTTTATATATTTTGAATTACCCTGATTGCATGCTATGCAGCGATTGTCTTGAGGTTTGTTTCCAATACATATCTTCTTACGGTCTTTCATTGCTTGCGTCTGGAAAGTGATTTTAGATTGAGATCTGATGTTGTTGTTGCAGACTACAGCTGTGAATAGAATTGGTTTGGCCTCGTTTTGGCTTTAGAGTCTGAGCTCATCTCATGATACCCGACTTCTCACTTCCACAGACACCATCCCAGAGGATTTCCAGGAGTTCAGCACTCAGCACGGCGCCGACTCACTCTGAAGTCGAGAGAGAAACATGACGCCAGATCTCTGAAGACTGCTTGTGTGTGAATGTGTGAATGTGTGAGTGTGTGTCTGTCCGTCTGTGTATTGACGTGTACAGTTTCAGTGCATATATGATCACAATCTCCGTACTGTATGTGCATATTATCATGTCTCTTTCTGTTACCCGAATGTGTTTTTACTGTTTGATTAACTCTTAATGAATCCAGCTGAGCTCATTATGCTGAAGGTTATAAGTTATAATGATTTTTACTGAAAATGATGCTATGTGATATGACATAAATACACCGAAAACATGTAACATCAAATTACAAAATGCAAAATATGGTCAATAATGGACAGTTTCCATATATTTTCAAAATAAAGGGAACATTATTATAATTTTTAAACGGTATTTTCCACACGAGAGATTGTAGCATATGTGTAGCATGATAAAATTGTTCAAACAACTGGAAGGAAAGTTACCGCTTCGGATCAGCCTCATACTGATGTTACATTTTGATCATAAACTGGTTTTATTTGTTTATCAGAGCGGTATTTCTACTACGTTTGTAAAGAGGACACCAAGTCTTGTATGACTCAAATGTCAGACTGTGCCTTGCCTCACTTACTGTAGAAGATTAACTTAAAGCTCAGTTTAGCCATGTTTTCTCTTTCCATCATTTGGTCCTTGACATCTTGATCATTTCATATCTATGTAGTCACAATCCTGGTCAAAGTAAAAGGGCTTTAAAGTACATCGGTGTTGAACAGGCTCATTCTTATTTTTCGTTTAAAATGTTGACATGTTTTGATGATTAGATATGTTAAAGACAACACATACTGCGCATGCATACAACAAATGAACTAATTGAATGCATGAAAATAACCTCTATACTTCCCCAGAGGATTGGCACGTTCTCGGTTGAAACTCTAGAAACAAAGGCCACGGTTTAGCTTGAGCAGGAAATACTTTCCTAATAAGAACATTCTTATCCCCGATTAGCTGCGCTGATGAATTGAGAGACTTTGGTCTTTGCTCCCGGGAGGAGGTCCTCCGGAAAAGATACAATTAACAACGCTCATTGAGTCCACGCTCAGATTTGGTACTGTCTTTAGCTTGATCCAGTAGACTAATTGAGTTTTTATTTTCTAGTTAGTGTTGGTTTTCTAGAGGGGGCCGGGGACACGTTCACCTGGAAGAAAATGTTGTACATTTTAAAGTTAAATGCATCAGTCTGGTGCACTCTGAGACCAACATCAACAACATGAACATAATTCATGCTGAAAGTAACGCAGTTTAAACTGACAAATGCTGGAAGGACAGCTGGCAAGAAATCACTAACTGTCATTCTGTAAATTAACCGATTTATAATATCACTGCTTCATCTATAACGCGATAGATCTGACTATAATAACACGTGTATTCACGTTCATGTTTTACTTTGATGTATTCTTATTCTTTCAGCTGAGACCCCAGCGATGTGAAACTGACTTTTGGGCAAATAAATAAAAATATATATAAATATGATTCTAAGCAGTAAGGAAGTTTCCTTCCATAACTTAAAATCACCCACACCAAACATTAAAGTAGCCGGAGACTGTGAGACACGACTCAAGAAGCCGACACACGTCAGTGAATGTGTGATGAGAGAATATTTACACATTTCTTTTCTATTTACTCCCAAGTCTGTTTCGCACCACTAAGGCTACAGCTGAAAGAACAAGGCTAAAATATCGTCATACACGCCATGAAAACACATCTGCAACACATTAATTTACCATAATACACACATGTACTTATAGTCAGATCTATCCTGCTCTAAATGAAGCAGTGATGTCATAAATCTGTTAATTTACTAATTCACACAGTCTGAGATTTATTGCCAGCTGTCTTTTTTTGCATTTGTCAGTTTAAACTGTGATTATGTAATATTCATTAACGGTCCACGTGCCGAGCTCTGATTGGTCAGTGTGTATTTGAAGAAAATGAATTCAATCACACGTTGCTGAGGGAGCAGAGGGGCAGAAAACGGTCTGAAGGCAATTCATTGGTGATATTTTGTCTTCAATAAATAAATGTTGGAAAACAATCACTTGAGTCGTCTCGTTCCACGACCCACAACTGTTACATATGTACAGATGGAAGGTAACTGAAGATAGGAGTAATGATATACTTTTTTATTAGTTTAAGGGGCTTTTGTTACCCACCAAGTTGCAGCGGAACCGGATGTTCCTCGTAGAACCTGTCTGAATGGACTTTTATCTATTCACCTTTTCTTCTGGATGGTTCTCCTCTGACTCATCTCCCGAGTCAAAACCACACCCATAATGCATTGCTGGTGAAATCCAGGGAACTGCCATTACATGTGAGGAGAACTGAGTTTGCACTATCACACTGGATTAGAATTCAGGGTGGATTTAAAGGAAATATAGCATCGACTGTCCTGTACAATGGTTGGGAGTACTCGACATTCTCTGGTAAAAGCTTTGGATGGGACATCTTGGCAGGACATTTGGAATTATGACAATAAGGGTAGAAATTACAACACAATTCAGACATCAGTCAGAGTGAGAAGTGATGGAAGTAAAAGTAGAAAAGAAGATGTTACTTTCAGATTAAGGTTCGGACATACAGGACTCAATGACACATTATACACATCATGAAAAAGACAGAGTGGGATAAATGTGAGATATGCAACTGTAAAGAAACTGTAGAACATGTGCTGATAGAGTGGAGGAAGTTCAGAGTGGAAAGAGAGACTGAAGAACAGAGTGGTAGATACAGGAAGGGAGTGAAGCATGAAAGGACTGTTAGAGACAGGGGACAAACAAGTTCAGTTTAAAAGGGCTTTATTTAATATTTTGAATGGAACGGGTTAAAAAGCCAGAATATGACTGCAATATGAAGTTTATTTATAATTGTTTCATTATATTTATAAATAACATTATTATTGTGTTTAAATTATAACTGTCATAAAGTCATGATGTTACACACTCCGGTCCAGTAGGTGGCGCCTTACACATTGGTTTGTAGTCCGCCATTAAAGTGAAAGAAGAAGAAGGAGGAGAGGAAGAAGAAGAGTACTAATCTCCTGGTAGCCTATAAAGCTATTGAGGTTAGCTTAGCATGCTACCTGGAAACAGACGGACGAGGACGGAAGTGACCAACACAACGCTAGTCAGAGTTTAATGAGAGTAAACGGTGTTTTTAACGGAGTTCGTCTGGAGGAAAACGGTTGAGCATATTCCTTATATGAGTAGCAAAGCCATGTTGAGTGGCCTGTGCAGTGATGTGCCTGTGTGCTGTTGTGCGCATGCGCAAAATAAACGGTCAGTGAGTTCCCAGACCAAAGAGACAATGGCGGCTTGCTCTTTTTCTCCCGTGAATGCTAGCTACTAGGAGCTACTAGCTAACCACTTTGGTGACTGGAATAACGGGGATAGCTGCAGGAATGTCTAACGCCACAAAAACTTCCTGTGGTTTAGTGAAAATGTCTAAAGTAGAAATGTTGAGATCTTTAGTCAGCCAGCGACTAACTGCGGCTGAAGAAGATATATTAGGTATGTTTGAAAGAACGAAAGCAGAATACGAGGAGGAAATCTCTCGTTCAAAAGAGGCGAATAAGCGACAACGGGAACTTCTGGACGCCGTTCACAACCCGGAAGTCCGGATACAAAGAGCACGTGGGTTCACTTTATTTCTTCTTTCAAACACTGTTCATGCTCCGGCTGATAACTTTTAATGTAGTTTGGAGTGAGACTCTGTTGCAATTCGTAGTTTTCTTCTTGTCCTGATTTAATACCTGCAAACGTGTCGCTTTTCGGTGAAATAAGCCGTTTTGAATCAAAATATATCATCCACGTGAGTGTAGATCCGTAGAGTTTTCAATTTTGGGGGGGGGGGTCAACTGGCCAGCCAGCATTTCTCAGATTGGAGTGAGACAAGGAGAAAATGTGATGTCGTGATCTTCTCAATAAAACATATTTGATGCCACGTGTCGAGTCTTGGCCAATCAGCGTTAAGATGTCTACACTGTCTTAATTTCGATGGTTCTCGCTACTGTAGAAATATGCTTGCGGTATTTACAGGCATTACACTTACAAGTATTGTGATGAATTTAAGTGTTAAAGCGCACCTAGCGATGGATATGATGTTACAATCTGTTTACTTGTAGAAGGTTTAAACTAAAGGGAGAGTCACTGAATTTGTTGTGCACTGTGAGAGAAACCAGAGAATTTATGACACCGCAATAAAGTGAGAGAGGGGGGATGTTGCTGAAGAGTTTCTGAGCACAGCCTTAAAGAAGGGGGGTGAATTGGTCAAGGAAGTGGCCGAATGAAGTCCGAAGGGTTCACCCAATCACTGAGCTGATCGATGGGCTAAGGAATGTGTAATATGAGACATTTCAGAGACTTTGGAGGGACAAAGAAACTGAATCCCCGGAGATAATCAGACCTCATCTGGACCATGAGGCGGACACACCAGTCTGTCGTGTGGTGCGGATGGGGCCTCTATTTCATGAAGTATTACTACTGATAATGTAATTCAGTTTGTAACTGCATTTTCTTTTGTTAGTATATTAAATTCCTTTTGATTTAAACTTCAACCAGCTGATTCGGCCCTGCTTAATGATGGAAGAAAGGGAGGGGGGGCTGCCTCTTCTCCTCTGCATGCTTCTTCATCTCTGGAACAAGGAGGGGGGCTTTTTCCTTTACCTTTTGTTTGAGAAATTTTGAACATAACGTGTGTGTGTGTGTGCGCTGATTTGCAATAGTGTTGCGTGTGTCATAGAGCAAAGGTTTGAATCTCCGGGTGAGGCACTCGCGCGCTCCCTGTACAAAGAGGGAGCTCTGACACGCAGGTGGTTCAGCTTAAAACTTGTAACTAGTTGTGTTGTGAATCGGGTTCGTCGGTGGGATATTGTGTAGCAACCTGCAGGAACAGCACCTTCCCCATCCCTGAGACTCCAGGACTCCCACACACAATGTGGCCCAACCCTGGCTTGTGTGTGGGTGAAGATAATGCGTCCCTGTGCAGGACAAGTTCAAATAAAGTATAAAGATACAGGGCTCACAAAACACTGAGAGGAGAGATGCGTATGCGGAGCCCTGACTTTGTTTGTTGCTAGGGCTACTTAATCAATTATTGTGTTTTGTGAAACCATAGATCTATGTTTTTGATGCTTGACTTAATAAATTGTTAATACTTGTAGATCGTCTACCGCCCCCCCCCCCCCCCCCCCCCCCCCGTCCCCCCCTTCGGGTGCTTGGCACCTCTTTCACCTCTTATGAGTTTGCAGGTATGCTGATTTCTTCTCTCAGCTTCTAGATGACAGGAAATATTTCAACTTAAAGTACAAGTTTGTTCTCTTTGATAACGCCACATGGATTTGGCAGCTTAAAATGGTTCATATGTTCATGTCACATAAGTTGATTACATTATTGTATTATCTGGTTCTAGTGATACTCTGGAAGTGTATGTCCAGGAGACTATTTGCTCAATTCTAAAATGTCTTTGTAACCCCTCTGTGTGTGTTTACTGTTTTCCTGCAGACGTCCAGCAGCTGTTGTTGGTTAAAGAAGAGGTTCCCTCTCAGCAGCGGGAGTCAAGCTCCAGTCTGGACCAGGAGGACCCAGAGCCCCCACACATGAAAGAAGAACAGGAGGAATGCTGCACCAGTCAGGAAGGAGAGCAGCTTCAAGGTCTGGAGGAGGCCGATGTCAAGTTCTCATTCACTCCTGTGAAGAGTGAAGATGAAGAAGATGAAGCTCAGTCCTCACAGCTTCATCAAAGACAAACTAAACAGATGGGAACAGAAGCTGATGGAGAGGACTGTGGAGGACCAGAACCAGACAGGAACTTGGATCCAGATAGACATCCAGAACCAGATACTGATGAGAAGACTGGAGACTCTTCTGACACTGATGAGGGTGCTGATGGGAAGAAGACCAGAGAACCTCAGTCAGGTTTAAACTATGTGAAACCTGATGACGTCCGTGTCACTGATTCACATTGTAGCGCTGGTGAAAAACATTTTAGATGCTCTGAGTGTGAGAAAACATTTGGCAATAGTCAAAATCTGAAGAGACACATGAGAACCCACACAGGAGAAAAGCCTTTCAGCTGCTCAGTCTGTAATAAATCTTTTAACCAGCATTCACATTTACAGATACACATGAGAACCCACACAGGAGAAAAGCCTTTCAGCTGCTCAGTCTGTAAGAAATCTTTTAACGAGCGTTCAACTTTACAGAAACACATGAGAACCCACACAGGAGAAAAACCTTTCAGCTGCTCAGTCTGTAAGAAATCTTTTAACCAGAGTTCAACTTTACAGATACACATGAGAACCCACACAGGAGAAAAGCCTTTCAGCTGCTCAGTCTGTAAGAAATCTTTTCACCAGCGTTCAACTTTACAGGGACACATGAGAGCCCACACAGGAGAAAAACCTTTCTGCTGCTCAGTCTGTAAGAAATCTTTTAACGTGCGTTCAACTTTACAGACACACATGAGAACCCACACAGGAGAAAAACCTTTCTGCTGCTCAGTCTGTAAGAAATCTTTTAACGTGCGTTCAACTTTACAGATACACATGAGAACCCACACAGGAGAAAAACCTTTCAGCTGCTCAGTCTGTAAGAAATCTTTTAACGAGCGTTCAACTTTACAGAGCCACATGAGAACCCACACAGGAGAAAAACCTTTCAGCTGCTCAGTCTGTAAGAAATCTTTTAACCAGAGTTCAACTTTACAGACACACATGAGAACCCACACAGGAGAAAAACCTTTCAGCTGCTCAGTCTGTAAGAAATCTTTTAAAGACCGTTCAACTTTACAGAAACACATGAGAACCCACACAGGAGAAAAACCTTTTAGCTGCTCAGTCTGTAAGAAATCTTTTAACGAGCGTTCAGCTTTACAGATACACATGAGAACCCACACAGGAGAAAAACCTTTCAGCTGCTCAGTCTGTAAGAAATCTTTTAACGTGCGTTCAACTTTACAGACACACATGAGAACCCACACAGGAGAAAAGCCTTTCAGCTGCTCAGTCTGTAAGAGATCTTTTAACCAGCGTTCAACTTTACAGAGCCACATGAGAACCCACACAGGAAACAATCCCCTTTAGCTGTTGTGGTTGCAGTAAAGTTTCCGTTTGTGATAAAAGCTTTCAGCACGAGTCACCTCTGAAGTGACACATGATTAACCGTGGTTCAACTACACTGATTTCAATACAAAAAGTTATTCACTGAATGAGCGCCAACTGTACAGTTTGAAATAGTTTTGATGATTATATTGATGATTGATTTGATGGTAATGTAAGTTTAAGATGATGGTTTTACCTGCATCTGTGCACAGTATATTGTATTCAAATGATTTCATCAATAAAAATTAAAAGGTTTGTGTATTTCACTGGTTCATACAGTTGTACATAGCACACTTTGTTCATCAGGATTAAATCCATCAGTGACTGGAGTGTGACTCAATAGTTCTTTGTCTTGTTTGCTCTCTTTGCTGCCATTACTGGAATAAAATTGTCATCTTGTCTGACACAAACTCGTAAAAAGGATAAAAAAGGTCCTGAGATGAAGCAATCTACACATTCTTTGGAGTCACAAACCAACAACATCCTTATCTCGATCTATAGTTCCTTCCAGTTGATCAACAGGCCGACACATTCCTGAATGTGTTCACAACTTGTCGATACTTTTTTAGATTGCCGGTGGCTTTTCTTGATCGTACCATCATCTTATCCTAATCGTTGTGCTCCCCAGGCCTCTTGTTCATGTGTATGAGCACTTTTACCAGCTCAACTTTAGGTAACCATGAAACAGGCCCCACCTTTGACTTCATCACACAGCTCCAACACAATATATCAGGATTGGTGCGGCAGCAAAGGGGTTGGACCTGATCACACCCGGCCCTCATACATTGTGTTACATAATGCTGTTTGGAAAATACTAAAAATAGTGCGGAATGAAAGAAATCTATAGAGATTAAAACAATAAATAAAATGTCAGTGAACCAAAAGACATCAAGCTAAGTGATGCAGATCAATCAAAGAACAACAACTCTTTTGTACGAGGGAAAAGACAATAGCTCAATCATAGAGTTGGAAATATGTCTTTAATGGTAAATACACACGTTTTATGTCGCTCTCACACGGAGCCATCTAAGAAATACATATTACAGGGAGGAACTGAGACAGAGCTCCAGTATTTATCCCACTATGACTACGTCCTCCTCAGTGAACTCATAGAAGGGAACCTCCAGCTTTAGAGGAGCAGGTCCCTTTCTTATCCTTCCTGAAGCATCGTAGTGGGAGCCATGGCACGGACAGTAGTAGCCTCCGAAGTCTCCGGCGTTGGCGATGGGCACACAACCCAGATGGGTGCACACACCGAAGACGATGATCCAGCGGGGGTTAATCACTCTATCCTTGTCATGCTGTGTGTGTTTGTGTGTGCAATCATAATTCCATATGTTTGAAACCCTTTTCTCCTGTAGGCGGTGCTGTCGGAGGCCTTCTGGGCTGCTGGCTGACCAGTGGACAGTTCAAACCGCTGCCTCAGGTCATAATGGAGCTCAGTCCTCAGCAGCAGCAGAAGCTTGATGGTAGTCTTCTGGCCGTGCTGGGAGACATTCAGTGGACAGATTTGGCTCAGCTAACTGCTCTAGTGATGGACAACGCCACCCTGAAGCAGCAGCTGACGGCGACCCTTCTCGGGTACATCTCCAAGGAGCTCCAGGCGCAGGTGCACTACGTGGATTAGTGTCTGTGGAAGAACTGGGATACTCTCACTCAGGGGCCCACATGCTCAGAAGGTCTTTTGAAAAGAATGTGAACTGTTTGTATGACGCTGGAGAGACTCTTTATCAAATATGAAATCACAGATTGTAAATTTGCACAGACGCCATCACAGTCTTGGTTACAGGTTATTGTGAAAACAGCTGTATACCTGGATTCATTTATTATTGGAAGTACACTCATCCGATGAAGGAATTATTTATTTATTTTCTAGTTAGTGTTGGTTTTCTAGAGGGGGCCGGGGACACGCTCACCTGGAAGAAAATGTTGTACATTTTAAAGTTAAATGCATCAGTCTGGTGCACTCTGAGACCAACATCAACAACATGAACATAATTCATGCTGAAAGTAACGCAGTTTAAACTGACAAATGCAGGAAGGACAGCTGGCAAGAAATCACTAACTGTCATTCTGTAAATTAACCGATTCATAATATCACTGCTTCATCTATAACGCGATAGATCTGACTATAATAACACGTGTATTCACGTTCATGTTTTACTTTGATGTATTCTTATTCTTTCAGCTGAGACCCCAGCGATGTGAAACTGACTTTTGGGCAAATAAATAAAAATATATATAAATATAATTCTAAGCAGTACGGAAGTTTCCTTCCATAACTTAAAATCACCCACACCAAACATTAAAGTAGCCGGAGACTGTGAGACACGACTCAAGAAGCCGACACACGTCAGTGAATGTGTGATGAGAGAATATTTACACATTTCTTTTCTATTTACTCCCAAGTCTGTTTCGCACCACTAAGGCTACAGCTGAAAGAACAAGGCTAAAATATCGTCATACACGCCATGAAAACACATCTGCAACACATTAATTTACCATAATACACACATGTACTTATAGTCAGATCTATCCTGCTCTAAATGAAGCAGTGATGTCATAAATCTGTTAATTTACTAATTCACACAGTCTGAGATTTATTGCCAGCTGTCTTTTTTTGCATTTGTCAGTTTAAACTGTGATTATGTAATATTCATTAACGGTCCACGTGCCGAGCTCTGATTGGTCAGTGTGTATTTGAAGAAAATGAATTCAATCACACGTTGCTGAGGGAGCAGAGGGGCAGAAAACGGTCTGAAGGCAATTCATTGGTGATATTTTGTCTTCAATAAATAAATGTTGGAAAACAATCACTTGAGTCGTCTCGTTCCACGACCCACAACTGTTACATATGTACAGATGTAAGGTAACTGAAGATAGGAGTAATGATATACTTTTTTATTAGTTTAAGGGGCTTTTGTTACCCACCAAGTTGCAGCGGAACCGGATGTTCCTCGTAGAACCTGTCTGAATGGACTTTTATCTGTTCACCTTTTCTTCTGGATGGTTCTCCTCTGACTCATCTCCCGAGTCAAAACCACACCCATAATGCATTGCTGGTGAAATCCAGGGAACTGCCATTACATGTGAGGAGAACTGAGTTAGCACTATCACACTGGATTAGAATTCAGGGTGGACCTAACGGAAATATAGCATCGACTGTCCTGTACAATGGTTGGGAGTACTCGACTTTCTCTGGTAAAAGCTTTGGATGGGACATCTTGGCAGGACATTTGGAATTATGACAATAAGGTGTTGGGGTCTGACCAAATGGCTTCAAAATGTGCTGTGGACAAAGAGAATCAGGCCTGCACTTTTTCAAGCAAAGGTTTCATCCTGAGTTGTAGTTTGATGAGAGCAAAGGAATTTCACACTCGGGTGTAAATGTCCCCCCCCCCCCAAAAAACCATGGTCACCTGAATGCACCGCTGCCATCTCATTGGCCGAAGGCCAAGAGACCCCAGGACCCCTGTGGTTCAACCACTGTTCAACAAAACTGCCTGCAGATCACACCCCAATGCTTTTTCCAACAATCCCTCCGGGGTAACAGGAGGCACGCAAACACTCTCTTCGCCCTGGACCTGCACGCTTTTTCCCTTCGACCTCGGCTGAGACAGGGAGCACACAACGCTCTCTTCGCCCTGGGACCCGTCCTTGGACATATGAAGACACACCAGCCTCCTACCTCCAGCACGACGCTGGCAACCGAAGGCCACGAGGGAGCCGCGGCCCTCAAACCCTCATCAAACCCTGTCAGGTCACAAGCCATTTCGCTGGACGAAACAACAGTGTTCCACGCTGAGTAAAGGCCCACTCCGCCCGCGATAACGAATCCGCTTCAGCGATCCGTTCTCCGCTTTTTGATTCTTTTTCTTTTTGTGCACACATTCCGGCGAAGGAAAGACGACCAAGCCTCCCTCCTTCACCGACGATTCCTGGTAAGACGCACGGACCACGCCGTCAGCCGAAGTTAGATCACCCTCCCTGCAGCGAGGATAGATCACGTCTGCGTTTCGCTCCAGAGCGAGCTCACGCCAACGGGCCGAAGCCGCACCAGCAAACGCCGTGCGACACACAGCGCCCGCTGCAAAGCCACGCTGACCAGAAAGCTCCCCCTGCTCCCCCTTCCCGACGAGGAAAACGGACCACTTTGCCACGAACATACTTCAACGACGCATCGACAAGTAAGATTCTTGGCATCTGGGCATAGCTTAGCTTAAATTAACGTAAATTTAATTCAGGCCATTCATTTATATGTTGATATTCCCGTGTTTTTGTGTGTTTAAGTTACTGTCGCGTGATATTGAGATATCGCGCAATCATTACGGAGCAGAGAAGCTCCGCTGTATTAGTGTATTAACTGCTATGACTGTTTATTTGGGATTATTTTCATTCATTGTCTTCCACTCCGTGTGGGAGTTCTCTTTTCATTAACTCGAATCTGTGAGTGAGCTGAGGTGCGTGGCTTATCACGGCATATGTTACCGGCAGTTCAAAGACGACAGCGGTATAATTATGCGTGATAGAACCATCAAACTCAGGCTCCCTACAACATCGCACGCCGAAGTGTGATGCACGTCGAGTTCTCGCTCCTTTTTTCCTTTCTTCCTCCTCTCACGTAACACGCACACACAGCTCCTATCTCTGCCCCTGGGGAAACCCCGTTCAAACGATCGCCTCACAACACATGTGTGCATCGGCACACGTGATTACGTACAGCAGTCTCACCGCCATTTTGTCCGAGTCACTCGACTCTGCCATCTGGTGGTAGTTTAGCTGTAGTATCTTAAGGCCCCTCCCCTTTTGGCCAGCGTCACTCGACGCCGCCATCTTTGTAGTCTTTAGCGGTAGCTGTAAGACTCCCCTTCCTTTTCACCCACAGACCCACACACACATACACACACACATACACACACAGACATACACCCTCATCCATTTTATTCATTCTTTAGTTTAGGCATATAAAATTGTATGATAACATTTGTTGGTTGCAATATTAATTGATTTGATCATTTATTATTTTGATTTAATAAACTCTGTTATACTTTAAGGAGCAGTCGTCTGTGATTACTTGTGCATATGTATTTGATAAACCTGTATGTAGTAGCCTGTGCTCGAACTTAAAACCTTCACTGTCACTGAATGTATAGTCATACGCAGACTATTGACATTACGAGTGACTACTAATTATGAGACTTAGTTTTATCGTTTGGTTATTGGTCCCTGTTCGCAGGGTGGTGCCCCGTTGTTATTAATAATCATTAATAATTGTTACATACATTAATAATTCTATTGATGTCAAGAATTCAGTTTCTTAAATGCTGATAACCCAAACACGCTCCTTTAGTTCCCAACAAAGGGTAGAAATTACAACAAAATTCAGACATCAGTCAGAGTGAGAAGTGATGGACGTAAAAGTAGAAAATAAGATGTTACTTTCAGATTAAGGTTCGGACATACAGGACTCAATGACACATTATACACATCATGAAAAAGACAGAGTGGGATAAATGTGAGATATGCAACTGTAAAGAAACTGTAGAACATGTGCTGATAGAGTGGAAAGAGAGACTGAAGAACAGAGTGGTAGATACAGGAAGGGAGTGGAGCATGAAAGGACTGTTAGACAGGGGACAAACAAGTTCAGCTTAAAAGGGCTTTATTTAATATTTTGAATGGAACGGGTTAAAAAGACAGACTATGACTGCAATATTGAGTTTATTTCTAATTGTTTCATTATATTTATAAATAACATTATTATTGTGTTTAAATGATAACTGTCATAAAGTCATGATGTTACACACTCCGGTCCAGTAGGTGGCGCCTTAAACATTGGTTTGGAGTCCTCCATTAAAGTGAAAGAAGAAGAAGGAGAAGAAGAAGAAGAAGAAGAAGACGAAGACGGAGGGGAGGAAGAAGAAGAGGACTAATCTCCTGGTAGCCGATAAAGATATTGAAGTTAGCTTAGCATGCTACCTGGAAACACACGGACGAGGACGGAAGTGACCAACACAGCGCAAGTCAGAGTAAACGGTGACAAGGAGTTGACGGAGTTCGTCTGGAGGAAACCTTTCTGTGGTTGAGTGAAAATGTCTAAAGTAGAAATGTTGAGATCTTTAGTCAGCCAGCGACTAACTGCGGCTGAAGAAGATATATTAGGCATGTTTGAAAGAACGATAGCAGAGTACGAGGAGGAAATCTCTCGTTCAAAAGAGGCGAATAAGCGACAACGGGAACTTCTGGACGCCGTTCACAACCCGGAAGTCCGGATACAAAGAGCACGTGGGTTCACTTTATTTCTTCTCTCAAACACTGTTCATGCTCCGACTGATAACTTTTAATGTAGTTTGGAGTGAGACTCTGTTGCAATTCGTCGTTTTCTTCTTGTCCTGATTTAATACCTGCAAACGTGTCGCTTTTCGGTGAAATAAGCCGTTTTGAATCAAAATATATCATCCACGTGAGTGTAGATCCGTAGAGTTTTCAATTTTTTTTGGGGGGGGGGGGGTCAACTGGCCAGCCAGCGTTTCTCAGATTGGAGTGAGACAAGGAGAAAATGTGATGTCGTGATCTTCTCAATAAAACATATTTGATGCGACGTGTCGAGTCTTGGCCAATCAGCGTTAAGATGTCTACACTGTCTTCATTTCGATGGTTCTCGCTACTGTAGAAATATGCTTGCGGTATTTACAGGCATTAAAGGTATAAGTATTGTGAGGAATTTAAGTTTTAAAGCGCTCCTAGCGATGGATATGATGTGTTACAATCTGTTTACTTGTAGAAGGTTTAAACTAAAGGGAGAGTCACTGAATTTGTTGTGCACTGTGAGAGAAACCAGAGAATTTATGACACCGCAATAAAGTGAGAGAGGGGGGATGTTGCTGAAGAGTTTCTGAGCACAGCCTTAAAGAAGGGGGGTGAATTGGTCAAGGAAGTGGCCGAATGAAGTCCGAAGGGTTCAGCCAATCACTGAGCTGATCGATGGGCTAAGGAATGTGTAATATGAGACATTTCAGAGACTTTGGAGGGACAAAGAAACGGAATCCCCGGAGATAATCAGACCTCATCTGGACCATGAGGCGGACACACCAGTCTGTCGTGTGGTGCGGATGGGGCCTCTATTTCATGAAGTATTACTACTGATAATGTAATTCAGTTTGTAACTGCATTTTCTGTTGTTAGTATATTAAATTCCTTTTGATTTAAACTTCAACCAGCTGATTCTGCCCTGCTTAATGATGGAAGAAAGGGGGGGGGGGGCTGCCTCTTCTCCTCTTCTCCTCTGCATGCTTCTTCATCTCTGGAGCAAGGAGGGGGGCTTTTACCTTTTGTTTGAGAAATTTTGAACATAACGTGTGTGTGCGCTGATTTGCAATAGTGTTGCGTGTGTCATAGAGCAAAGGTTTGAATCTCCGGGTGAGGCGCTCCCCGTACAAAGAGGGAGCTCTGACACGCAGGTGGTTCAGCTTAAAACTTGTAACTAGTTGTGTTGTGAATCGGGTTCGTCGGTGGGATATTGTGTAGCAACCTGCAGGAACAGCACCTTCCCCATCCCTGAGACTCCAGGACTCCCACACACAATGTGGCCCAACCCTGGCTTGTGTGTGGGTGAAGATAATGCGTCCCTGTGCTGGACAAATTCAAATAAAGTATAAAGATACAGGCAGGGCTCACAAAACACTGAGGAGAGATGCGTATACGGAGCCCTGACTTTGTCTGTTGCTAGGGCTACTTAATCAATTATTGTGTTTTGTGAAACCATAGATCTATGTTTTTGATGCTTGACTGAATAAATAATAAATTGTTAATACTTGTAGATCGTCTACCGTCCCCCCCCCCCCCCCCCCCCCTTCGGGTGCTTGGCACCTCTTTCACCTCTTATGAGTTTGCAGGTATGCTGATTTCTTCTCTCAGCTTCTAGATGACAGGAAATATTTCAACTTAAAGTACAAGTTTGTTCTCTTTGATAACGCCACATGGATTTGGCAGCTTAAAATGGTTCATATGTTCATGTCACATAAGTTGATTACATTATTGTATTATCTGGTTCTAGTGATACTCTGGAAGTGTATGTCCAGGAGACTATTTGCTCAATTCTAAAATGTCTTTGTAACCCCTCTGTGTGTGTTTACTGTTTTCCTGCAGACGTCCAGCAGCTGTTGTTGGTTAAAGAAGAGGTTCCCTCTGAGCAGCGGGAGTGGACCTCTAGTCTGGACCAGGAGGACCCAGAGCCCCCACACATTAAAGAAGAACAGGAGGAACTCTGCACCAGTCAGGAAGGAGAGCAGCTTCAAGGTCTGGAGGAGGCTGATGTCAAGTTCTCATTCACTCCTGTGAAGAGTGAAGATGAAGAAGAGGAAGCTCAGTCCTCACAGCTTCATCAAAGACAAACTAAACAGATGGGAACAGAAGCTGATGGAGAGGACTGTGGAGGACCAGAACCAGACAGGAACTTGGATCCAGATAGACATCCAGAACCAGATACTGATGAGAAGACTGGAGACTCTTCTGACACTGATGAGGGTGGTGATGGGAAGAAGACCAGAGAACCTCAGTCAGGTTTAAACTATGTGAAACCTGATGAAGTCCGTGTCACTGATTCACGATGTAGCGCTGGTGAAAAACATTTTAGATGCTCTGAGTGTGAGAAAACATTTGGCAATAGTCAAAATCTGAAGAGACACATGAGAATCCACACAGGAGAAAAACCTTTCAGCTGCTCAGTCTGTAAGAAATCTTTTAACATGCGTTCAACTTTACAGAGCCACATGAGAACCCACACAGGAGAAAAACCTTTCAGCTGCTCAGTCTGTAAGAAATCTTTTAACGTGCGTTCAACTTTACAGACACACATGAGAACCCACACAGGAGAAAAGCCTTTCAGCTGCTCAGTCTGTAAGAAATCTTTTAACCATCGTTCAAATTTACAGAAACACATGAGAACCCACACAGGAGAAAAGCCTTTCAGCTGCTCAGTCTGTAAGAAATCTTTTAACGTGCATTCAACTTTACAGACACACATGAGAACCCACACAGGAGAAAAGCCTTTCAGCTGCTCAGTCTGTAAGAAATCTTTTAACCATCGTTCAAATTTACAGACACACATGAGAACCCACACAGGAGAAAAACCTTTCAGCTGCTCAGTCTGTAAGAAATCTTTTAACAGGCGTTCACATTTACAGAGACACATGAGAACCCACACAGGAAACAATCCCCTTTAGCTGTTGTGGTTGCAGTAAAGTTTCCGTTTGTGATAAAAGCTTTCAGCACGAGTCACCTCTGAAGTGACACATGATTAACCGCGGTCCAACTACACTGATTTCAATACAAAAAGTTATTCACTGAATGAGCGCCAACTGTACAGTTTGAAATAGTTTTGATGATTATATTGATGATTGATTTGATGGTAATGTAAGTTTAAGACGATGGTTTTACCTGCATCTGTGCACAGTATATTGTATTCAAATGATTTCATCAATAAAAAGAGACATAGTGGTTCTGTTTGTGATAACGGTTTTATACAAAATGTATAAAATACATTTGACACACCACATGAAACATCACACAGGGGAGGAACGATGGAGCTTTCATCCTATCTTTATCCAAGAGCGTGTTCTTTCAATTTGAGAGCATCGCTCATTGAGTCCACGCTCAGATTTGGTACTGTCTTTAGCTTGATCCAGTAGACTAATTGAGTTTTTATTTTCTAGTTTGTGTTGGTTTTCTAGAGGGGGCCGGGGACACGCTCACCTGGAAGAAAATGTTGTACATTTTAAAGTTAAATGCATCAGTCTGGTGCACTCTGAGACCAACATCAACAACATGAACATAATTCATGCTGAAAGTAATGCAGTTTAAACTGACAAATGCTGGAAGGACAGCTGGCAAGAAATCCCTAACTGTCATTCTGTAAATTAACCGATTTATAATATCACTGCTTCATCTATAACGCGATAGATCTGACTATAATAACATGTGTATTCACGTTCATGTTTTACTTTGATGTATTCTTATTCTTTCAGCTGAGACCCCAGCGATGTGAAACTGACTTTTGGGCAAATAAATAAAAAAATATATAAATATAATTCTAAGCAGTACGGAAGTTTCCTTCCATAACTTAAAATCACCCACACCAAACATTAAAGTAGCCGGAGACTGTGAGACACGACTCAAGAAGCCGACACACGTCAGTGAATGTGTGATGAGAGAATATTTACACATTTCTTTTCTATTTACTCCCAAGTCTGTTTCGCACCACTAAGGCTACAGCTGAAAGAACAAGGCTAAAATATTGTCATACACGCCATGAAAACACATCTGCAACACATTAATTTACCATAATACACACATGTACTTATAGTCAGATCTATCCTGCTCTAAATGAAGCAGTGATGTCATAAATCTGTTAATTTACTAATTCACAGAGTCTGAGATTTATTGCCAGCTGTCTTTTTTTGCATTTGTCAGTTTAAACTGTGATTATGTAATATTCATTAACGGTCCACGTGCCGAGCTCTGATTGGTCAGTGTGTATTTGAAGAAAATGAATTCAATCACACGTTGCTGAGGGAGCAGAGGGGCAGAAAACGGTCTGAAGGCAATTCATTGGTGATATTTTGTCTTCAATAAATAAATGTTGGAAAACAATCACTTGAGTCGTCTCGTTCCACGACCCACAACTGTTACATATGTACAGATGGAAGGTAACTGAAGATAGGAGTAATGATATACTTTTTTATTAGTTTAAGGGGCTTTTGTTACCCACCAAGTTGCAGCGGAACCGGATGTTCCTCGTAGAACCTGTCTGAATGGACTTTTATCTGTTCACCTTTTCTTCTGGATGGTTCTCCTCTGACTCATCTCCAGAGTCGAAACCACACCCATAATGCATTGCTGGTGAAATCCAGGGAACTGCCATTACATGTGAGGAGAACTGAGTTAGCACTATCACACTGGATTAGAATTCAGGGTGGATTTAACGGAAATATAGCATCGACTGTCCTGTACAATGGTTGGGAGTACTCGACATTCTCTGGTAAAAGCTTTGGATGGGACATCTTGGCAGGACATTTGGAATTATGACAATAAGGGTAGAAATTACAACACAATTCAGACATCAGTCAGAGTGAGAAGTGATGGAAGTAAAAGTAGAAAAGAAGATGTTACTTTCAGATTAAGATTCGGACATACAGGACTCAATGACACATTATACACATCATGAAAAAGACAGAGTGGGATAAATGTGAGATATGCAACTGTAAAGAAACTGTAGAACATGTGCTGATAGAGTGGAGGAAGAGAAAGACTGAGGAACAGAGTGGTAGATACAGGAAGGGAGTGGAGCATCAAAGGACTGTTAGAGACAGGGGACAAACAAGTTCAGCTTAAAAGGGCTTTATTTAATATTTTGAATGGAACGGGTTAAAAAGACAGACTATGACTGCAATATGGAGTTTATTTCTAATTGTTTCATTATATTTATAAATAACATTATGATTGTGTTTAAATGATAACTGTCATAAAGTCATGATGTTACACACTCCGGTCCAGTAGGTGGCGCCTTAAACATTGGTTTGGAGTCCGCCATTATAGTGAAAGAAGAAGAAGAAGAAGAAGAAGAAGACGGAGGAGAGGAAGAAGAAGAGGACTAATCTCCTGGTAGCCGATAAAGCTATTGAAGTTAGCTTAGCATGCTACCTGGAAACAGACGGACGAGGACGGAAGTGACCAACACAGCGCTAGTCAGAGTAAACGGTGACAAGGAGTTGACGGAGTTCGTCTGGAGGAAATCTTTCTGTGGTTGAGTGTGTTGTGAAAATAAAGCTATCTTTCACACTTAGAGCAGGTTTAAGAATGAAACAGAAGCTCTCAGAGGCGTATAGTAATATCAATATCCAGATTTATTATATCAAAGCAATAGATTCATTATCAACAAAGTTATTCAGCCAACACAATTAAACATGCATGGGCTCTAATGATTTTCCTCGCAGAGGTCCACCATAAGACACGCTTGAACACATCAGCGTGACCCTTAATATATGGGGTCCGCCCCTTGATACACATTGGCCAAAGTCAAAGATGCAAACGTAGCACGTTTGTACGTGTATTACGCTTGGAGGCCGTGAATGTCCATTCACCTTGGCCCCTCCCAGAAGGCATCTTCTTCCGTCAGTGTGTGTGAAATGTTGTCGACTGCGGGGGGGTGACTGGTTTAATACAGCCCGAGGCTGCTGGGCCTACTCTAAGCTGCCGGCCCTGCTCTTGTGACGCAGTTAAGCCAGTGATCTGCCAGTAATCTTCCACTGCTGCTCTCTCGCCCTACTGTCTCATATGAGTACTGCCTGAGTCACTATTAAAGCTAAGACTATTTAAGCTGCTATAAGCTACTGGTTATTAGAACTGCAAATAAGCTAGTGTTTAATTAAGCTGCATATAAACTAGTTGCTAATTAAAGCTATTTTATCCCTACTAATTGCGAAGCAGTAGCAGGTGTAAACTATTACACCTTAAGAGAAATAATTTTCTCAACAAATCCCTCTCTTGACGTCTGAAGGACGTCACTTTCTTTACCTTTCTGTCCTGTTACACGCATGTGTCTGGCTCTGCCTCATCTGACCCTACCAGGCTGATCTGCTACTCCCATGCGGGGTAGGCCCTATAGGGAGGGGGTGGTGGTGGTTCCTTGGAGAGGGCAGTGGTGATGAGACGGCTAACCAAAGAACGAATACAGGGTATTATACAACATCCACATGAGACCAGTATTGCAATGAACACACCCATTGACACTGCTATTGACAAGATCAGGTGCTTCCATTTTCCAAACATGTTTTCCATCCAATCTCCAAATGGATTGTTCACACCTGATGCTTCCTGCATTTCTTTTGACAGTGCCTTCAGACTATTCAGTGCTTTTGTGACTGAACCGTCCGGCGCAGTGTTGTTGGGGATGTTAGTGCAACACAGATCTCCAACCATTGAGCAAAAGCTCCAAAGCCATTTTGTTTTGCATAGAAATCAAAGAAGTTGGGGCCAGCTGCTCAGCCAGACCCTCTATTGCATCCCTAGTATGATTAGCCAAACGAAGAACATTGTAATGCACATAATTGATACGATCAACATTTTTATTCACAGTTATCCATGGAATAATACTTGCGATACTCTCAAAACCTGCTGCAATTTGATATACCAATTTGTATTGATTAGGCACTCCTCTGGTTCACTCCGATTGTATCTATGTAGGTTGGACCTTTGTCCAGACTGAACTATCCTACTGCAGTTGCGTTATCAATTGGTGGAAATATGGATGCCAGAGTCATGCAATTTGATGGAGTAGCCATTTTAGTCATATTTGTCATGCATGCGTATCCTGTTGGGTCAGATTCAGGATATAGTGGTGCTGGTTCGGTGAACCTAGCTGGTCTAGCTGCAGCACAAGCTACACAGCCACTCATTTTGTTTTTTATAGCATTATCAACAATTCAATTTAACCAAACATTGTTGTTTCCATGTCCTGTAGCTAATTGGATCACCTGTTGGTGGTTGCTGAAAAGTCAAATTACAAATTACAAAACAAATTATGCATTTTGCGTCAGATTACCTCGGACCTCTGCTAGAGGTCTGGACGGCTCAGATGCTGGGGCACAGTGTGACAGGTGGTGCCAAGGTGCTCCTGCTTTACCTATGACTTGGACCGAGTGTGAAGTAACCTCCTTCACTTCGTACGGCCCTGTCCACCTGGGGTCAGTCCACTTTTCTTATGAACTTTGACCCTGACCCAGTCACCCTCTCGGATGAGATTTTTACCTTTTCCTGGTCAGCTGCACTGGTTCGCTGGACCTGTTTGGAGAGAGCCTCCGTGAGAATGATTAATGCAGTCATATATGCCTTCATTTCAACTTGCTGCACATCTAGGTATATGTACATCTATGTATATGACTACCGTCTCTTGGAGGACCAGGCATTTGCCTCCCTGTCATTAACTCATGTGGTGAAAGATGCGTCTTATTTCCTTGTGCGCTCCTCACTGCTAATGGTAAAATTTCAACCCATGTCAGCTTTGATGCTACACATGTCGTCGCTATTTTTGATTTTAGCGTCTGATTTGCCCTCTCTACCAGTCCTTGTGACTGTGAATGATACACTGATCCATAACTATGTCTGATTCCTAGTCTGGCTTCCACTTCCTGCAAATGCTTATTACTGAAATGTGAACCATTATCGGACCTTATGCATCTAGGAACCCCATAGCGAGGTATCAGTTCTGTTTGCAGCCACTTTATGACTGTCTGTGCGTCTTCTCTTTTAGTTGGGATTGCCTCCACCCACTTTGAGAATCTGTCCACCATTACCACGATGTACCTTTTTCCTTGTACTCTGTTTTCAGGTCCCATGTCCGTGAAGTCTATGCTGATGTCCTGGAAGCAGGCTGATGGTACAGGATAAGAGCCCATAGGTGCTTTGTAGACCTGAGGCTGGAATATGTTGCCCCTGTATCCACCAACAATGTGTGTTCCTGTCCATTTATTGTGCAAGTGAGAGTTGGCTCACTTGCTAGTCCAAATTTCATAGTGTCGGTGCCAGGTGGTTGTGGGGTGTCCTAGTAGGGGCCCTGATTGTAATACCCCCACTGTGCTTGTGGTGCTTGGTTGACATGTTCTCCAGAGCGAGGGTCAGTTGGCGCCCATAGCTCAGTGCCTCCTAGTGGTGGCTGGTATGGCTGTCCAGCTTGATCTTGATTTCTCGGATCCTGATTGCCTCTCCCTCTCTGGTAACCTCCTCTTCTTCCTCGTAGCGGGCCACGCGAGCGACAGTCACGTGAGTAGTGACCTGGCTTTCCACAGTTGTAGCAGTAGAAAGTTCCTCCTTGGCCATCCCATTGGGCGCCTCCTCTTTGTTGGTTCTGCTGCCATGGTTGTTGCATCATCATCACCGGGAGCACCTGTTCTGCTTGTGCTTCCTGCTGGGTCATCTGTTTCTTTTTATCTTTAGCAATCTTTTGAGCCCTTTCAAGCTCTGCCAGCTGTCTCTTCATTAGTGCCACTTGCAGTGATTTGAGCTCCACCTCTGATCCTTCCACCGCTGCCCTGTGTTTATCATAGTGATGCAGTACATGTTCTCTCCATGCAGGTTGAGTGAAGGAGGCAATACCCACTGTGTTTCCAATTGCGTCTCTTACTTTTTCGGGCAAGCCTTTGGTCACCATGCTCCTCCAGAGTGCTAATGATGTTGGCGATGTATCTGGGGACTCTCTGAAGATTGTTCTCCACACTTGCTCCGCACGAGCTAGAAGATCGGCAGCAGCCTCCCCAGGCTTGGCCGTGAAGGTGGACATTTGGCTGTGGTCTGTTGGAGTAGGGTACTCTCTCCTTAGGGACCGATGTAGTTCCTCCCTGATACTGCCTATTGGTGTGGAGTCTGGCAGCTGGTCCGTTCCAGCTGCAATTTCAATTTTGTCCAGCGTGTGCTGGTCAGTAGCTCGGGCTAACAGGCCTCTGTAGTCACCCAGTGCTAGGCTGTGTGTTGACGTGAATGTTCCCAACTCACTGATCCATGGCTCTGCTCCTGAAGTTAGCGACGGCAGTGCGGCCAGCAGTGTCGTCATATCCATGAAGGAGAAGGGGGTGAATGCCATTCGACGAGGCGCGTCGGCTGTTGGAGCCGGCCTGAGGGGCATCATGTGGTGACTGCCGCGGAATAGTTTCCCACTTCGTGTTTGTCCCGCCTCCTCGGCCGTGCCTGTGAAGTCTCCGTTGATTTTCAGTCTCTTTATTGTCTTCACTGGTGTCCGTAGCTGGTACGCTCCTTCCTCCTCCTCTTCTTCTCTCTTATCTCTCGCTTCATCTTCACTTGGGTCGTGAAAAACCGAGTCACCTGCAGCTGGCGGAGGCGACGTTAACAGCAGCCCTCCACCCTCCCCCTCTAGGGTGAGATCTACCAACTTTGATTGTAGATCTGGGCGCAGCGCCATTCGATCGACAAAGTCACTCAACAGACGTGACTCTCTTCTTTCTTGTATTCCCTCCATGCGCTTGAGGTCATTGACGAGGCGCTCTATATCTGCTGGTTCTGTCAATTCCTCACCAGTAGCGTCATAACATGCTCCGCTCCTTCGTCTAGGTGTGCCTGGTGTTTGAAGCTCACGGAGGCGTTCTTCCAGCACCTTCACTGTTCTTTCAACTTCCTTTGCTTTTCTTCTTCTATCCTTCTCTTGGGGGGAAGTCAGTATTTCCAGACTTCCTCCCTCCACTGTGAAGAATCCTTTCAGTTCTCCTTTTTTCACCTCCCTCTGTGGGGCCTGTATGAAGGGGTTGGAGGACACCCTCTCGGGAGGTGGAGGTGGCAGGTCAGGATACAGATTGCTTTGTTCATGCTCCTGCTTATTTTGGCTGTTAGGAGCATCGTTGTCGTGTGGGGGAGGGGCTGAGGGGTTTAAGGACGGAAATATGCCGCTGACATCTCTGGCGGCCCCTAGTGGTAAGCCTACTGCTCCAGCTGCCAGATTCATCTCGTCCTTCTGTTCTCCCATGGGCATCGGCTTCCCGTCCATCCTCTTTGTGTCATAGTTAAAGCACCTCTTGATGTAGGGCCAAACTCCTCTCTCTTCATCTACTTGAGTCGACGCCCTCCTTTTCCCCATGTTAAAACTTTTAGGATTTCTGTTCTCCCATGCCTTCTTCTTCTCTTCGTAGTGTTTCAGTACTTCTTTGTTTATCTGTTGCAGCTCTTCTCCTGTTGGGGGACTCCCACGTTCTCCATTCCAAATGTCTTTATCTTTCCATCTCTTTATCATCCTCTTAAATGCCCCTTTCTCCAATGGCCAATGCGTCTTTCTCCCATTCATTCTGCTCTGATTCTGGACCTCATTCTCCAAACTCCACAGATAATTGCTCACTTTCCCTGCCATGTCAAACTTCTCTGCACTGTTCACTGTGCACTGTGATTTGAAATATAAAATTTTGGAAGTAGTATTCTCAAATGTCCACTAGATGGAGCCAAGCCTCCTGTCAAAATGTTCCTGTTGCCCCTAGCAACTCTCTGTGTCCAGCTGGTTGCTTATCTCCAACTTTGAGCCTCTTGTGGCCTTGTTCTGTTTTCGCTCCTAACTTTGTTTAGTCTCCCAGTAAACTAAAGTATTAACCCTCAGCTGTCCCTCACACATACCAAATTAAAACTGTCGCCCCTAAAATACGCACAAATCACGTATCGATCTATTCTAATGTTTTATGTTTGTGTTTGATAGCTTTTTGTTTGGTCTCATATGTGTTCTCTGCTGCCCAACTGGCCCTCAAACTTTGAAAGTCACACACCAACAATTGCAGCAGTTGCAGCCCTCAGCTTTTTCTCTCATATGCACGCTCCAAATAATCACACTCCTTTAAACCAAAATTGAAACCAAGCACCCTGCCGTCTTTGGAATGCGCACAAATCACAAATACGGTAAAGGAATATCTTTACAAATACAGTCAAACAAATAAACAAAAGTTAAAACGCAAATAGTCACACGCATTCATACCAAATAATCAAAATCACACACTCCCGTCTCTGAACACTCGACAGTTAATCCACTTTCTCCAAACCGACTGCTGTGCTGACTGACCTCTTGGCCACCGCACAAATGACAAACTGCTTCTCAGCAAACAAACACAGTCAAATGATAAACACAAATTAAAATCATCCACTCGATCTGTTCTTTTAACCACTCAACAGTCAATCCACTTCCTCACCCTCAGCAAACAGACTGGCGCATCGATGACCTCTTGATCACGATACAAATGACAAACTGCTTTTTCAGCAAACAAATACAGTTACTGAATTTTGTTGTGCACTGTGAGAGAAACCAGAGAATTTATGACACCGCCATTAAGTCAGAGAGGGGGGATGTTGCTGAAGAGTTTCTGAGTACAGCCTTAAAGAAGGGGGGTGAATTGGTCAAGGAAGTGGCCGAATGAAGTCCGAAGGGTTCAGCCAATCACTGAGCTGATCGATGGGCTAAGGAATGTGTAATATGAGACATTTCAGAGACTTTGGAGGGACAAAGAAACTGAATCCCCGGAGATAATCAGACCTCATCTGGACCATGAGGCGGACACACCAGTCTGTCGTGTGGTGCGGATGGGGCCTCTATTTCATGAAGTATTACTACTGATAATGTAATTCAGTTTGTAACTGCATTTTCTTTTGTTAGTATATTAAATTCCTTTTGATTTAAACTTCAACCAGCTGATTCGGCCCTGCTTAATGATGGAAGAAAGGGAGGGGGGGCTGCCTCTTCTCCTCTGCATGCTTCTTCATCTCTGGAACAAGGAGGGGGGCTTTTTCCTTTACCTTTTGTTTGAGAAATTTTGAACATAACGTGTGTGTGTGTGTGTGTGCGCTGATTTGCAATAGTGTTGCGTGTGTCATAGAGCAAAGGTTTGAATCTCCGGGTGAGGCACTCGCGCGCTCCCTGTACAAAGAGGGAGCTCTGACACGCAGGTGGTTCAGCTTAAAACTTGTAACTAGTTGTGTTGTGAATCGGGTTAGTCGGTGGGATATTGTGTATCAACCTGCAGGAACAGCACCTTCCCCATCCCTGAGACTCCAGGACTCCCACACACAATGTGGCCCAACCCTGGCTTGTGTGTGGGTGAAGATAATGCGTCCCTGTGCTGGACAAGTTCAAATAAAGTATAAAGATACAGGGCTCACAAAACACTGAGGAGAGATGCGTATACGGAGCCCTGACTTTGTCTGTTGCTAGGGCTACTTAATCAATTATTGTGTTTTGTGAAACCATAGATCTATGTTTTTGATGCTTGACTGAATAAATAATAAATTGTTAATACTTGTAGATCGTCTACCGTCCCCCCCCCCCCCCCCCCCGTCCCCCCCCTTCGGGTGCTTGGCACCTCTTTCACCTCTTATGAGTTTGCAGGTATGCTGATTTCTTCTCTCAGCTTCTAGATGACAGGAAATATTTCAACTTAAATTACAAGTTTGTTCTTTGATAACACCACATGGATTTGGCAGCTTAAAATGGTTCATATGTTCATGTCACATAAGTTAATTACATTATTGTATTATCTGGTTCTAGTGATACTCTGGAAGTGTATGTCCAGGAGACTATTTGCTCAATTCTAAAATGTCTTTGTAACCCCTCTGTGTGTGTTTACTGTTTTCCTGCAGACGTCCAGCAGCTGTTGTTGGTTAAAGAAGAGGTTCCCTCTGAGCAGCAGGAGTGGAGCTCCAGTCTGGACCAGGAGGACCCAGAGCCCCCACACATTAAAGAAGAACAGGAGGAACTCTGCACCAGTCAGGAAGGAGAGCAGCTTCAAGGTCTGGAGGAGGCCGATGTCAAGTTCTCATTCACTCCTGTGAAGAGTGAAGATGAAGAAGAGGAAGCTCAGTCCTCACAGCTTCATCAAAGACAAACTAAACAGATGGGAACAGAAGCTGATGGAGAGGACTGTGGAGGACCAGAACCAGACAGGAACTTGGATCCAGATAGACATCCAGAACCAGATACTGATGAGAAGACTGGAGACTCTTCTGACACTGATGAGGGTGGTGATGGGAAGAAGACCAGAGAACCTCAGTCAGGTTTAAACTATGTGAAACCTGATGAAGTCCGTGTCACTGATTCACGATGTAGCGCTGGTGAAAAACATTTTAGATGCTCTGAGTGTGAGAAAACATTTGGCAAGAGTCAAAATCTGAAGAGACACATGAGAACCCACACAGGAGAAAAACCTTTCAACTGCTCAGTCTGTAAGAAATCTTTTAACCAGCATTCACATTTACAGTTACACATGACAACCCACACAGAAGAAAAACCTTTCAGCTGCTCAGTCTGTAAGAAATCTTTTAACCAGCGTTCACATTTACAGAGCCACATGAGAACCCACACAGGAGAAAAGCCTTTCAGCTGCTCAGTCTGTAAGAAATCTTTTAACCAGCGTTCACATTTACAGAGCCACATGAGAACCCACACAGGAGAAAAACCTTTCTGCTGCTCAGTCTGTAAGAAATCTTTTAACGAGCGTTCAGCTTTACAGATACACATGAGAACCCACACAGGAGAAAAACCTTTCTGCTGCTCAGTCTGTAAGAAATCTTTTAACCAGCGTTCACATTTACAGATACACATGAGAACCCACACAGGAGAAAAACCTTTCAGCTGCTCAGTCTGTAAGAAATCTTTTAACCATCTTTCAACTTTACAGCGACACATGAGAACCCACACAGGAGAAAAACCTTTCAGCTGCTCAGTCTGTAAGAAATCTTTTAACCAGAGTTCAACTTTACAGAAACACATGAGAACCCACACAGGAAACAATCCCCTTTAGCTGTTGTGGTTGCAGTAAAGTTTCCGTTTGTGATAAAAGCTTTCAGCACGAGTCACCTCTGAAGTTACACATGATTAACCGCGGTTCAACTACACTGATTTCAATACAAAAAGTTATTCACTGAATGAGTGCCAACTGTACAGTTTGAAATAGTTTTGATGATTATATTGATGATTGATTTGATGGTAATGTAAGTTTAAGACGATGGTTTTACCTGCATCTGTGCACAGTATATTGTATTCAAATGATTTCATCAATAAAAAGTAAAAGGTTTGTGTATTTCACTGGTTCATACAGTTGTACATAGCACACTTTGTTCATCAGGATTAAATCCATCAGTGACTGGAGTGTGACTCAATAGTTCTTTGTCTTGTTTGCACTCTTTGCTGCCATTACTGGAATAAAATTGTCATCTTGTCTGACACAAACTCGTAAAAAGGATGAAAACGGTCCTGAGATAAAGCAATCTACACATTCCTTGGAGTCACAAACCAACAACAGCCTTATCTAGATCTATAATTCCTTCCAGTTGATCAACAGGCCGACACATTCCTGAATGTGTTCACCACTTTTCGATACTTTTTTAGATTGCCGGTGGCTTTTCTTGATCGTACCATCATCTTATCCTAATCGTTGTGCTCCCCAGGCCTCTTGTTCATGTGTATGAGTACTTTTACCAGCTCAACTTTAGGTAACCATGAAACAGGCCCCACCTTTGACTTTATCACACAGCTCCAACACAATATATCAGGATTGGTGCGGCAGCAAAGGGGTTGGACCTGATCACACCCGGCCCTCATACATTGTGTTACATAATGCTGTTTGGAAAATACTAAATGCTAAAAATAGTGCGGAATGAAAGAAATCTATGGAGATTAAAACAATAAATAAAATGTCAGTGAATCAAAATACATCAAGCTAACTGATGCAGATCAATCAAAGAAAAACAACTCGCTTTTGTACGAGGGAAAAGACAATAGCTCAATCATAGAGTTGGACATATGTCTTTAATGGTAAATACACACGTTTTATGTCACTCTCACACGGAGCCATCTAAAAAATACATATTACAGGGAGGAACTGAGACAGAGCTCCAGTATTTATCCCACTATGACTACGTCCTCCTCAGTGAACTCATAGAAGGGAACCTCCAGCTTTAGAGGAGCAGGTCCCTTTCTTATCCTTCCTGAAGCATCGTAGTGGGAGCCATGGCACGGACAGTAGTAGCCTCCGAAGTCTCCGGCGTTGGCGATGGGCACACAACCCAGATGGGTGCACACACCGAGGACGATGATCCAGCGCGGGTTAATCACTCTATCCTTGTCATGCTGTGTGTGTTTGTGTGTGCAATCATAATTCCACATGTTTGAAACCGTTTTCCCCTATAGGCGGTGCTGTCGGAGGCCTTCTGGGCTGCTGGCTGACCAGTGGACAGTTCAAACCGCTGCCTCAGATCATAATGGAGCTCAGTCCTCAGCAGCAGCAGAAGCTTTATGGTAGTCTTCTGGCCGTGCTGGGAGACATTCAGTGGACAGATTTGGCTCAGCTAACTGCTCTAGTGATGGGCAACGCCACCCTGAAGCAGCAGCTGACGGCGACCCTTCTCGGGTACATCTCCAAGGAGCTCCAGGCGCAGGTGCACTACGTGGATTAGTGTCTGTGGAAGAACTGGGATACTCTCACTCAGGGGCCCACATGCTCAGAAGGTCTTTTGAAAAGAATGTGAACTGTTTGTATGATGCTGGAGAGACTCTTTATCAAATATGAAATCACATATTGTAAATTTGCACAGACGCCATCACAGTCTTGGTTACAGGTTACTGTGAAAACAGCTGTATACCTGGATTCATTTATTATTGGAAGTGTAAATTTAGAAATTGGCGAAAGCTTCGGTTCGCTGACCAATGACGGTCTGAAAAGACTGAATCCCGGGCCACACTGTTGATTTATGCGAAGTAGCAAGCTAAAGTTTGGATCACGTATATAGCAACTGTTGAAGTACGAAGTAACGTGAAGAAGTACAGTAAAATACTGCACAAGATATCGCCATTTCGTCCTGGGACCTGGTTCGTACAAGGCGTACACTGTAAACAATAAGATCAATAGATCTTTCCAGACGTGGTCTGTGTGCGATTATTTGTGGAATCACGGCAGTGTGTGGTCGATTGAGTGCTGGGTAATGTCTCAGGGAGACAGAGGTCCAAATTCAGAGAGTGCACAATATATCGCTATTTCCCCAAGGGACCAAGTTCGTACGAAGGCATACACTGGAAAACGCAGATCGGCAGAGATCTCATCCAGATGTGGTTTGTGTTTGAGTAATTCGTAGAACTCGGCAGTGTATGGTTGATTGCGTGCAACATAATGTCTCAGGGAGACATAGACTCAAATTGTAATTGTAAAACTGTGGCAACATAATGTCTCAGGGAGACATAGACTCAAAATTGTAATTGTAAAACTGTGGCAGTGTAGGGTTGATTGTGTGCAGTGTAATGTCTCAGAGAGACATCGATTTAGACTTAGGAAGTGTAGTTGATATTGAGAGCAAAGGACAATTGGAGTTGGATGTTTCCACCAGATTCGTGTGCTTGTCAGTTTTTGACGGTCAGTGGAGCAGCACAAGGATGAGACACAAGCTTTGCACTCACCACAGAAACACAAAACACTAGGATAGACTGAGGGAAGCTGAGGGTTAATATACGTGTCAGTTTTACTGGTAGAGTTAGAAAGATTACAGATTTATTGGGAATTGTATTGCTTAGGGACCGTAAACAATTTAGAAGCGAAAACAGAGCAGGCAGACAGTCAGGCAGAGACACTGAAAAAATGGGAGTAGAACTTAGATAAGAACCAGGTGCAGCTCTAGGGAGTGTGAAAGATTGTAGCTAGGGACAGTTCGAGTCTCGTTCAAGGTCGCAAGGCAGAAGAAAATTTGGCAGGAGCTTTGGCTCCCTCTGATGGCACTTCGGGAACTGCAGAAGAAAATTTGGGAGAAGCTTTGGCTCCCTCTGGTGGCACTTCGGGAACTGCAGAAGAAAATTTGGGAGAAGCTTTGGCTCCCTCTGGTGGTACTTCAGGAACTGCAAGAAGAACATTTGACAGAAGCTTTGGCTCCCTCTGGTGGTACTTCAGGAACTGCGGGAAGAACATTTGACAGGAGCTTTGGCTCCATCTGGTGGACATTCGGGAGTACTGCATACAAACAATTTTGAATTGAAAAAAATTGAAATTTGAAATTAGAAAAAAAAGGAATTTTGAAAAAAAAAACAAAGATTGGAATTGAATTAAAAACCAAAAATAAAAAAACACAAGAAGACATGGCTGGAGCTGTGGCTCCATCTGGTGGCTATTCAGGAGAACTGCGTGCAAAACTGAAAAAAGCAGTCACAGAGACTGGAGGCAAGACAGCATGGAAAAGAGACAAGATTCATTGGGATAACTGCATGAAACAATGGAAAGAGGAGGGATGGTGGAAGGCGGCCAGTCCACTACCTCCTTCGGTCAACAACCTCCTGCTCATTACCAACGATTTGACAAAACGAGTGGCTCAAGCACAGACTGCAGAGAGAAATCAAACGACAAATCAAACCAAGCGATGGGGGTTCGCTAACCCACTGAAGCAAGCCCGCAAAGACAGAGAAGAGGAACAGCGAGTGGCAATGATGGCACTAGGAACGGCCATGACGGATCGGATGCAGGTGGACATGCCGGCCGGAAAAGGAAAAACCAGGTCCCATCTGTCACTCGACATCACCCCCCTTGACATTACCCCCCTCGACATCACCCCTACCACTCAAGCCCCGGTAGGTCTGGAAAAGACTGCACAGGAACCGGGCCAGGCATCTCTGGCCTCGGCCCCTCCCCCGCCCTCAACTGGCCTGTCTCCAGCACTTCCTCCGGTTCCTCCCCCCCCCAGTATCACCTTTGGTCCCATGGCCCGCCCCCCAAAGGAGAAACAGAAGAGATTGATGCCGGTGAATATCCCCTGAGAGCAGCCCCCACTCTCGCGCACCCACTGCGTGTTCAATTTGTGCCTTTTGGGTTTGCAGACATGACCAGCATGGTACAACAGCTCCCATCCCTCCACGCGGGAGCCAATCCATGGATTGAGCTCATGGAATCTTTGACTGCTGGCCACCAGCTGGCAGTTGGCGACCTGAGAGCACTTCTCTCCCGCTGTCTGGACCCAACCCAGTGTACTGCCCTACTATACATGGCAGACGCTGGTGTGGCACCAGATGCCGACCCCTTTGATCGATATCGTACAGCGTTGTGGCAGGAGCTCAGAACTAAGTTCCCCACTCCAGTGAACCAAGGCGCAGTGGCAGCATTCATCTGGGCCCCGGCAGAGCCCCCCACACATGATGCCACATGATGCAAGCATTACCACAGTGGCACTATGGCACACAATGGTAAAACGAGGCCTCCCTGATGGACCTCGCCGGTGCATGGACGTAGTGGTTGGCCTAGAAGAAATAACACAAGACATGTGGAACGCCCAGCTCCGACATTACCTCTCTAAGCACATTCAAACTGAGGCGGGTAGCGACTCAGAAATTAAGGCCCTGCAGAAGGCCCTACTCAAGAAACAACTCAAAGAACAAGACGCGGCTGAGGCAACCATGAAATCTAAGGCTAAACAGCAACAACAGCTGGTAGTCCAACCTGCACCGACTCCACCTCCAACGGCACCTACTCCTTCCGTCCCACTGGAGGTCATGATGGCTATGATGTCAGCAGCCGGTGAACAGTCATGCCCATGGGTCCCACAGGGCCAATGGGGTGGAAGAGGAGGAGCCAGAAGAAGAGGAGCGCCTGGAGGCAGAGGAGCATCCTATTTCTGCTACAACTGTGGGAAACCGGGACACTTCGCAAGAGACTGCATGTCAGCACCGCAGCAAACACAGAGAGGAAGAGGACAATACTCCAGAGGAGGAGGCGGACGGGGCTATGAGAGACAAAGACCACAGCAAGGGGCCCATCAGGCTCCTTGGGACGAGGGACATGGTCCCCAAGGCGGGGCCCATGCCACACAGGCAAGTAGCCAACAACAATGGCCCAGAGGTTACAACAGTCCTCCCTATTGACACGCCCCTCAATCACTGGCGTCACACACTCTACATTTCGGCCTCACCAGCGAGCCCTTAATAAGGTGCTCAGTAAATGGACAGGATCACATCTTCCTCGTCGACACTGGAGCCACCTATTCGAGTGTGATGACTACGCAGCCGTTGTCGGACCGGTTTGTGTCAGTGGTGGGAGTCTCTGGCACTCCAGTTCGACAATTTTACACCACCCCTCTCCCCATCACATTTCAAGATGCAACCCTCATGCACAGCTTTCTCTCTGCTCCAAACTGCCCAGTCAACCTGCTAGGACACGATCTGATGACTCGCCTCAATCTGATCATCTGGATGAACCAAGACGGTGTCCATGTCTCGTCCAACCCACCAACTAGTACGTTGTCCATGCCAGTACGCATTCTCTCCCTTGCTCCCGTTACAGAGACGGTGTCCCCCACAGACGAAGAGGTTTTCTGGCTACGCTGTCTTCAAACTGGCCCCCAGACCCCTGCCATCCAATATTGGTTCAACATTCTCAAACCAAAAATCACTCCCACTGCACAAAGACTCTCAGCCCATCTTCGCCTTCACCTTCAATGATCAGCAGTATACCTATGTCTCCCTACCCCAGGGCTACAGGTGCGCCCCAGGCCTATTCAACCACCACTTACGCCTTCATCTTGCTGACCTCTCCCTCCCAGAAGGCGTAGTTCTGATTCAATATGTTGATGATCTGCTTCTGGCAGCAACGTCAGCAGCTCTGCCTCGATTCCTCTGTCCGACTCCTCACTCTATTGGCCGAAAAGGGCTACAAGGTCAAACGTTCAAAGGTGCAGTTCACCAGACGCCAAGTGTTGTTTTTGGGTCGCAATGTTTCATCAGACGGGCAAGGCCTGTCACACATGCACAGGGTCACCATCTTGCAACATCCCCAACCGCTCACTGTTGCCGCTCGCCTCTCATTTCTGGGCTTAACAGGCTACTCACGAGCCCATATCCCAGACTACACCAACCACACCACCATTCTCAGAGAGATGTTGAAGGAAGTGGGCACCAGAAATCTTACTGCCAACTGAGGGCACACAGCACCTTTGTGCCAGCCACAAGAAATATGACGGCTAACTTTACGGATGGACAACCACGTGTGCGAGGAAGTTGCAGTACAAGAAGAAAAATTGAGACCGGATCTCCAGAACACTCCCCACCTCACAGCTGAGGCCTGGCTGTACACAGATGGTTGCTGCTACAAAGGAGAAGAAGGGAACATTGCATCCTATGCAGTGGTGGAACAGAAGAGTGATGGCTATCACCAAACAGTGGAGTCAGGGATACTGCCACAACCCGCTTCAGCACAACTAGGGGAAGTGGAAGCACTGATTCAGGCTCTGAAGTGGAGCACGGACAAAATTGTAAATATCTTCACAGATTCGGTTTACGCCCATGGAGCGGCCCACATCGATGGCCCTGTATGGCGAAGACGCAACTTCACCACTTCAAATGACCACCCCATAAAACACGAAGCAGCTATGAGAAGGCTGGTGGAAGCAATCCAACTACCAAAGGGGGTGGCCATCATGAAATGCAAAGGACATGACACAATCAGATCACGAATCAGCGCCGGTAATGAAGCGGCAGACAGAGCAGCAAAGAAAACGGGAGGCTACACACCTCGCCAAATGGTTATGAAGCCAACATCCGGCCCACCTGAGCTCACAATCGAGCACATCAAAGATCATCAAAAGAAAGCAGGACCTTATGAATGGTCTGAATGGACACGAAAAGGAGCCTCAAAAGACAAAGAAGGTCTGTGGAGAGCCCACGACGGCAGAGTGGTTGCCTCAGCAGAACTGTGTGCAGCACTCCTACCAGGGGCCCACGGACCTACGCACGAGGGAAAGAAATGGACATTGGAAAATTTAAAACAACTATGGTGGCATCCGCATATGGAAGCGATATCTTTCCTCTTCTGCGATGAATGTCAAATTTGTGGCAATCACAACCCAAGAAAACCATTCAAGACACCGATGGGATCTTATCCCGTGCCCTCAGCCTGTTTCCAAGACATCAGCATAGATTATACAGATATGACCAGAGAACAGAGTGCAGGGAAAGAGGTACATCTTGGTAATGGTAGACAGATTTTCAAGTTGGGTGGAAGCAATTCCCACCAAGAGAGAAGACGCGCAGACAGTTGTAAAGTGGCTGCAGACAGAACTGATTCCCCGTTACGGAGTACCGAGATGCATCCGCTCCGATAACGGATCACACTTTAGCAACACCATGCTCGCACAGGTAGAGCAATTTCTGGGAATTACACACCGATTCGGGTCAGTCTATCACCCGCAATCTCAGGGCCTGGTGGAACGAGCGAATCAGACCCTTAAGGCCAAAATTGCCAAAGTTTGCGCGGGCTCCAAATGAACATGGGTTGAGGCCCTGCCCCTGGCCCTTATGGCCATGAGGTCCGGAAAAGGGGGAGAAACACATCTCTCCCCACACGAGATCATGACTGGCCGGCCGATGCCAGGTCCACCCAGAGATGGAGGTCACATGCCACCTCTGGATGTACAGCAGATTGAAATGTCTGACTATATGAGTGCCCTAACTTCTCTTGCTGAAGCTCTCTCCAAGCAGATTGAGAGGACTCGAGCAGTACCTGAAGCAGCGGCAGCTGGAAAGCAGATACAAGTAGGTGATTGGGTCAGGGTCAAGGTTCACAAGCGCAAGTGGACTGACCCCAGGTGGACTGGGCCGTACGAGGTGAAGGAGGTTACTTCACCCTCGGTCCAGGTCAAGGGCAAATCAGGCGCCCCTTGGCACCACCTGACACACTGTGTCCCAGCACCGGTACCAACCAGAACACTGGGAGAAATTCGTACTGATTTGGAAAATGCATCGGGAACTTAGACGCTGTCTAGGGGACCCTTCTGCAAACCCCGCCGACCGAGGTCGGCAGCGCTTCACCTGGAAAGGGGTGGGATGTGGGAAGAAAACTATAATGGGGGTGGGTATGGGCATACTAGTTGCCCTCCTGATCTGGGGACTAGAAACCAAGTATCAGACACACCAGCACCCATCTCATTCAACTGCCCCTCTTCCCTCTCCATCCCCGAATCAGACACACACCCGAACTAGACATAGCACCCCACCAGCTTCCGATCCAGACAATTCAGATGATAGGGACCTAAACATCGAGTTACAGCCATTGAATGAGTAGTTCCAAGTCTAATAAGTTCACACCTAGCAGGTGTGAAAAGGGGGATTTGTAAATCAAAATATATTCATTCAATGTTAAATAATATGAGCTATACTTGTAAGCTTATATTGCGGAGTTGTGAGGTCACTGTAAGTAGGTCAAAAACTCCAAGCAGTGCATTCCGTCGCCTGTTCGCACGATAGAAACAGATACAGTGGCCCTGAAAGAAACACTTGCTTAAACCACCAGATTAGGGCAGAAACTGCCATCTTAGAGTAGGAGAAGAGTTCTCTTTATCTATTCACACAGAGACTTCGAAATAGCTTAGAACTGCACCCTTTTCCGGCACCTTAAGTGTTAACAACACTGACGTTCCAGAGAAGGCGGTCCCGGAACTGAGCCAGTGTGGGTGAAGTTGCACAGAGCTCCATCAGGTCATCTGAACGCTAAAAAACAGATCCACCTCCTACTTTGTATTCAACCAATAGGCTTCCATCAGAAGAACCTTTAACACACATGCGCACTCGGTCTAAGCGCCTTTTAGCTTTTCATTCGCTCCTACAGAGTGAACTTTTCTAGGTCCGTGCACGTTTAACTGCTGGACATAATACTTCTGTTACAAATAAACCTTATTGCTTGAATTGAGCTAAACGCCTCGACCTAAGTTTGTTCACCTGAGTTTTCTCCTCAACATGAGTTATATTCTTAACAGAAGTACACTCATCCGATGAAGGAATTATTTATTCATCAATGGCACTGTTAATCATATAAGAGACAAAGTGGTTCTGTTTGTGATAACGGTTTTATACAAAATGTATGAAATACATTTGACACACCACATGAAACATCACACAGGGGAGGAACGATGGAGCTTTCATCCTATCTTTATCCAAGAGCGTGTTCTTTCAATTTGAGAGCATCGCTCATTAAGTCCACGCTCAGATTTGGTACTGTCTTTAGCTTGATCCAGTAGACTAATTGAGTTTTTATTTTCTAGTTAGTGTTGGTTTTCTAGAGGGGGCCGGGGACACGCTCACCTGGAAGAAAATGTTGTACATTTTAAAGTTAAATGCATCAGTCTGGTGCACTCTGAGACCAACATCAAGAACATGAACATAATTCATGCTGAAAGTAAAGCAGTTTAAACTGACAAATGCAGGAAGGACAGCTGGCAAGAAATCACTAACTGTCATTCTGTAAATTAACCGATTTATAATATCACTGCTTCATCTATAACGCGATAGATCTGACTATAATAACACGTGTATTCACGTTCATGTTTTACTTTGATGTATTCTTATTCTTTCAGCTGAGACCCCAGCGATGTGAAACGGACTTTTGGGCAAATAAATAAAAATATATATAAATATAATTCTAAGCAGTACGGAAGTTTCCTTCCATAACTTAAAATCACCCACACCAAATATTAAAGTAGCCGGAGACTGTGAGACACGACTCAAGAAGCCGACACACGTCAGTGAATGTGTGATGAGAGAATATTTACACATTTCTTTTCTATTTACTCCCAAGTCTGTTTCGCACCACTAAGGCTACAGCTGAAAGAACAAGACTAAAATATTGTCATACACGCCATGAAAACACATCTGCAACACATTAATTTACCATAATACACACATGTACTTATAGTCAGATCTATCCTGCTCTAAATGAAGCAGTGATGTCATAAATCTGTTAATTTACTAATTCACACAGTCTGAGATTTATTGCCAGCTGTCTTTTTTTGCATTTGTCAGTTTAAACTGTGATTATGTAACAATCATTAACGGTCCACGTGCCGAGCTCTGATTGGTCAGTGTGTATTTGAAGAAAATGAATTCAATCACACGTTGTTGAGGGAGCAGAGGGGCAGAAAACGGTCTGAAGGCAATTCATTGGTGATATTTTGTCTTCAATAAATAAATGTTGGAAAACAATCACTTGAGTCGTCTCCTTCCACGACCCACAACTGTTACATATGTACCAGATGGAAGGTAACTGAAGATAGGAGTAATGATATACTTTTTTATTAGTTTAAGGGGCTTTTGTTACCCACCAAGTTGCAGCGGAACCGGATGTTCCTCGTAGAACCTGTCTGAATGGACTTTTATCTGTTCACCTTTTCTTCTGGATGGTTCTCCTCTGACTCATCTCCCGAGTCAAAACCACACCCATAATGCATTGCTGGTGAAATCCAGGGAACTGCCATTACATGTGAGGAGAACTGAGTTAGCACTATCACACTGGATTAGAATTCAGGGTGGACTTAACGGAAATATAGCATCGACTGTCCTGTACAATGGTTGGGAGTACTCGACATTCTCTGGTAAAAGCTTTGGATGGGACATCTTGGCAGGACATTTGGAATTATGACAATAAGGGTAGAAATTACAACAAAATTCAGACATCAGTCAGAGTGAGAAGTGATGGAAGTAAAAGTAGATAAGAAGATGTTACTTTCAGATTAAGGTTCGGACATACAGGACTCAATGACACATTATACACATCATGAAAAAGACAGAGTGGGATAAATGTGAGATATGCAACTGTAAAGAAACTGTAGAACATGTGTTGATAGAGTGGAGGAAGAGAAAGACTGAAGAACAGAGTGGTAGATACAGGAAGGGAGTGGAGCATCAAAGGACTGTTAGACAGGGGACAAACAAGTTCAGCTTAAAAGGGCTTTATTTAATATTTTGAATGGAACGGGTTAAAAAGCCAGACTATGACTGCAATATGGAGTTTATTTCTAATTGTTTCATTATATTTATAAATAACATTATTATTGTGTTTAAATGATAACTGTCATAAAGTCATGATGTTACACACTCCGGTCCAGTAGGTGGCGCCTTAAACATTGGTTTGGAGTCCGCCATTATAGTGAAAGAAGAAGAAGGAGAAGAAGAAGAAGAAGAAGAAGAAGACGGAGGAGAGGAAGAAGAAGAGGACTAATCTCCTGGTAGCAGATAAGCTATTGAAGTTAGCTTAGCATGCTACCTGGAAACAGACGGACGAGGACGGAAGTGACCAACACAGCGCAAGTCAGAGTAAACGGTGACAAGGAGTTGACGGAGTTCGTCTGGAGGAAACCTTTCTGTGGTTGAGTGAAAATGTCTAAAGTAGAAATGTTGAGATCTTTAGTCAGCCAGCGACTAACTGCGGCTGAAGAAGATATATTAGGTATGTTTGAAAGAACGATAGCAGAGTACGAGGAGGAAATCTCTCGTTCAAAAGAGGCGAATAAGCGACAACGGGAACTTCTGGACGCCGTTCACAACCCGGAAGTCCGGATACAAAGAGCACGTGGGTTCACTTTATTTCTTCTCTCAAACACTGTTCATGCTCCGGTTGATAACTTTCAATGTAGTTTGGAGTGAGACTCTGTTGCAATTCGTCGTTTTCTTCTTGTCCTGATTTAATACCTGCAAACGTGTCGCTTTTCGGCGAAATTAGCCGTTTTGAATCAAAATATATCATCCACGTGAGTGTAGTAGATCCGTAGAGTTTTCAATTTTTTTAGTCAACTGGCCAGCCAGCGTTTCTCAGATTGGAGTGAGACAAAGAGAAAATGTGATGTCGTGATCTTCGCAATAAAACATATTTGATGCGACGTGTCGAGTCTTGGCCAATCAGCGTTAAGATGTCTACACTGTCTTCATTTCGATGGTCATTTCGATGGTTCTCGCTACTGTATAAATATGCTTGCGGTATTTACAGGCATTAAAGGTATAAGTATTGTGAGGAATTTAAGTGTTAAAGCGCACCTAGCGATGGATATGATGTGTTACAATATGTTTACTTGTAGAAGGTTTAAACTAAAGGGAGAGTTACTGAATTTGTTGTGCACTGTGAGAGAAACCAGAGAATTTATGACACCGCAATAAAGTCAGAGAGGGGGGATGTTGCTGAAGAGTTTCTGAGCACAGCCTTAAAGAAGGGGGGTGAATTGGTCAAGGAAGTGGCCGAATGAAGTCCGAAGGGTTCAGCCAATCACTGAGCTGATCGATGGGCTAAGGAATGTGTAATATGAGACATTTCAGAGACTTTGGAGGGACAAAGAAACTGAATCCCTGGAGATAATCAGACCTCATCTGGACCATGAGGCGGACACACCAGTCTGTCGTGTGGTGCGGATGGGGCCTCTATTTCATGAAGTATTACTACTGATAATGTAATTCAGTTTGTAACTGCATTTTCTGTTGTTAGTATATTAAATTCCTTTTGATTTAAACTTCAACCAGCTGATTCTGCCCTGCTTAATGATGGAAGAAAGGGGGGGGGGGCTGCCTCTTCTCCTCTGCATGCTTCTTCATCTCTGGAGCAAGGAGGGGGGCTTTTACCTTTTGTTTGAGAAATTTTGAACATAACGTGTGTGTGCGCTCATTTGCAATAGTGTTGCGTGTGTCATAGAGCAAAGGTTTGAATCGCCAGGTGAGGCGCTCCCCGTACAAAGAGGGAGCTCTGACACGCAGGTGGTTCAGCTTAAAACTTGTAACTAGTTGTGTTGTGAATCGGGTTAGTCGGTGGGATATTGTGTATCAACCTGCAGGAACAGCACCTTCCCCATCCCTGAGACTCCAGGACTCCCACACACAATGTGGCCCAACCCTGGCTTGTGTGTGGGTGAAGATAATGCGTCCCTGTGCTGGACAAGTTCAAATAAAGTATAAAGATACAGGGCTCACAAAACACTGAGAGGAGAGATGCGTATGCGGAGCCCTGACTTTGTTTGTTGCTAGGGCTACTTAATCAATTATTGTGTTTTGTGAAACCATAGATCTATGTTTTTGATGCTTGACTTAATAAATTGTTAATACTTGTAGATCGTCCCCCCCCCCCCCCCCCCCCCCCCTTCGGGTGCTTGGCACCTCTTTCACCTCTTATGAGTTTGCAGGTATGCTGATTTCTTCTCTCCGCTTCTAGATGACAGGAAATATTTCAACTTAAAGTACAAGTTTGTTCTCTTTGATAACACCACATGGATTTGACAGCTTAAAATGGTTCATATGTTCATGTCACTTAAGTTGATTACATTATTGTATTATCTGGTTCTAGTGATACTCTGGAAGTGTATGTCCAGGAGACTATTTGCTCAATTCTAAAATGTCTTTGTAACCCCTCTGTGTGTGTTTACTGTTTTCCTGCAGACGTCCAGCAGCTGTTGTTGGTTAAAGAAGAGGTTCCCTCTGAGCAGCAGGAGTGGAGCTCCAGTCTGGACCAGGAGGACCCAGAGCCCCCACACATGAAAGAAGAACAGGAGGAACTCTGCACCAGTCAGGAAGGAGAGCAGCTTCAAGGTCTGGAGGAGGCCGATGTCAAGTTCTCATTCACTCCTGTGAAGATGAAGAAGAGGAAGCTCAGTCCTCACAGCTTCATCAAAGACAAACTAAACAGATGGGAACAGAAGCTGATGGAGAGGACTGTGGAGGACCAGAACCAGACAGGAACTTGGATCCAGATAGACATCCAGAACCAGATACTGATGAGAAGCCTGGAGACTCTTCTGACACTGATGAGGGTGGTGATGGGAAGAAGACCAGAGAACCTCAGTCAGGTTTAAACTATGTGAAACCTGATGAAGTCCGTGTCACTGATTCACGATGTAGCGCTGGTGAAAAACATTTTAGATGCTCTGAGTGTGAGAAAACATTTGGCAATAGTCAAAATCTGAAGACACACATGAGAACCCACACAGGAGAAAAGCCTTTCAGCTGCTCAGTCTGTAAGAAATCTTTTAACCAGCGTTCAAATTTACAGTTACACAAGAGAACCCACACAGGAGAAAAGCCTTTCAGCTGCTCAATCTGTAAGAAATCTTTTAACAAGCGTTCAAATTTACAGAGCCACATGAGAACCCACACAGGAGAAAAACCTTTCAGCTGCTCAGTCTGTAAGAGATCTTTTAACCATCGTTCAACTTTACAGAGACACATGAGAACCCACACAGGAAACAATCCCCTTTAGCTGTTGTGGTTGCAGTAAAGTTTCCGTTTGTGATAAAAGCTTTCAGCACGAGTCACCTCTGAAGTGACACATGATTAACCGCGGTTCAACTACACTGATTTCAATACAAAAAGTTATTCACTGAATGAGCGCCAACTGTACAGTTTGAAATAGTTTTGATGATTATATTGATGATTGATTTGATGGTAATGTAAGTTTAAGACGATGGTTTTACCTGCATCTGTGCACAGTATATTGTATTCAAATGATTTCATCAATAAAAAGTAAAAGGTTTGTGTATTTCACTGGTTCATACAGTTGTACATAGCACACTTTGTTCATCAGGATTAAATCCATCAGTGACTGGAGTGTGACTCAATAGTTCTTTGTCTTGTTTGCTCTCTTTGCTGCCATTACTGGAATAAAATTGTCATCTTGTCTGACACAAACTCGTAAAAAGGATAAAAAAGGTCCTGAGATGAAGCAATCTACACATTCTTTGGAGTCACAAACCAACAACATCCTTATCTCGATCTATAGTTCCTTCCAGTTGATATATATATAGTTGTATTAATCCGTACGAAAACATACATGCAAGCTTGTCCACTGAAAACAAATACACGTGATGTGAACGGGGCCTTTGTGTTCTCCGTCTGTCTCAGGACAACTGCAGGTTGAAGGCCAACGTGGACCAGAGGAACAGCGATAAGGACAGCCACGGCGACGCCTGTGATAACTGTCGCACGGTGGAGAACCCGGACCAGAAGGACACCGACAGCGACAGCGACGGCAAAGGGGACACCTGCGATGATGATATGGATGGAGACGGTATGGAGATAAATAAAATAGCACCGATGCTCGTGCTTATATAACCAGCACTGAAGGCACTCTCCGTTTAATTAAACGTATTATTCTGTTCCTTCCTTCACATTTACACCCTGCTCTTACATTAAATAATGCAGATTTTACAGTACAAATCTCTCTTAATCATGTTGTAAAAAAAATACAGTTGTATGGATGTTTTTATAAGCCAGCTGAGGCATAACAAACAGCACTGCAAAAAAAAAGAAAAGTTAAGGCCAAAAGCAGTCTGACCCCTGAGCGAACACAAGCTTTGATCATTCACCAGCATGATTACACCTCAGAAAACCCCATGGCAGAGAAGATGGTTTCTCCTCTATTGCTGCTGCTTGACCTTTATGCATTCGTGGGGCTGCTGCTGCCTCCCTGCGATGAATAAGAAATAGCATCTGAACACAAACTGCCGTTCACCTTCACAGCAAATACAACAGTGCAACCTAGTGGTGGAATTACAAGTACCACGCCATATAATTATTCAGTCGATATAGTTCAAACAGTAGTATGGATGTAATGTCTACATTTTTCATATGCATTCAAAAATCAAATATAAATTCACTGATTGACTTCACTAAGTGTGAGAGAGTTACTTTAATGCATTACTTTGATTTTAGAGATCAAACCTCAATTCAAACAGATGAAGATAATATCTCATTATGTATCCATGTAATCATTCTTCCATATTGGCAACATCCATATCTGTTAATATTTCCACTGGGCAGTAACTTGGTTTCTTTTATGATAGGTCTGCAGCCAACGATTCCAATCTGCCGATAATTCTCTCTATAAAACGAGGGGTTTGTAAAATGACCAAAAATAGTGGAAAATGTCTTAAAGCCCAAGTTGAAATCTTCAAAAAGCTTGTTTTGTCTGACCAATGGTCCAAAAGCCGGAGTAAAATCAATTTACTAACACATAAGATTTCCCAATTCCTAAAATGAGTAAACTGGAACTAAATATTTTTGGGCATTTTTGGATTTATTATCAGAATTGTTGCAGGTAAATATTCTGTCAATCGACTTATTGTCACAGAATCATAGAAATTCACTGATATCTTTTGTGGGAGTTCAGAAAAAGGGACAATGAGAAGAGTATTTATTCTACTACAGTACAATATTATCTGTACTTGCCACCTCCGAATATGTCATCCATGACAATACCATATATTTCCCTGCTGAGACGGAGTCAGACTGACTGCTAAATAACACGAACCATCTCCTCCTGTTGACTGGCGAGCATAGGCCTGAAGAACTTTCTGGACAATTGCCAGCTTGTCCAAAACAGAGACCAGCTGGACCGGGACGGAGACGGAGTGGGAGACGCCTGCGACAGCTGCCCCGACATCCCCAACCCAAACCAGGTCAGTCAGAACCAGATGGAGGGATGGAGGGACGGATAGCTGTGGTGGAAAGTAACTGAGTACACTTTGTTACTAGAGTCCCTCAAGTGTAAAATAAATGGTGTTTTTCGTGAACTCTCTGCTCTTGTTTCAGTCTGATATTGACCACGACCTGGTTGGAGACTCCTGTGACACAAACCAAGACAGGTAACGATATTCTCCCAGTCTTCATGTTGTGTTCTTGCAGATATCTGAACTGCTGTTTCATACTACTGCTAGTACTACAGCCTTTTTTCACATCATGCGATCGTGTCACTTTCCCTTGTAGTGATGGCGACGGTCACCAGGACACCAAGGATAATTGCCCATTCGTAATAAATAGCTCCCAGCTGGACAGTGACAAAGACGGGCTGGGTGACGAGTGTGACGATGACGACGACAACGACGGGATCCCTGACACTCTGCCACCGGGACCAGACAACTGCCGGCTGGCACCAAATCCTGACCAGATCGACGACAACGGTGAGCGATGGTCTAAAAGACATCGCACCTCCTCATATACCACGCAGTCAAATCAGTTTACAGTAATAATCACATATGATTGTTGATATATTTGGCTGAAAACCAGCCTGGTGATCAGATAAATGTTCATAATTTCATCTCCACATTCTCCCCGAACTGCTCCCTGACTTTCCTTTGAAAGCAATTTTGGTCCCCAGTTGCACACCAACGCAGATCAAACAAAAGCAACTGTGAGCACATTGAGTGGCATTTTTGGTGACTCATTGGGACATTTTCTGTGTAAAACATGCCCCCTGGAGTGTCAATTCAAATCAAGTCAAGACAGCTTTTTTTGGCAGTCAGGGAGTCAAGAGATGTAAGTTGGAGCTGACAGTTGGGAAAATAACAAAACACAAAAAGTGTATTTACTGAGTCCAAATGTTTTACAAGATGCACACAAGACATTCAGGCATTTGCCCGATTGAGCATCAATTCAATCGTTGACACAGAATGAAGCTTTTATGCCAAGAACCGCCAAGTCGGACCTTCTTGACGTCGTAGCAGCTGTTGCACTTCCACAGTGATAAAAGTGCATCAACACATTTCCTTCCATTTAATAATCCATATCAGAACTGCACACTACAAGACACGGACACCACCGAGTAGACTACAGCGTGGCACTTTTTTAACCACGGCAGACACCGCAGCTCTAATGCTGAACCCACACAGCAGGGTGCAGACTAGAGAGATACAATCCATCTATATTAAACCAATGCAACATACAGCCTTGCTCTTTTGCTTGAAATGTGAATAGCCCCTTAAGAAAGGACATTTGGGGATGTTTTATATTCAGCTCTGTCGGCCTTTTTGACATTTTTGCTTAAGCCAGTCTGAAATCTCCTCATTGTGACAACGCAGGAAACACGCTGGTTTAAAAAGGATTTAAAAGGAGCTCGTTACTTTGAATAAATGACGCAACACAATCTTTGCCAGTGTGTGTAATCAAAAACTGTTAACAAGTCTCTGCACCTCTGACCTATTGGAACAATGACTCACGGTCTTTCTTACTTTAATTTAAGTCTAAGTCTCCTCTCTGTTGTCCCTCAGATGATGGAGTTGGAGACATGTGCGAGTCTGACTTTGACCAGGACAAAGTGATTGACAGGATCGACAACTGCCCTGAGAATGCTGAGGTCACCTTGACTGACTTCAGGGCCTATCAGACGGTGGTGCTGGACCCTGAGGGCGACGCCCAGATCGACCCCAACTGGGTTGTTCTGAACCAGGTGAGATTACTAAAAGCTGAAAATTCCCTCTCCATGTACAAGTTGAAGCAGCTATGGTCGATATTTTTATCTAAACAACAGAACCAATAACAATAAGAAATGTGAATCGTGATGCGTGAAATCGTACCACGACGACAAAAAATACACAAGACAATATACAACAGTGCCTCGTTTAACCGTGTTGTTGATTCTCGATTTTTTAACTGTGAGGTGCCATACCATATTTAATGATGCTTTCCAGCACAGCGTTGTCCAACGTTGACGTGATCTCAGTTCAGTCTGAGTCTGCAGAGAAAGCCTCTGAGCCAGCCTAGCACACGGATAATCAACGTGGACACTCTCAATTTAATTTATTGTCCATTTGTATTCCCGAGTACTTATAGGAGCACACCTGCTCAATTGCACTGTCACCAATGATTACAGGGCCATGAGCTGCAGCTCTCAAATATGATTTCCTCTGTCTTTTGGTATTACCGTTAAAAATGGGGTGGTGGCTGTCACACCAGTCTTTAACAGTGGCAATCTCCAGCAGCAGACTTAATATAGCCGTATCATCTGAAAATCTGATGGAATTATTTGGCTGTCTGCTTCTGCATTAATTCGTGTACAGTGTAGCAGATGAAGGCATCAGGGTGCAAAATGTCTTATTCACAACTCTTTCTCACACAGGGAATGGAAATTATCCAGACCATGAATAGTGACCCAGGACTTGCTGTTGGTAAGAAGTATTTCCTCTGCGTTGAATATCAGTGAATAAAATGCACAATGTCTGAACATCAGTAATATACTGATTTCTGTTGCCAGGTTACACTGCTTTCAGTGGAGTGGACTTCGAAGGAACATTTCACGTAAATACAGTGACCGACGACGACTACGCCGGCTTCATCTTTGGCTACCAGGACTCGTCCTCCTTCTACGTGGTGATGTGGAAGCAGACTGAACAGACCTACTGGCAGGCAACACCCTTCAGAGCTGTGGCTGAGCCCGGCATCCAACTTAAGGTGAAAGCACAAGTCATCAACTCCCCCAGGCAGCAGATTCGTGCTCATCCTATTTTTAATCCCTCGACATATTTTCCACATTTCTTCCTCTCTCTCGCTCTCTCCCCCTTACTTCTCTCTGTTATCTGTCGCTGTTCATCAGGCTGTGAAGTCTAAATCGGGTCCCGGGGAGCACTTGAGGAACTCTCTGTGGCACACGGGAGACACCAACGACCAGGTGCGTCTGCTGTGGAAGGACCCCAGGAATGTGGGCTGGAAGGACAAGGTGTCCTACCGTTGGTACCTGCAGCATCGCCCACAGGTTGGATACATCAGGTATACGACCAACCGTGTTCCGGACAATCTTCATATTGATTACACGAAAAAACCCGTAATTGTTGCTCCATCTAACTCTCAGCAAGCAAGTGAATAAGCATATTTCCCCAAAGTGGTGAGAGTGGAACGTCGATTATTTGTTTTAATTGTGTGTTTTGTTTAGGGCGAGGTTCTATGAAGGAACTGAGCTGGTGGCCGACTCTGGCGTGACAATTGACACGACCATGAGAGGAGGACGACTCGGCGTGTTCTGTTTCTCTCAGGAAAACATCATCTGGTCCAATTTGAAATACCGCTGCAATGGTGAGGGAGGAACACTGAATCACAAATCCACATATTCTATTATTTTTATATATTTTGAATTACCCTGATTGCATGCTATGCAGCGATTGTCTTGAGGTTTGTTTCCAATACATATCTTCTTACGGTCTTTCATTGCTTGCGTCTGGAAAGTGATTTTAGATTGAGATCTGATGTTGTTGTTGCAGACTACAGCTGTGAATAGAATTGGATTGGCCTCGTTTTGGCTTTAGAGTCTGAGCTCATCTCATGATACCCGACTTCTCTCTTCCACAGACACCATCCCAGAGGATTTCCAGGAGTTCAGCACTCAGCACGGCGCCGACTCACTCTGAAGTCGAGAGAGAAACATGACGCCAGATCTCTGAAGACTGCTTGTGTGTGAATGTGTGAATGTGTGAGTGTGTGTCTGTCCGTCTGTGTATTGACGTGTACAGTTTCAGTGCATATATGATCACAATCTCCGTACTGTATGTGCATATTATCATGTCTCTTTCTGTTACCCGAATGTGTTTTTACTGTTTGATTAACTCTTAATGAATCCAGCTGAGCTCATTATGCTGAAGGTTATAAGTTATAATGATTTTTACTGAAAATGATGCTATGTGATATGACATAAATACACCGAAAACATGTAACATCAAATTACAAAATGCAAAATATGGTCAATAATGGACAGTTTCCATATATTTTCAAAATAAAGGGAACATTATTATAATTTTTAAACGGTATTTTCCACACGAGAGATTGTAGCATATGTGTAGCATGATAAAATTGTTCAAACAACTGGAAGGAAAGTTACCGCTTCGGATCAGCCTCATACTGATGTTACATTTTGATCATAAACTGGTTTTATTTGTTTATCAGAGCGGTATTTCTACTACGTTTGTAAAGAGGACACCAAGTCTTGTATGACTCAAATGTCAGACTGTGCCTTGCCTCACTTACTGTAGAAGATTAACTTAAAGCTCAGTTTAGCCATGTTTTCTCTTTCCATCATTTGGTCCTTGACATCTTGATCATTTCATATCTATGTAGTCACAATCCTGGTCAAAGTAAAAGGGCTTTAAAGTACATCGGTGTTGAACAGGCTCATTCTTATTTTTCCTTTAAAATGTTGACATGTTTTGATGATTAGATATGTTAAAGACAACACATACTGCGCATGCATACAACAAATGAACTAATTGAATGCATGAAAATAACCTCTATACTTCCCCAGAGGATTGGCACGTTCTCGGTTGAAACTCTAGAAACAAAGGCCACGGTTTAGCTTGAGCAGGAAATACTTTCCTAATAAGAACATTCTTATCCCCGATTAGCTGCGCTGATGAATTGAGAGACTTTGGTCTTTGCTCCCGGGAGGAGGTCCTCCGGAAAAGATACAATTAACAACGCTCATTGAGTCCACGCTAAGATTTGGTACTGTCTTTAGCTTGATCCAGTAGACTAATTGAGTTTTTATTTTCTAGTTTGTGTTGGTTTTCTAGAGGGGGCCGGGGACACGTTCACCTGGAAGAAAATGTTGTACATTTTAAAGTTAAATGCATCAGTCTGGTGCACTCTGAGACCAACATCAACAACATGAACATAATTCATGCTGAAAGTAACGCAGTTTAAACTGACAAATGCTGGAAGGACAGCTGGCAAGAAATCACTAACTGTCATTCTGTAAATGAACCGATTTATAATATCACTGCTTCATCTATAACGCGATAGATCTGACTATAATAACACGTGTATTCACGTTCATGTTTTACTTTGATGTATTCTTATTCTTTCAGCTGAGACCCCAGCGATGTGAAACTGACTTTTGGGCAAATAAATAAAAATATATATAAATATAATTCTAAGCAGTAAGGAAGTTTCCTTCCATAACTTAAAATCACCCACACCAAACATTAAAGTAGCCGGAGACTGTGAGACACGACTCAAGAAGCCGACACACGTCAGTGAATGTGTGATGAGAGAATATTTACACATTTCTTTTCTATTTACTCCCAAGTCTGTTTCGCACCACTAAGGCTACAGCTGAAAGAACAAGGCTAAAATATCGTCATACACGCCATGAAAACACATCTGCAACACATTAATTTACCATAATACACACATGTACTTATAGTCAGATCTATCCTGCTCTAAATGAAGCAGTGATGTCATAAATCTGTTAATTTACTAATTCACACAGTCTGAGATTTATTGCCAGCTGTCTTTTTTTGCATTTGTCAGTTTAAACTGTGATTATGTAATATTCATTAACGGTCCACGTGCCGAGCTCTGATTGGTCAGTGTGTATTTGAAGAAAATGAATTCAATCACACGTTGCTGAGGGAGCAGAGGGGCAGAAAACGGTCTGAAGGCAATTCATTGGTGATATTTTGTCTTCAATAAATAAATGTTGGAAAACAATCACTTGAGTCGTCTCGTTCCACGACCCACAACTGTTACATATGTACAGATGGAAGGTAACTGAAGATAGGAGTAATGATATACTTTTTTATTAGTTTAAGGGGCTTTTGTTACCCACCAAGTTGCAGCGGAACCGGATGTTCCTCGTAGAACCTGTCTGAATGGACTTTTATCTATTCACCTTTTCTTCTGGATGGTTCTCCTCTGACTCATCTCCCGAGTCAAAACCACACCCATAATGCATTGCTGGTGAAATCCAGGGAACTGCCATTACATGTGAGGAGAACTGAGTTTGCACTATCACACTGGATTAGAATTCAGGGTGGACTTAAAGGAAATATAGCATCGACTGTCCTGTACAATGGTTGGGAGTACTCGACATTCTCTGGTAAAAGCTTTGGATGGGACATCTTGGCAGGACATTTGGAATTATGACAATAAGGGTAGAAATTACAACACAATTCAGACATCAGTCAGAGTGAGAAGTGATGGAAGTAAAAGTAGAAAAGAAGATGTTACTTTCAGATTAAGGTTCGGACATACAGGACTCAATGACACATTATACACATCATGAAAAAGACAGAGTGGGATAAATGTGAGATATGCAACTGTAAAGAAACTGTAGAACATGTGCTGATAGAGTGGAGGAAGTTCAGAGTGGAAAGAGAGACTGAAGAACAGAGTGGTAGATACAGGAAGGGAGTGAAGCATGAAAGGACTGTTAGAGACAGGGGACAAACAAGTTCAGTTTAAAAGGGCTTTATTTAATATTTTGAATGGAACGGGTTAAAAAGCCAGAATATGACTGCAATATGAAGTTTATTTATAATTGTTTCATTATATTTATAAATAACATTATTATTGTGTTTAAATGATAACTGTCATAAAGTCATGATGTTACACACTCCGGTCCAGTAGGTGGCGCCTTACACATTGGTTTGTAGTCCGCCATTAAAGTGAAAGAAGAAGAAGGAGGAGAGGAAGAAGAAGAGTACTAATCTCCTGGTAGCCTATAAAGCTATTGAGGTTAGCTTAGCATGCTACCTGGAAACAGACGGACGAGGACGGAAGTGACCAACACAACGCTAGTCAGAGTTTAATGAGAGTAAACGGTGTTTTTAACGGAGTTCGTCTGGAGGAAAACGGTTGAGCATATTCCTTATATGAGTAGCAAAGCCATGTTGAGTGGCCTGTGCAGTGATGTGCCTGTGTGCTGTTGTGCGCATGCGCAAAATAAACGGTCAGTGAGTTCCCAGACCGAAGAGACAATGGCGGCTTGCTCTTTTTCTCCCGTGAATGCTAGCTACTAGGAGCTACTAGCTAACCACTTTGGTGACTGGAATAACGGGGATAGCTGCAGGAATGTCTAACGCCACAAAAACTTCCTGTGGTTTAGTGAAAATGTCTAAAGTAGAAATGTTGAGATCTTTAGTCAGCCAGCGACTAACTGCGGCTGAAGAAGATATATTAGGTATGTTTGAAAGAACGAAAGCAGAATACGAGGAGGAAATCTCTCGTTCAAAAGAGGCGAATAAGCGACAACGGGAACTTCTGGACGCCGTTCACAACCCGGAAGTCCGGATACAAAGAGCACGTGGGTTCACTTTATTTCTTCTTTCAAACACTGTTCATGCTCCGGCTGATAACTTTTAATGTAGTTTGGAGTGAGACTCTGTTGCAATTCGTAGTTTTCTTCTTGTCCTGATTTAATACCTGCAAACGTGTCGCTTTTCGGTGAAATAAGCCGTTTTGAATCAAAATATATCATCCACGTGAGTGTAGATCCGTAGAGTTTTCAATTTTGGGGGGGGGGGGGGGGTCAACTGGCCAGCCAGCATTTCTCAGATTGGAGTGAGACAAGGAGAAAATGTGATGTCGTGATCTTCTCAATAAAACATATTTGATGCCACGTGTCGAGTCTTGGCCAATCAGCGTTAAGATGTCTACACTGTCTTAATTTCGATGGTTCTCGCTACTGTAGAAATATGCTTGCGGTATTTACAGGCATTAAACTTATAAGTATTGTGATGAATTTAAGTGTTAAAGCGCACCTAGCGATGGATATGATGTTACAATCTGTTTACTTGTAGAAGGTTTAAACTAAAGGGAGAGTCACTGAATTTGTTGTGCACTGTGAGAGAAACCAGAGAATTTATGACACCGCAATAAAGTGAGAGAGGGGGGATGTTGCTGAAGAGTTTCTGAGCACAGCCTTAAAGAAGGGGGGTGAATTGGTCAAGGAAGTGGCCGAATGAAGTCCGAAGGGTTCACCCAATCACTGAGCTGATCGATGGGCTAAGGAATGTGTAATATGAGACATTTCAGAGACTTTGGAGGGACAAAGAAACTGAATCCCCGGAGATAATCAGACCTCATCTGGACCATGAGGCGGACACACCAGTCTGTCGTGTGGTGCGGATGGGGCCTCTATTTCATGAAGTATTACTACTGATAATGTAATTCAGTTTGTAACTGCATTTTCTTTTGTTAGTATATTAAATTCCTTTTGATTTAAACTTCAACCAGCTGATTCGGCCCTGCTTAATGATGGAAGAAAGGGAGGGGGGGCTGCCTCTTCTCCTCTGCATGCTTCTTCATCTCTGGAACAAGGAGGGGGGCTTTTTCCTTTACCTTTTGTTTGAGAAATTTTGAACATAACGTGTGTGTGTGTGTGCGCTGATTTGCAATAGTGTTGCGTGTGTCATAGAGCAAAGGTTTGAATCTCCGGGTGAGGCACTCGCGCGCTCCCTGTACAAAGAGGGAGCTCTGACACGCAGGTGGTTCAGCTTAAAACTTGTAACTAGTTGTGTTGTGAATCGGGTTCGTCGGTGGGATATTGTGTAGCAACCTGCAGGAACAGCACCTTCCCCATCCCTGAGACTCCAGGACTCCCACACACAATGTGGCCCAACCCTGGCTTGTGTGTGGGTGAAGATAATGCGTCCCTGTGCAGGACAAGTTCAAATAAAGTATAAAGATACAGGGCTCACAAAACACTGAGAGGAGAGATGCGTATGCGGAGCCCTGACTTTGTTTGTTGCTAGGGCTACTTAATCAATTATTGTGTTTTGTGAAACCATAGATCTATGTTTTTGATGCTTGACTTAATAAATTGTTAATACTTGTAGATCGTCTACCGCCCCCCCCCCCCCCGCCCCCCCGTCCCCCTTCGGGTGCTTGGCACCTCTTTCACCTCTTATGAGTTTGCAGGTATGCTGATTTCTTCTCTCAGCTTCTAGATGACAGGAAATATTTCAACTTAAAGTACAAGTTTGTTCTCTTTGATAACGCCACATGGATTTGGCAGCTTAAAATGGTTCATATGTTCATGTCACATAAGTTGATTACATTATTGTATTATCTGGTTCTAGTGATACTCTGGAAGTGTATGTCCAGGAGACTATTTGCTCAATTCTAAAATGTCTTTGTAACCCCTCTGTGTGTGTTTACTGTTTTCCTGCAGACGTCCAGCAGCTGTTGTTGGTTAAAGAAGAGGTTCCCTCTCAGCAGCGGGAGTCAAGCTCCAGTCTGGACCAGGAGGACCCAGAGCCCCCACACATGAAAGAAGAACAGGAGGAATGCTGCACCAGTCAGGAAGGAGAGCAGCTTCAAGGTCTGGAGGAGGCTGATGTCAAGTTCTCATTCACTCCTGTGAAGAGTGAAGATGAAGAAGAGGAAGCTCAGTCCTCACAGCTTCATCAAAGACAAACTAAACAGATGGGAACAGAAGCTGATGGAGAGGACTGTGGAGGACCAGAACCAGACAGGAACTTGGATCCAGAGAGACATCCAGAACCAGATACTGATGAGAAGACTGGAGACTCTTCTGACACTGATGAGGGTGCTGATGGGAAGAAGACCAGAGAACCTCAGTCAGGTTTAAACTATGTGAAACCTGATGACGTCCGTGTCACTGATTCACATTGTAGCGCTGGTGAAAAACATTTTAGATGCTCTGAGTGTGAGAAAACATTTGGCAATAGTCAAAATCTGAAGAGACACATGAGAACCCACACAGGAGAAAAGCCTTTCAGCTGCTCAGTCTGTAAGAAATCTTTTAACCAGCGTTCATATTTACAGATACACATGAGAACCCACACAGGAGAAAAGCCTTTCAGCTGCTCAGTCTGTAAGAAATCTTTTAACGTGCGTTCAACTTTACAGAAACACATGAGAACCCACACAGGAGAAAAACCTTTCAGCTGCTCAGTCTGTAAGAAATCTTTTAACCAGAGTTCAACTTTACAGATACACATGAGAACCCACACAGGAGAAAAGCCTTTCAGCTGCTCAGTCTGTAAGAAATCTTTTAACGAGCGTTCAACTTTACAGAAACACATGAGAACCCACACAGGAGAAAAACCTTTCAGCTGCTCAGTCTGTAAGAAATCTTTTAACCAGAGTTCAACTTTACAGATACACATGAGAACCCACACAGGAGAAAAGCCTTTCAGCTGCTCAGTCTGTAAGAAATCTTTTCACCAGCGTTCAACTTTACAGGGACACATGAGAGCCCACACAGGAGAAAAACCTTTCTGCTGCTCAGTCTGTAAGAAATCTTTTAACGTGCGTTCAACTTTACAGACACACATGAGAACCCACACAGGAGAAAAACCTTTCTGCTGCTCAGTCTGTAAGAAATCTTTTAACGTGCGTTCAACTTTACAGACACACATGAGAACCCACACAGGAGAAAAACCTTTCAGCTGCTCAGTCTGTAAGAAATCTTTTAACCAGAGTTCAACTTTACAGATACACATGAGAACCCACACAGGAGAAAAGCCTTTCAGCTGCTCAGTCTGTAAGAAATCTTTTCACCAGCGTTCAACTTTACAGGGACACATGAGAACCCACACAGGAGAAAAACCTTTCTGCTGCTCAGTCTGTAAGAAATCTTTTAACGTGCGTTCAACTTTACAGAGCCACATGAGAACCCACACAGGAGAAAAACCTTTCAGCTGCTCAGTCTGTAAGAAATCTTTTACCGTGCGTTCAACTTTACAGACACACATGAGAACACACACAGGAGAAAAGCCTTTCAGCTGCTCAGTCTGTAAGAAATCTTTTAACAGGCGTTCACATTTACATAGCCACATGAGAACCCACACAGGAAACAATCCCCTTTAGCTGTTGTGGTTGCAGTAAAGTTTCCGTTTGTGATAAAAGCTTTCAGCACGAGTCCCCTCTGAAGTGACACATGATTAACCGCGGTTCAACTACACTGATTTCAATACAAAAAGTTATTCACTGAATGAGTGCCAACTGTACAGTTTGAAATAGTTTTGATGATTATATTGATGATTGATTTGATGGTAATGTAAGTTTAAGACGATGGTTTTACCTGCATCTGTGCACAGTATATTGTATTCAAATGATTTCATCAATAAAAAGTAAAAGGTTTGTGTATTTCACTGGTTCATACAGTTGTACATAGCACACTTTGTTCATCAGGATTAAATCCATCAGTGACTGGAGTGTGACTCAATAGTTCTTTGTCTTGTTTGCACTCTTTGCTGCCATTACTGGAATAAAATTGTCATCTTGTCTGACACAAACTCGTAAAAAGGATGAAAAAGGTCCTGAGATAAAGCAATCTACACATTCTTTGGAGTCACAAACCAACAACATCCTTATCGCGATCTATCGGTCCTTCCAGTTGATCAACAGGCCGACACATTCCTGAATGTGTTCACAACTTGTCGATACTTTTTTAGATTGCCGGTGGCTTTTCTTGATGGTACCATCATCTTATCCTAATCGTTGTGCTCCCCAGGCCTCTTGTTCATGTGTATGAGCACTTTTACCAGCTCAACTTTAGGTAACCATGAAACAGGCCCCACCTTTGACTTCATCACACAGCTCCAACACAATATATCAGGATTGGTGCGGCAGCAAAGGGGTTGGACCTGATCACACCCGGCCCTCATACATTGTGTTACATAATGCTGTTTGGAAAATACGAAATGCTAAAAATAGTGCGGAATGAAAGAAATCTATAGAGATTAAAACAATAAATAAAATGTCAGTGAATCAAAAGACATCAAGCTAAGTGATGCAGATCAATCAAAGAAAAACAACTCACTTTTGTACGAGGGAAAAGACAATAGCTCAATCATAGAGTTGGAAATATGTCTTTAATAGTAAATACACACGTTTTATGTCGCTCTCACACGGAGCCATCTAAGAAATACATATTACAGGGAGGAACTGAGACAGAGCTCCAGTATTTATCCCACTATGACTACGTCCTCCTCAGTGAACTCATAGAAGGGAACCTCCAGCTTTAGAGGAGCAGGTCCCTTTCTTATCCTTCCTGAAGCGTCGTAGTGGGAGCCATGGCACGGACAGTAGTAGCCTCCGAAGTCTCCGGCGTTGGCGATGGGCACACAACCCAGATGGGTGCACACACCGAGGACGATGATCCAGCGGGGGTTAATCACTCTATCCTTGTCATGCTGTGTGTGTTTGTGTGTGCAATCATAATTCCACATGTTTGAAACCCTTTTCCCCTGTAGGCGGTGCTGTCGGAGGCCTTCTGGGCTGCTGGCTGACCAGTGGACAGTTCAAACCGCTGCCTCAGGTCATAATGGAGCTCAGTCCTCAGCAGCAGCAGAAGCTTGATGGTAGTCTTCTGGCCGTGCTGGGAGACATTCAGTGGACAGATTTGGCTCAGCTAACTGCTCTAGTGATGGGCAACGCCACCCTGAAGCAGCAGCTGACGGCGACCCTTCTCGGGTACATCTCCAAGGAGCTCCAGGCGCAGGTGCACTACGTGGATTAGTGTCTGTGGAAGAACTGGGATACTCTCACTCAGGGGCCCACATGCTCAGAATGTCTTTTGAAAAGAATGTGAACTGTTTGTATGACGCTGGAGAGACTCTTTATCAAATATGAAATCACAGATTGTAAATTTGTACAGACGCCATCACAGTCTTGGTTACAGGTTATTGTGAAAACAGCTGTATACCTGGATTCATTTATTATTGGAAGTACACTCATCCGATGAAGGAATTATTTATTCATCAATGGCACTGTTAATCATATAAGAGACATAGTGGTTCTGTTTGTGATAACGGTTTTATACAAAATGTATGAAATACATTTGACATACCACATGAAACATCACACAGGGGAGGAACGATGGAGCTTTCATCCTATCTTTATCCAAGAGCGTGTTCTTTCAATTTGAGAGCATCGCTCATTGAGTCCACACTCAGATTTGGTACTGTCTTTAGCTTGATCCAGTAGACTAATTGAGTTTTTATTTTCTAGTTCGTGTTGGTTTTCTAGAGGGGGCCGGGGACACGCTCACCTGGAAGTAAATGTTGTACATTTTAAAGTTAAATGCATCAGTCTGGTGCACTCTGAGACCAACATCAACAACATGAACATAATTCATGCTGAAAGTAACGCAGTTTAAACTGACAAATGCTGGAAGGACAGCTGGCAAGAAATCACTAACTGGCATTCTGTAAATTAACCGATTTATAATATCACTGCTTCATCTATAACGCGATAGATCTGACTATAATAACACGTGTATTCACGTTCATGTTTTACTTTGATGTATTCTTATTCTTTCAGCTGAGACCCCAGCGATGTGAAACTGACTTTTGGGCAAATAAATAAAAAAATATATAAATATAATTCTAAGCAGTACGGAAGTTTCCTTCCATAACTTAAAATCACCCACACCAAACATTAAAGTAGTCGGAGACTGTGAGACACGACTCAAGAAGCCGACACACGTCAGTGAATGTGTGATGAGAGAATATTTACACATTTCTTTTCTATTTACTCCCAAGTCTGTTTCGCACCACTAAGGCTACAGCTGAAAGAACAAGGCTAAAATATCGTCATACACGCCATGAAAACACATCTGCAACACATTCATTTACCATAATACACACATGTACTCAGATCTATCCTGCTCTAAATGAAGCAGTGATGTCATAAATCTGTTAATTTACTAATTCACACAGTCTGAGATTTATTGCCAGCTGTCTTTTTTTGCATTTGTCAGTTTAAACTGTGATTATGTAATATTCATTAACGGTCCACGTGCCGAGCTCTGATTGGTCAGTGTGTATTTGAAGAAAATGAATTAAATCACAAGTTGCTGAGGGAGCAGAGGGGCAGAAAACGGTCTGAAGGCAATTCATTGGTGATATTTTGTCTTCAATAAATAAATGTTGGAAAACAATCACTTGAGTCGTCTCGTTCCACGACCCACAACTGTTACATATGTACAGATGGAAGGTAACTGAAGATAGGAGTAATGATATACTTTTTTATTAGTTTAAGGGGCTTTTGTTACCCACCAAGTTGCAGCGGAACCGGATGTTCCTCGTAGAACCTGTCTGAATGGACTTTTATCTGTTCACCTTTTCTTCTGGATGGTTCTCCTCTGACTCATCTCCCGAGTCAAAACCACACCCATAATGCATTGCTGGTGAAATCCAGGGAACTGCCATTACATGTGAGGAGAACTGAGTTTGCACTATCACACTGGATTAGAATTCAGGGTGGACTTAAAGGAAATATAGCATCGACTGTCCTGTACAATGGTTGGGAGTACTCGACATTCTCTGGTAAAAGCTTTGGATGGGACATCTTGGCAGGAAATTTGGAATTATGACAATAAGGGTAGAAATTACAACACAATTCAGACATCAGTCAGAGTGAGAAGTGATGGAAGTAAAAGTAGAAAAGAAGATGTTACTTTCAGATTAAGGTTCGGACATACAGGACTCAATGACACATTATACACATCATGAAAAAGACAGAGTGGGATAAATGTGAGATATGCAACTGTAAAGAAACTATAGAACATGTGCTGATAGAGTGGAGGAAGTTCAGAGTGGAAAGAGAGACTGAAGAACAGAGTGGTAGATACAGGAAGGGAGTGAAGCATGAAAGGACTGTTAGAGACAGGCGACAAACAAGTTCAGTTTAAAAGGGCTTTATTTAATATTTTGAATGGAACGGGTTAAAAAGCCAGAATATGACTGCAATATGAAGTTTATTTATAATTGTTTCATTATATTTATAAATAACATTATTATTGTGTTTAAATGATAACTGTCATAAAGTCATGATGTTACACACTCCGGTCCAGTAGGTGGCGCCTTACACATTGGTTTGTAGTCCGCCATTAAAGTGGAAGAAGGAGGAGAGGAAGAAGAAGAGTACTAATCTCCTGGTAGCCTATAAAGCTATTGAGGTTAGCTTAGCATGCTACCTGGAAACAGACGGACGGGGACGGAAGTGACCAACACAACGCTAGTCAGAGTTTAATGAGAGTAAACGGTGTTTTTAACGGAGTTCGTCTGGAGGAAAACGGTTGAGCATATTCCTTATATGAGTAGCAAAGCCATGTTGAGTGGCCTGTGCAGTGATGTGCCTGTGTGCGGTTGTGCGCATGCGCAAAATAAACGGTCAGTGAGTTCCCAGACCAAAGAGACAATGGCGGCTTGCTCTTTTTCTCCCGTGAATGCTAGCTACTAGGAGCTACTAGCTAACCACTTTGGTGACTGGAATAACGGGGATAGCTGCAGGAATGTCTAACGACACAAAAACTTCCTGTGGTTTAGTGAAAATGTCTAAAGTAGAAATGTTGAGATCTTTAGTCAGCCAACGACTAACTGCGGCTGAAGAAGATATATTTGGTCTGTTTGAAAGAACGATAGCAGAGTACGAGGAGGAACTCTCTCGTTCAAAAGAGGCGAATAAGCGACAACGGGAACTTCTGGACGCCGTTCACAACCCGGAAGTCCGGATACAAAGAGCACGTGGGTTCACTTTATTTCTTCTCTCAAACACTGTTCATGCGGTTCTTCGCTCAGCTTCTAGATGACAGGAAATATTTCAATTTAAAGTACAAGTTTGTTCTTTGATAACACCACATGGATTTGGCAGCTTAAAATGGTTCATATGTTCATGTCACATAAGTTGATTACATTATTGTATTATCTGGTTCTAGTGATACTCTGGAAGTGTATGTCCAGGAGACTATTTGCTCAATTCTAAAATGTCTTTGTAACCCCTCTGTGTGTGTTTACTGTTTTCCTGCAGACGTCCAGCAGCTGTTGTTGGTTAAAGAAGAGGTTCCCTCTGAGCAGCAGGAGTGGAGCTCCAGTCTGGACCAGGAGGACCCAGAGCCCCCACACATTAAAGAAGAACAGGAGGAACTCTGCACCAGTCAGGAAGGAGAGCAGCTTCAAGGTCTGGAGGAGGCCGATGTCAAGTTCTCATTCACTCCTGTGAAGAGTGAAGATGAAGAAGAGGAAGCTCAGTCCTCACAGCTTCATCAAAGACAAACTAAACAGATGGGAACAGAAGCTGATGGAGAGGACTGTGGAGGACCAGAACCAGACAGGAACTTGGATCCAGATAGACATCCAGAACCAGATACTGATGAGAAGACTGGAGACTCTTCTGACACTGATGAGGGTGGTGATGGGAAGAAGACCAGAGAACCTCATTCAGGTTTAAACTATGTGAAACCTGATGAAGTCCGTGTCACTGATTCAAGATGTAGCGCTGGTGAAAAACATTTTAGATGCTCTGAGTGTGAGAAAACATTTGGCAAGAGTCAAAATCTGAAGAGACACATGAGAACCCACACAGGAGAAAAACCTTTCAGCTGCTCAGTCTGTAAGAAATCTTTTAACAGGCGTTCACATTTACAGAGCCACATGAGAACCCACACAGGAGAAAAACCTTTCAGCTGCTCAGTCTGTAAGAAATCTTTTAACAGGCGTTCACATTTACAGAGCCACATGAGAACCCACACAGGAGAAAAACCTTTCAGCTGCTCAGTCTGTAAGAAATCTTTTAACAGGCGTTCAACTTTACAGACACACATGAGAACCCACACAGGAGAAAAACCTTTCAGCTGCTCAGTCTGTAAGAAATCTTTTAACGAGCGTTCAACTTTACAGATACACATGAGAACCCACACAGGAGAAAAGCCTTTCAGCTGCTCAGTCTGTAAGAAATCTTTTAACAGGCGTTCAACTTTACAGATACACATGAGAACCCACACAGGAGAAAAACCTTTCAGCTGCTCAGTCTGTAAGAGATCTTTTAACCATCGTTCAGCTTTACAGAGACACATGAGAACCCACACAGGAAACAATCCCCTTTAGCTGTTGTGGTTGCAGTAAAGTTTCCGTTTGTGATAAAAGCTTTCAGCACGAGTCACCTCTGAATTGACACATGATTAACCGCCGTTCAACTACACTGATTTCAATACAAAAAGTTATTCACTGAATGAGCGCCAACTGTACAGTTTGAAATAGTTTTGATGATTATATTGATGATTGATTTGATGGTAATGTAAGTTTAAGACGATGGTTTTACCTGCATCTGTGCACAGTATATTGTATTCAAATGATTTCATCAATAAAAAGTAAAAGGTTTGTGTATTTCACTGGTTCATACAGTTGTACATAGCACACTTTGTTCATCAGGATTAAATCCATCAGTGACTGGAGTGTGACTCAATAGTTCTTTGTCTTGTTTGCTCTCTTTGCTGCCATTACTGGAATAAAATTGTCATCTTGTCTGACACAAACTTGTAAAAAGGATAAAAAAGGTCCTGAGATGAAGCAATCTACACATTCTTTGGAGTCACAAACCAACAACATCCTTATCTAGATCTATCGTTCCTTCCAGTTGATCAACAGGCCGACACATTCCTGAATGTGTTCACCACTTGTCGATACTTTTTTAGATTGCCGGTGGCTTTTCTTGATCGTACCATCATCTTATCCTAATCGTGCTCCCCGGCCTCTTGTCCTCCCCTCCCCTCGTTACAGGAAATATACACCACCCGCCTCACCCGGAAAGCCACTCAAATCGCAAGCGACACCAGTCACCCTGCACATAGTCTGTTCAGCCTCCTACCCTCTGGAAGAAGGTACAGGAGCCTCCGCTGCCGCACCACCAGACTAAAGAACAGCTTCACTCACCAAGCTGTCAGGACACTGAACTCTCTCCCCTCACTCCCCCCACACCCAGGAATACTGTCAGGACTACCCCCCCCCCCCCCACCTAAAAAAAATAAAAAAAAAAACCTCTCAGGACTTTGAATTGAATGAACTGTCTTATCACCAGCTCACTTTATTGTCTTATATTAATTGCCCCTACAATATTAATTTTTATATTAATTGCCCACTTTTCACACACACACACACACACACATTATTATATTAATTGCCCATTTTTCCCATTATTATATTAATTGCCCATTTGCCCCTACAATATTAATTATTATATTAATTGCCCACTTTTCCCGTTTTTATGTGTATTGAACGTTCTTATGTGTATTGAATGTTTAATCATAGTACAGTATATGTTTTAACTAGGATATCTGTCTTCACCTAGCCTAGGAAGTGTTTTATGTGTTGTGCTTGCACTTTTATGTTCCACCGTGGGAGAGTGGGAAACGTAATTTCGATTCCTTATATGTCCTGACATGCAAGAAATTGACAATAAAAGCTACTTTGACTTTGACTTTGTTCATGTGTATGAGCACTTTTACCAGCTCAACTTTAGGTAACCATGAAACAGGCCCCACCTTTGACTTCATCACACAGCTCCAACACAATATATCAGGATTGGTGCGGCAGCAAAGGGGTTGGACCTGATCACACCCGGCCCTCATACATTGTGTTACATAATGCTGTTTGGAAAATACGAAATGCTAAAAATAGTGCGGAGTGAAAGAAATCTATGGAGATTAAAACAATAAATAAAATGTCAGTGAATCAAAAGACATCAAGCTAAGTGATGCAGATCAATCAAAGAACAACAACTCTTTTGTACGAGGGAAAAGACAATAGCTCAATCATAGAGTTGGAAATATGTCTTTAATAGTAAATACACACGTTTTATGTCGCTCTCACACGGAGCCATCTAAGAAATACATATTACAGGGAGGAACTGAGACAGAGCTCCAGTATTTATCCCACTATGACTACGTCCTCCTCAGTGAACTCATAGAAGGGAACCTCCAGCTTTAGAGGAGCAGGTCCCTTTCTTATCCTTCCTGAAGCATCGTAGTGGGAGCCATGGCACGGACAGTAGTAGCCTCCGAAGTCTCCGGCGTTGGCGATGGGCACACAACCCAGATGGGTGCACACACCGAAGACGATGATCCAGCGGGGGTTAATCACTCTATCCTTGTCATGCTGTGTGTGTTTGTGTGTGCAATCATAATTCCACATGTTTGAAACCCTTTTCCCCTGTAGGCGGTGCTGTCGGAGGCCTTCTGGGCTGCTGGCTGACCAGTGGACAGTTCAAACCGCTGCCTCAGGTCATAATGGAGCTCAGTCCTCAGCAGCAGCAGAAGCTTGATGGTATCTTCTGGCCGTGCTGGGAGACATTCAGTGGACAGATTTGGCTCAGCTAACTGCTCTAGTGATGGACAACGCCACCCTGAAGCAGCAGCTGACGGCGACCCTTCTCGGGTACATCTCCAAGGAGCTCCAGGCGCAGGTGCACTACGTGGATTAGTGTCTGTGGAAGAACTGGGATACTCTCACTCAGGGGCCCACATGCTCAGAATGTCTTTTGAAAAGAATGTGAACTGTTTGTATGACGCTGGAGAGACTCTTTATCAAATATGAAATCACATATTGTAAATTTGCACAGACGCCATCACAGTCTTGGTTACAGGTTATTGTGAAAACAGCTGTATACCTGGATTCATTTATTATTGGAAGTACACTCATCCGATGAAGGAATTATGTATTTATTTTCTAGTTAGTGTTGGTTTTCTAGAGGGGGCCGGGGACACGCTCACCTAGAAGAAAATGTTGTACATTTTAAAGTTAAATGCATCAGTCTGGTGCACTCTGAGACCAACATCAACAACATGAACATAATTCATGCTGAAAGTAACGCAGTTTAAACTGACAAATGCAGGAAGGACAGCTGGCAAGAAATCACTAACTGTCATTCTGTAAATTAACCGATTTATAATATCACTGCTTCATCTATAACGCGATAGATCTGACTATAATAACACGTGTATTCACGTTCATGTTTTACTTTGATGTATTCTTATTCTTTCAGCTGAGACCCCAGCGATGTGAAACTGACTTTTGGGCAAATAAATAAAAATATATATAAATATAATTCTAAGCAGTACGGAAGTTTCCTTCCATAACTTAAAATCACCCACACCAAACATTAAAGTAGCCGGAGACTGTGAGACACGACTCAAGAAGCCGATGTGTGATGAGAGAATATTTACACATTTCTTTTCTATTTACTCCCAAGTCTGTTTCGCACCACTAAGGCTTCAGCTGAAAGAACAAGGCTAAAATATCGTCATACACGCCATGAAAACACATCTGCAACACATTAATTTACCATAATACACACATGTACTTATAGTCAGATCTATCCTGCACTAAATGAATCAGTGATGTCATAAATCTGTTAATTTACTAATTCACACAGTCTGAGATTTATTGCCAGCTGTCTTTTTTTGCATTTGTCAGTTTAAACTGTGATTATGTAATATTCATTAACGGTCCACGTGCCGAGCTCTGATTGGTCAGTGTGTATTTGAAGAAAATGAATTCAATCACACGTTGCTGAGGGAGCAGAGGGGCAGAAAACGGTCTGAAGGCAATTCATTGGTGATATTTTGTCTTCAATAAATAAATGTTGGAAAACAATCACTTGAGTCGTCTCGTTCCACGACCCACAACTGTTACATATGTACAGATGTAAGGTAACTGAAGATAGGAGTAATGATATACTTTTTTATTAGTTTAAGGGGCTTTTGTTACCCACCAAGTTGCAGCGGAACCGGATGTTCCTCGTAGAACCTGTCTGAATGGACTGGTTGGATCTGAATGGAACTGAATGGATCTGTTCACCTTTTCTTCTGGATGGTTCTCCTCTGACTCATCTCCCGAGTCAAAACCACACCCATAATGCATTGCTGGTGAAATCCAGGGAACTGCCATTACATGTGAGGAGAACTGAGTTAGCACTATCACACTGGATTAGAATTCAGGGTGGACCTAACGGAAATATAGCATCGACTGTCCTGTACAATGGTTGGGAGTACTCGACTTTCTCTGGTAAAAGCTTTGGATGGGACATCTTGGCAGGACATTTGGAATTATGACAATAAGGTGTTGGGGTCTGACCAAATGGCTTCAAAATGGGCTGTGGACAAAGAGAATCAGGCCTGCACTTTTTCAAGCAAAGGTTTCATCCTGAGTTGTAGTTTGATGAGAGCAAAGGAATTTCACACTCGGGTGTAAATGTCCCCCCCCCCCAAAAAAACCATGGTCACCTGAATGCACCGCTGCCATCTCATTGGCCGAAGGCCAAGAGACCCCAGGACCCCTGTGGTTCAACCACTGTTCAACAAAACTGCCTGCAGATCACACCCCAATGCTTTTTCCAACAATCCCTCCGGGGTAACAGGAGGCACGCAAACACTCTCTTCGCCCCGGACCTGCACGCTTTTTCCCTTCGACCTCGGCTGAGACAGGGAGCACACAATGCTCTCTTCGCCCTGGGACCCGTCCTTGGACATATGAAGACACACCAGCCTCCTACCTCCAGCACGACGCTGGCAACCGAAGGCCACGAGGGAGCCGCGGCCCTCAAACCCTCATCAAACCCTGTCAGGTCACAAGCCATTTCGCTGGACGAAACAACAGTGTTCCACGCTGAGTAAAGGCCCACTCCGCCCGCGATAACGAATCCGCTTCAGCGATCCGTTCTCCGCTTTTTGATTCTTTTTCTTTTTGTGCACACATTCCGGCGAAGGAAAGACGACCAAGCCTCCCTCCTTCACCGACGATTCCTGGTAAGACGCACGGACCACGCCGTCAGCCGAAGTTAGATCACCCTCCCTGCAGCGAGGATAGATCACGTCTGCGTTTCGCTCCAGAGCGAGCTCACGCCAACGGGCCGAAGCCGCACCAGCAAACGCCGTGCGACACACAGCGCCCGCTGCAAAGCCACGCTGACCAGAAAGCTCCCCCTGCTCCCCCTTCCCGACGAGGAAAACGGACCACTTTGCCACGAACATACTTCAACGACGCATCGACAAGTAAGATTCTTGGCATCTGGGCATAGCTTAGCTTAAATTAACGTAAATTTAATTCAGGCCATTCATTTATATGTTGATATTCCCGTGTTTTTGTGTGTTTAAGTTACTGTCGCGTGATATTGAGATATCGCGCAATCATTACGGAGCAGAGAAGCTCCGCTGTATTAGTGTATTAACTGCTATGACTGTTTATTTGGGATTATTTTCATTCATTGTCTTCCACTCCGTGTGGGAGTTCTCTTTTCATTAACTCGAATCTGTGAGTGAGCTGAGGTGCGTGGCTTATCACGGCATATGTTACCGGCAGTTCAAAGACGACAGCGGTATAATTATGCGTGATAGAACCATCAAACTCAGGCTCCCTACAACATCGCACGCCGAAGTGTGATGCACGTCGAGTTCTCGCTCCTTTTTTCCTTTCTTCCTCCTCTCACGTAACACGCACACACAGCTCCTATCTCTGCCCCTGGGGAAACCCCGTTCAAACGATCGCCTCACAACACATGTGTGCATCGGCACACGTGATTACGTACAGCAGTCTCACCGCCATTTTGTCCGAGTCACTCGACTCTGCCATCTGGTGGTAGTTTAGCTGTAGTATCTTAAGGCCCCTCCCCTTTTGGCCAGCGTCACTCGACGCCGCCATCTTTGTAGTCTTTAGCGGTAGCTGTAAGACTCCCCTTCCTTTTCACCCACAGACCCACACACACATACACACACACATACACACACAGACATACACCCTCATCCATTTTATTCATTCTTTAGTTTAGGCATATAAAATTGTATGATAACATTTGTTGGTTGCAATATTAATTGATTTGATCATTTATTATTTTGATTTAATAAACTCTGTTATACTTTAAGGAGCAGTCGTCTGTGATTACTTGTGCATATGTATTTGATAAACCTGTATGTAGTAGCCTGTGCTCGAACTTAAAACCTTCACTGTCACTGAATGTATAGTCATACGCAGACTATTGACATTACGAGTGACTACTAATTATGAGACTTAGTTTTATCGTTTGGTTATTGGTCCCTGTTCGCAGGGTGGTGCCCCGTTGTTATTAATAATCATTAATAATTGTTACATACATTAATAATTCTATTGATGTCAAGAATTCAGTTTCTTAAATGCTGATAACCCAAACACGCTCCTTTAGTTCCCAACAAAGGGTAGAAATTACAACAAAATTCAGACATCAGTCAGAGTGAGAAGTGATGGACGTAAAAGTAGAAAATAAGATGTTACTTTCAGATTAAGGTTCGGACATACAGGACTCAATGACACATTATACACATCATGAAAAAGACAGAGTGGGATAAATGTGAGATATGCAACTGTAAAGAAACTGTAGAACATGTGCTGATAGAGTGGAAAGAGAGACTGAAGAACAGAGTGGTAGATACAGGAAGGGAGTGGAGCATCAAAGGACTGTTAGACAGGGGACAAACAAGTTCAGCTTAAAAGGGCTTTATTTAATATTTTGAATGGAACGGGTTAAAAAGACAGACTATGACTGCAATATTGAGTTTATTTCTAATTGTTTCATTATATTTATAAATAACATTATTATTGTGTTTAAATGATAACTGTCATAAAGTCATGATGTTACACACTCCGGTCCAGTAGGTGGCGCCTTAAACATTGGTTTGGAGTCCTCCATTAAAGTGAAAGAAGAAGAAGGAGAAGAAGAAGAAGAAGAAGAAGAAGAAGACGGAGGGGAGGAAGAAGAAGAGGACTAATCTCCTGGTAGCCGATAAAGATATTGAAGTTAGCTTAGCATGCTACCTGGAAACACACGGACGAGGACGGAAGTGACCAACACAGCGCAAGTCAGAGTAAACGGTGACAAGGAGTTGACGGAGTTCGTCTGGAGGAAACCTTTCTGTGGTTTAGTGAAAATGTCTAAAGTAGAAATGTTGAGATCTTTAGTCAGCCAGCGACTAACTGCGGCTGAAGAAGATATATTAGGCATGTTTGAAAGAACGATAGCAGAGTACGAGGAGGAAATCTCTCGTTCAAAAGAGGCGAATAAGCGACAACGGGAACTTCTGGACGCCGTTCACAACCCGGAAGTCCGGATCCAAAGAGCACGTGGGTTCACTTTATTTCTTCTCTCAAACACTGTTCATGCTCCGACTGATAACTTTTAATGTAGTTTTGAGTGAGACTCTGTTGCAATTCGTCGTTTTCTTCTTGTCCTGATTTAATACCTGCAAACGTGTCGCTTTTCGGTGAAATAAGCCGTTTTGAATCAAAATATATCATCCACGTGAGTGTAGATCCGTAGAGTTTTCAATTTTTTTTGGGGGGGGGGGGGTCAACTGGCCAGCCAGCGTTTCTCAGATTGGAGTGAGACAAGGAGAAAATGTGATGTCGTGATCTTCTCAATAAAACATATTTGATGCGACGTGTCGAGTCTTGGCCAATCAGCGTTAAGATGTCTACACTGTCTTCATTTCGATGGTTCTCGCTACTGTAGAAATATGCTTGCGGTATTTACAGGCATTAAACTTTTTTAATTATGTATTATTATTATTATGTATTTTTATTATTATGTATTGTGAGGAATTTAAGTTTTAAAGCGCTCCTAGCAATGGATATTATGCGTTACAATCTGTTTACTTGTAGAAGGTTTAAACTAAAGGGAGAGTTACTGAATTTTGTTGTGCACTGTGAGAGAAACCAGAGAATTTATGACACCGCCATTAAGTCAGAGAGGGGGGATGTTGCTGAAGAGTTTCTGAGTACAGCCTTAAAGAAGGGGGGTGAATTGGTCAAGGAAGTGGCCGAATGAAGTCCGAAGGGTTCAGCCAATCACTGAGCTGATCGATGGGCTAAGGAATGTGTAATATGAGACATTTCAGAGACTTTGGAGGGACAAAGAAACTGAATCCCCGGAGATAATCAGACCTCATCTGGACCATGAGGCGGACACACCAGTCTGTCGTGTGGTGCGGATGGGGCCTCTATTTCATGAAGTATCACAACTGATAATGTAATTCAGTTTGTAACTGCATTTTCTTTTGTTAGTATATTAAATTCCTTTTGATTTAAGCTTCAACCAGCTGATTCGGCCCTGCTTAATGATGGAAGAAAGGGGGGGGGCTGCCTCTTCTCCTCTGCATGCTTCTTCATCTCTGGAGCAAGGAGGGGGGCTTTTACCTTTTTGTTTGAGAAATTTTGAACATAACGTGTGTGTGCGCTCATTTGCAATAGTGTTGCGTGTGTCATAGAGCAGGGGTTCTTAACCTTTTTGACCTCGGGGCCCAACTTTTCAAGTACAAAGTGTCCCGGGGCCCACTCTGACTATATGCATCACAAGTGTCAGAACACCTGCAGGTCATACAGAAACAGAGCAGTGGGCCTTTGGAGTCAGTACAAATTTAAGATTTTTGTCCGCATAAAATAAAAAAGTATCTTTCAGTATAAATAACTGCCGGTGGCTGTATCTGTACAGGTAAAGGACAGTATGGAGTGGTCTCACCGACGTCACGATCTCCTTAGTTACGAGGTCGGTCGGCCATGTTGGAGTACATACAGAACCTACATGGCGGCGAGTAAACAAGGAAGTGCGGCGAAAATACCATACTTTGAATCACTGGATAGTGCATCAAAGGTTCACTACCTGGCCAAATTGAAGGTTATTGGTAACTTGGATCCCTATACGATGAGTGCAGATGGTTTCAGTGCCGATCCTACTTATCTTCCATCGGTAAACTACGCCAACATCTACACGTATCTCGTGAACACCCCCAGTCCTTACACAGAAGACGAGTTGGCGTGCTACAAAGGGCTCGACGCTTATAATCAGTTTGTCAGTGGATGGGTCCGAGACGTCAAAGCAACGGTCGTCGAGAATTCTCATCTCGTCATTGGAAGAGTAAATATATACAGATCTGGTCAGATATTTAGCAATATTCAATGTTTACTCAGCGCAAACAGACACGTGTGTTTGTTTACATTGTACATGCACGTCATTGTGTGCGTGTGTGTAGGAATTAACTTTAAACTAACCCATAACTTCATCCATCGGTGTGTGTGTATATATATATGATCTGACGTTAAACTCATATCAAGCAATGCTGAGGCTGCATCTCTGTGTTTCGCCTGTTGTACACGCTCGACACGTCTCTGGTACCGACTGCTGTCACGGGCCGATGAAGCTTCGGTAACCTTCTCATGTCCAAGTTTAATTTATATTTCCTTTATTAAATACTGTTCACAAACGAATTAGTAAATAAAATCACTGACCACTTATAAAGTGATCCGCACATACTCTAGTGTACGCCAAATTCCATTCCTTTATATCTCGAGAGATGCGTGACAGCCATTTCTCGCGACGTCGCTTGGATAGCTCCTTCGTGTCATTTCCTTGATGTGTAATGACCGCTGGCAAACGAAAGAATGATTTCTTGTCTCTATCAGCTCTGCTGCCACAACCAAAGACAGCACAAAAGTTCACCACCGATAGGTTATGCGACTCAGCCGTGCATGCCAGTGGCTTTGTGTGTACTCCAACATGGCCGACAGCTAAACTGTGACGTCACACGAGACCACTCCATAGGGCTGTAACTACACTATCAGTGAACAACTGCCTCACATTTGAAGAAGATTGGACAAAGTATGACCATTCTACAGAGTTTCTTCATGAAGAGATCCAGGCCGAGCTCTAAAAGGACATTTGGAGGCCCAAATGGACACATGGTAACACATGATATTCTGACACACTAAAGGTGTTTCTCCCTTTATATTGTGATTTTATATTATTTTCCTTTTATTATAAGCCTTTGCAAATTGCAAAAACGATGTATATATGGTGGAAGACATGGTGTGTGAGTAGCGGACTTGCTGTGCTTAATGGCTGCGACCGAGCGCACGAACGAGAATGAGAACAGCTCAGTTACACAAACGTTGGTTGACGGCTTACGGAAGAGGAGGATAAGGTTTGTACTATAAGTACTAGCGTTTTCTGAAGCCAGGAGCTCCATGGTAACATCCGCTAGCACGTTGTCGGGTCTGTAATGTGTCTTTTTCCGTCGAAATGCTGCAAGATACGACTTGCAGCGGTTATGGCGACTTTGGACAGTGTGTGTGTGGGCTCCTTTTGTGGAGAAACCATAAGAAATGAAAGAAAATCGATGATTTCTTTGCAAAGATGAGGATTTTGGGCATGCTGGGATACCAAACACGGACATGTTTTGTGACGTATTTGCGCAAACAAGCCGTAGGAACGGAAGGGGAGGGGATCGAGGATGCCGGTGTTGAACAGGCAAAACCCTTGTTAAATAAATGAGATGACAGAATGTGATGATCACAAAGACATTTATTATCATGTGTATGTAAACCTGCATACACAACAAGAAGCCCAACAGACTTTCCCACGAGCGTTGGATGTTTCGTCGCTACGTGTCGCTTTATTTTTGAAGGCTTCAGTGCTTCGTTTGATAGCATTAGCTCACATTCCACACACTGAGCCCTCGGCTCTGCCTCGTTGCCTCCGTTCACAAAGCCGTACTTAAGAAAGTCAGGGTTGTACTTGCGCACACATTTAGACTTTTGGGGGGTATGGCACCACTGTCGTCTTCATTTTTTCTTTTTAATAACTTATCCATAACTTTCGCTACAGGCTAGCGGCTAGCTGAGTGTCTTCTTCTGCTTATTGCAGCTTGTTAAACAACTGACTGACGCATTACCGCCACCAGGTGGTGGGAAGCTGTATTGTAACTGAGTGTCTCATGGATAACAGTGATATATCTGGTGTCTTCTATTGATAACCTATGCGGTCCCGCGGCCCTCGCGGCCCACAGGTGCAAAACTGAAAGTTTTTCGCGGCCCTCTAGGTGGCGCTCGCGGCCCAATCATGGGCCGCGGCCCTATGGTTAAGAATCACTGTCATAGAGCAAAGGTTTGAATCTCCGGGTGAGGCACTCGCGCGCTCCCTGTACAAAGAGGGAGCTCTGACACGCAGGTGGTTCAGCTTAAAACTTGTAACTAGTTGTGTTGTGAATCGGGTTAGTCGGTGGGATATTGTGTAGCAACCTGCAGGAACAGCACCTTCCCCATCCCTGAGACTCCAGGACTCCCACACACAATGTGGCCCAACCCTGGCTTGTGTGTGGGTGAAGATAATGCGTCCCTGTGCTGGACAAGTTCAAATAAAGTATAAAGATACAGGCAGGGCTCACAAAACACTGAGGAGAGATGCGTATGCGGAGCCCTGACTTTGTGTCTGTTGCTAGGGCTACTTAATCAATTATTGTGTTTTGTGAAACCATAGATCTATGTTTTTGATGCTTGACTTAATAAACAATAAATTCTTAATACTTGTAGATCGTCTACCCCCCCCCCCCCTTCGGGTGCTTGGCACCTCTTTCACCTCTTATGAGTTTGCAGGTATGCTGATTTCTTCTCTCAGCTTCTAGATGACAGGAAATATTTCAACTTCAAGTACAAGTTTGTTCTCTTTGATAACGCCACATGGATTTGGCAGCTTAAAATGGTTCATATGTTCATGTCACATAAGTTGATTACATTATTGTATTATCTGGTTCTAGTGATACTCTGGAAGTGTATGTCCAGGAGACTATTTGCTCAATTCTAAAATGTCTTTGTAACCCTTCTGTGTGTGTTTACTGTTTTCCTGCAGACGTCCAGCAGCTGTTGTTGGTTAAAGAAGAGGTTCCCTCTGAGCAGCAGGAGTGGAGCTCCAGTCTGGACCAGGAGGACCCAGAGCCCCCACACATTAAAGAAGAACAGGAGGAACTCTGCACCAGTCAGGAAGGAGAGCAGCTTCAAGGTCTGGAGGAGGCCGATGTCAAGTTCTCATTCACTCCTGTGAAGATGAAGAAGAGGAAGCTCAGTCCTCACAGCTTCATCAAAGACAAACTAAACAGATGGGAACAGAAGCTGATGGAGAGGACTGTGGAGGACCAGAACCAGACAGGAACTTGGATCCAGATAGACATCCAGAACCAGATACTGATGAGAAGACTGGAGACTCTTCTGACACTGATGAGGGTGCTGATGGGAAGAAGACCAGAGAACCTCAGTCAGGTTTAAACTATGTGAAACCTGATGAAGTCAGTGATTCAAGATGTAGCGCTGGTGAAAAACATTTTAGATGCTCTGAGTGTGAGAAAACATTTGGCAAGAGTCAAAATCTGAAGATACACATGAGAACCCACACAGGAGAAAAACCTTTCAGCTGCTCAGTCTGTAAGAAATCTTTTAACCAGCGTTCAACTTTACAGAGCCACATGAGAACCCACACAGGAGAAAAACCGTTCAGCTGCTCAGTCTGTAAGAAATCTTTTAACGAGCGTTCAGCTTTACAGATACACATGAGAACCCACACAGGAGAAAAACCTTTCAGCTGCTCAGTCTGTAAGAAATCTTTTAACCAGCGTTCAACTTTACAGACACACATGAGAACCCACACAGGAAACAATCCCATTTAGCTGTTGTGGTTGCAGTAAAGTTTCCGTTTGTGATAAAAGCTTTCAGCACGAGTCACCTCTGAAGTGACACATGATTAACCGCGGTTCAACTACACTGATTTCAATACAAAAAGTTATTCACTGAATGAGCGCCAACTGTACAGTTTGAAATAGTTTTGATGATTATATTGATGATTGATTTGATGGTAATGTAAGTTTAAGACGATGGTTTTACCTGCATCTGTGCACAGTATATTGTATTCAAATGATTTCATCAATAAAAAGTAAAAGGTTTGTGTATTTCACTGGTTCATACAGTTGTACATAGCACACTTTGTTCGTCAGGATTAAATCCATCAGTGACTGGAGTGTGACTCAATAGTTCTTTGTCTTGTTTGCTCTCTTTGCTGCCATTACTGGAATAAAATTGTCATCTTGTCTGACACAAACTCGTAAAAAGGATAAAAAAGGTCCTGAGATGAAGCAATCTACACATTCTTTGGAGTCACAAACCAACAACATCCTTATCTCGATCTATAGTTCCTTCCAGTTGATATATATATTGTTGTATTAATCCGTACGAAAACATGCATGCACATGCAAGCTTGTCCACTGAAAACAAATACACGTGATGTGAACGGGGCCTTTGTGTTCTCCGTCTGTCTCAGGACAACTGCAGGTTGAAGGCCAACGTGGACCAGAGGAACAGCGATAAGGACAGCCACGGCGACGCCTGTGATAACTGTCGCACGGTGGAGAACCCGGACCAGAAGGACACCGACAGCGACGGCAAAGGGGACGCCTGCGATGATGATATGGATGGAGACGGTATGGAGATAAATAAAATAGCACCGATGCTCGTGCTTATATAACCAGCACTGAAGGCACTCTCCGTTTAATTAAACGTATTATTCTGTTCCTTCCTTCACATTTACACCCTGCTCTTACATTAAATAATGCAGATTTTACAGTACAAATCTCTCTTAATCATGTTGTAAAAAAAATACAGTTGTATGGATGTTTTTATAAGCCAGCTGAGGCATAACAAACAGCACTGCAAAAAAAAAGAAAAGTTAAGGCCAAAAGCAGTCTGACCCCTGAGCGAAAACAAGCTTTGATCATTCACCAGCATGATTACACCTCAGAAAACCCCATGGCAGAGAAGATGGTTTCTCCTCTATTGCTGCTGCTTGACCTTTATGCATTCGTGGGGCTGCTGCTGCCTCCCTGCGATGAATAAGAAATAGCATCTGAACACAAACTGCCGTTCACCTTCACAGCAAATACAACAGTGCAACCTAGTGGTGGAATTACAAGTACCACGCCATATAATTATTCAGTCGATATAGTTCAAACAGTAGTATGGATGTAATGTCTACATTTTTCATATGCATTCAAAAATCAAATATAAATTCACTGATTGACTTCACTAAGTGTGAGAGAGTTACTTTAATGCATTACTTTGATTTTAGAGATCAAACCTCAATTCAAACAGATGAAGATAATATCTCATTATGTATCCATGTAATCATTCTTCCATATTGGCAACATCCATATCTGTTAATATTTCCACTGGGCAGTAGCTTGGTTTCTTTTATGATAGGGCTGCAGCCAACGATTCCAATCTGCCGATAATTCTCTCTATAAAACGAGGGGTTTGTAAAATGACAAAGAATAGTGGAAAATGTCTTAAAGCCCAAGTTGAAATCTTCAAAAAGCTTGTTTTGTCTGACCAATGGTCCAAAAGCCGGAGTAAAATCAATTTACTGACACATATGATTCCCCAATTCCTAAAATGAGTAAACTGGAACTAAATATTTTTGGGCATTTTTGGATTTATTATCAGAATTGTTGCAGGTAAATATTCTGTCAATCGACTTATTGTCACAGAATCATAGAAATTCACTGATATCTTTTGTGAGAGTTCAGAAAAAGGGACAATGAGAAGAGTATTTATTCTACTACAGTACAATATTATCTGTACTTGCCACCTCCGAATATGTCATCCATGACAATACTATATATTTCCCTGCTGAGACGGAGTCAGACTGACTGCTAAATAACACGAACCATCTCCTCCTGTTGACTGGCGAGCATAGGCCTGAAGAACTTTCTGGACAATTGCCAGCTTGTCCAAAACAGAGACCAGCTGGACCGGGACGGAGACGGAGTGGGAGACGCCTGCGACAGCTGCCCCGACATCCCCAACCCAAACCAGGTCAGTCAGAACCAGATGGAGGGATGGACGGACGGATAGCTGTGGTGGAAAGTAACTGAGTACACTTTGTTACTAGAGTCCCTCAAGTGTAAAAGAAATGGTGTTTTTCGTGAACTCTCTGCTCTTGTTTCAGTCTGATATTGACCACGACCTGGTTGGAGACTCCTGTGACACAAACCAAGACAGGTAACGATATTCTCCCAGTCTTCATGTTGTGTTCTTGCAGATATCTGAACTGCTGTTTCATACTACTGCTAGTACTACAGCCTTTTTTCACATCATGCGATCGTGTCACTTTCCCTTGTAGTGATGGCGACGGTCACCAGGACACCAAGGATAATTGCCCATTCGTAATAAATAGCTCCCAGCTGGACAGTGACAAAGACGGGCTGGGTGACGAGTGTGACGATGACGACGACAACGACGGGATCCCTGACACTCTGCCACCGGGACCAGACAACTGCCGGCTGGCACCAAATCCTGACCAGATCGACGACAACGGTGAGCGATGGTCTAAAAGACATCGCACCTCCTCATATACCACGCAGTCAAATCAGTTTACAGTAATAATCACATATGATTGTTGATATATTTGGCTGAAAACCAGCCTGGTGATCAGATAAATGTTCATAATTTCATCTCCACATTCTCCCCGAACTGCTCCCTGACTTTCCTTTGAAAGCAATTTTGGTCCCCAGTTGCACACCAACGCAGATCAAACAAAAGCAACTGTGAGCACATTGAGTGGCATTTTTGGTCACTCATTGGGACATTTTCTGTGTAAAACATGCCCCCTGGAGTGTCAATTCAAATCAAGTCAAGACAGCTTTTTTTGGCAGTCAGGGAGTCAAGAGATGTAAGTTGGAGCTGACAGTTGGGAAAATAACAAAACACAAAAAGTGTATTTACTGAGTCCAAATGTTTTACAAGATGCACACTAGACATTCAGGCATTTGCCCGATTGAGCATCAATTCAATCGTTGACACAGAATGAAGCTTTTATGCCAAGAACCGCCAAGTCGGACCTTCTTGACGTCGTAGCAGCTGTTGCACTTCCACAGTGATAAAAGTGCATCAACACATTTCCTTCCATTTAATAATCCATATCAGAACTGCACACTACAAGACACGAACACCACAGAGTAGACTACAGCGTGGCACTTTTTTAACCACGGCAGACACAGCAGCTCTAATGCTGAACCCACACAGCAGGGTGCAGACTAGAGAGATACAATCCATCTATATTAAACCAATGCAACATACAGCCTTGCTCTTTTGCTTGAAATGTGAATAGCCCCTTAAGAAAGGACATTTGGGGATGTTTTATATTCAGCTCTGTCGGCCTTTTTGACATTTTTGCTTAAGCCAGTCTGAAATCTCCTCATTGTGACAACGCAGGAAACACGCTGGTTTAAAAAGGATTTAAAAGGAGCTCGTTACTTTGAATAAATGACGCAACACAATCTTTGCCAGTGTGTGTAATCAAAAACTGTTAACAAGTCTCTGCACCTCTGACCTATTGGAACAATGACTCACGGTCTTTCTTACTTTAATTTAAGTCTAAATCTCCTCTCTGTTGTCCCTCAGATGATGGAGTTGGAGACATGTGCGAGTCTGACTTTGACCAGGACAAAGTGATTGACAGGATCGACAACTGCCCTGAGAATGCTGAGGTCACCTTGACTGACTTCAGGGCCTATCAGACGGTGGTGCTGGACCCTGAGGGCGACGCCCAGATCGACCCCAACTGGGTTGTTCTGAACCAGGTGAGATTACTAAAAGCTGAAAATTCCCTCTCCATGTACAAGTTGAAGCAGCTATGGTCGATATTTTTATCTAAACAACAGAACCAATAACAATAAGAAATGTGAATCGTGATGCGTGAAATCGTACCACGACGACAGAAAATACACAAGACAATATACAACAGTGCCTCGTTTAACCGTGTTGTTGATTCTCGATTTTTTAACTGTGAGGTGCCATACCATATTTAATGATGCTTTCCAGCACAGCGTTGTCCAACGTTGACGTGATCTCAGTTCAGTCTGAGTCTGCAGAGAAAGCCTCTGAGCCAGCCTAGCACACGGATAATCAACGTGGACACTCTCAATTTAATTTATTGTCCATTTGTATTCCCGAGTACTTATAGGAGCACACCTGCTCAATTGCACTGTCACCAATGATTACAGGGCCATGAGCTGCAGCTCTCAAATATGATTTCCTCTGTCTTTTGGTATTACCGTTAAAAATGAGGTGGTGGCTGTCACACCAGTCTTTAAAAGTGGCAATCTCCAGCAGCAGACTTAATATAGCCGTATCATCTGACAATCTGATGGAATTATTTGGCTGTCTGCTTCTGCATTAATTCGTGTACAGTGTAGCAGATGAAGGCATCAGGGTGCAAAATGTCTTATTCACAACTCTTTCTCACACAGGGAATGGAAATTATCCAGACCATGAATAGTGACCCAGGACTTGCTGTTGGTAAGAAGTATTTCCTCTGCGTTGAATATCAGTGAATAAAATGCACAATGTCTGAACATCAGTAATATACTGATTTCTGTTGCCAGGTTACACTGCTTTCAGTGGAGTGGACTTCGAAGGAACATTTCACGTAAATACAGTGACCGACGACGACTACGCCGGCTTCATCTTTGGCTACCAGGACTCGTCCTCCTTCTACGTGGTGATGTGGAAGCAGACTGAACAGACCTACTGGCAGGCAACACCCTTCAGAGCTGTGGCTGAGCCCGGCATCCAACTTAAGGTGAAAGCACAAGTCATCAACTCCCCCAGGCAGCAGATTCGTGCTCATCCTATTTTTAATCCCTCGACATATTTTCCACATTTCTTCCTCTCTCTCTCTCTCTCCCCCTTACTTCTCTCTGTTATCTGTCGCTGTTCATCAGGCTGTGAAGTCTAAATCGGGTCCCGGGGAGCACTTGAGAAACTCTCTGTGGCACACGGGAGACACCAACGACCAGGTGCGTCTGCTGTGGAAGGACCCCAGGAATGTGGGCTGGAAGGACAAGGTGTCCTACCGTTGGTACCTGCAGCATCGCCCACAGGTTGGATACATCAGGTATACGACCAACCGTGTTCCGGACAATCTTCATATTGATTACACGAAAAAACCCGTAATTGTTGCTCCATCTAACTCTCAGCAAGCAAGTGAATAAGCATATTTCCCCAAAGTGGTGAGAGTGGAACGTCGATTATTTGTTTTAATTGTGTGTTTTGTTTAGGGCGCGGTTCTATGAAGGAACTGAGCTGGTGGCCGACTCTGGCGTGACAATTGACACGACCATGAGAGGAGGACGACTCGGCGTGTTCTGTTTCTCTCAGGAAAACATCATCTGGTCCAATTTGAAATACCGCTGCAATGGTGAGGGAGGAACACTGAATCACAAATCCACATATTCTATTATTTTTATATATTTTGAATTACCCTGATTGCATGCTATGCAGCGATTGTCTTGAGGTTTGTTTCCAATACATATCTTCTTACGGTCTTTCATTGCTTGCGTCTGGAAAGTGATTTTAGATTGAGATCTGATGTTGTTGTTGCAGACTACAGCTGTGAATAGAATTGGTTTGGCCTCGTTTTGGCTTTAGAGTCTGAGCTCATCTCATGATACCCGACTTCTCTCTTCCACAGACACCATCCCAGAGGATTTCCAGGAGTTCAGCACTCAGCACGGCGCCGACTCACTCTGAAGTCGAGAGAGAAACATGACGCCAGATCTCTGAAGACTGCTTGTGTGTGAATGTGTGAATGTGTGAGTGTGTGTCTGTCCGTCTGTGTATTGACGTGTACAGTTTCAGTGCATATATGATCACAATCTCCGTACTGTATGTGCATATTATCATGTCTCTTTCTGTTACCCGAATGTGTTTTTACTGTTTGATTAACTCTTAATGAATCCAGCTGAGCTCATTATGCTGAAGGTTATAAGTTATAATGATTTTTACTGAAAATGATGCTATGTGATATGACATAAATACACCGAAAACATGTAACATCAAATTACAAAATGCAAAATATGGTCAATAATGGACAGTTTCCATATATTTTCAAAATAAAGGGAACATTATTATAATTTTTAAACGGTATTTTCCACACGAGAGATTTTAGCATATGTGTAGCATGATAAAATTGTTCAAACAACTGGAAGGAAAGTTACCGCTTCGGATCAGCCTCATACTGATGTTACATTTTGATCATAAACTGGTTTTATTTGTTTATCAGAGCGGTATTTCTACTACGTTTGTAAAGAGGACACCAAGTCTTGTATGACTCAAATGTCAGACTGTGCCTTGCCTCACTTACTGTAGAAGATTAACTTAAAGCTCAGTTTAGCCATGTTTTCTCTTTCCATCATTTGGTCCTTGACATCTTGATCATTTCATATCTATGTAGTCACAATCCTGGTCAAAGTAAAAGGGCTTTAAAGTACATCGGTGTTGAACAGGCTCATTCTTATTTTTCCTTTAAAATGTTGACATGTTTTGATGATTAGATATGTTAAAGACAACACATACTGCGCATGCATACAACAAATGAACTAATTGAATGCATGAAAATAACCTCTATACTTCCCCAGAGGATTGGCACGTTCTCGGTTGAAACTCTAGAAACAAAGGCCACGGTTTAGCTTGAGCAGGAAATACTTTCCTAATAAGAACATTCTTATCCCCGATTAGCTGCGCTGATGAATTGAGAGACTTTGGTCTTTGCTCCCGGGAGGAGGTCCTCCGGAAAAGATACAATTAACAACGCTCATTGAGTCCACGCTCAGATTTGGTACTGTCTTTAGCTTGATCCAGTAGACTAATTGAGTTTTTATTTTCTAGTTCGTGTTGGTTTTCTAGAGGGGGCCGGGGACACGCTCACCTGGAAGAAAATGTTGTACATTTTAAAGTTAAATGCATCAGTCTGGTGCACTCTGAGACCAACATCAACAACATGAACATAATTCATGCTGAAAGTAACGCAGTTTAAACTGACAAATGCAGGAAGGACAGCTGGCAAGAAATCACTAACTGTCATTCTGTAAATGAACCGATTTATAATATCACTGCTTCATCTATAACGCGATAGATCTGACTATAATAACACGTGTATTCACGTTCATGTTTTACTTTGATGTATTCTTATTAATTCAGCTGAGACCCCAGCGATGTGAAACTGACTTTTGGGCAAATAAATAAAAATATATATAAATATAATTCTAAGCAGTAAGGAAGTTTCCTTCCATAACTTAAAATCACCCACACCAAACATTAAAGTAGCCGGAGACTGTGAGACACGACTCAAGAAGCCGACACGTCAGTGAATGTGTGATGAGAGAATATTTACACATTTCTTTTCTATTTACTCCCAAGTCTGTTTCGCACCACTAAGGCTACAGCTGAAAGAACAAGGCTAAAATATCGTCATACACGCCATGAAAACACATCTGCAACACATTAATTTACCATAATACACACATGTACTTATAGTCAGATCTATCTTATACTTGGAAATGCCATTACATGTGAGGAGAACTGAGTTAGCACTATCACACTGGATTAGAATTCAGGGTGGACTTAACGGAAATATAGCATCGACTGTCCTGTGCAATGGTTGGGAGTACTCGACATTCTCTGGTAAAAGCTTTGGATGGGACATCTTGGCAGGACATTTGGAATTATGACAATAAGGGTAGAAATTACAACAAAATTCAGACATCAGTCAGAGTGAGAAGTGATGGAAGTAAAAGTAGAAAAGAAGATGTTACTTTCAGATTAAGGTTCGGACATACAGGACTCAATGACACATTATACACATCATGAAAAAGACAGAGTGGGATAAATGTGAGATATGCAACTGTAAAGAAACTGTAGAACATGTGCTGATAGAGTGGAGGAAGAGAAAGACTGAGGAACAGAGTGGTAGATACAGGAAGGGAGTGGAGCATCAAAGGACTGTTAGAGACAGGGGACAAACAAGTTCAGCTTAAAAGGGCTTTATTTAATGTTTTGAATGGAACGGGTTAAAAAGCCAGAATATGACTGCAATATGGAGTTTATTTCTAATTGTTTCATTATATTTATAAATAACATTATGATTGTGTTTAAATGATAACTGTCATAAAGTCATGATGTTACACACTCCGGTCCAGTAGGTGGCGCCTTACACATTGGTTTGGAGTCCGCCATTATAGTGAAAGAAGAAGAAGGAGAAGAAGAAGAAGAAGAAGAAGAAGAAGACGGAGGAGAGGAAGAAGAAGAGGACTAATCTCCTGGTAGCCGATAAAGATATTGAAGTTAGCTTAGCATGCTACCTGGAAACAGACGGACGAGGACGGAAGTGACCAACACAGCGCAAGTCAGAGTAAACGGTGACAAGGAGTTGACGGAGTTCGTCTGGAGGAAACCTTTCTGTGGTTGAGTGAAAATGTCTAAAGTAGAAATGTTGAGATCTTTAGTCAGCCAGCGACTAACTGCGGCTGAAGAAGATATATTAGGTATGTTTGAAAGAACGATAGCAGAGTACGAGGAGGAAATCTCTCGTTCAAAAGAGGCGAATAAGCGACAACGGGAACTTCTGGACGCGGTTCACAACCCGGAAGTCCGGATACAAAGAGCACGTGGGTTCACTTTATTTCTTCTCTCAAACACTGTTCATGCTCCGGCTGATAACTTTTAATGTAGTTTGGAGTGAGACTCTGTTGCAATTCGTCGTTTTATTCTTCTCCTGATTTGATACCTGCAAACGTGTCGCTTTTCGGCGAAATAAGCCGTTTTGAATCAAAATATATCATCCACGTGAGTGTAGAGCCGTAGAGTTTTAAAAAGAATGTTGGGGGGGGTTCAACTGGCCAGCCAGCGTTTCTCAGATTTGAGTGAGACAAAGAGAAAATGTGATGTCGTGATCTTCGCAATAAAACATATTTGATGCGACGTGTCGAGTCTTGGCCAATCAGCGTTAAGATGTCTACACTGTCTTCATTTCGATGGTTCTCGCTACTATAGAAATATGCTTGCGGTATTTACAGGCATTAAACTTATAAGTATTGTGAGGAATTTAAGTTTTAAAGCGCTCCTAGCAATGGATATGATGTTACAATCTGTTTACTTGTAGAAGGTTTAAACTAAAGGGAGAGTTACTGAATTTTGTTGTGCACTGTGAGAGAAACCAGAGAATTTATGACACCGCCATTAAGTCAGAGAGGGGGGATGTTGCTGAAGAGTTTCTGAGTACAGCCTTAAAGAAGGGGGGTGAATTGGTCAAGGAAGTGGCCGAATGAAGTCCGAAGGGTTCAGCCAATCACTGAGCTGATCGATGGGCTAAGGAATGTGTAATATGAGACATTTCAGAGACTTTGGAGGGACAAAGAAACTGAATCCCCGGAGATAATCAGACCTCATCTGGACCATGAGGCGGACACACCAGTCTGTCGTGTGGTGCGGATGGGGCCTCTATTTCATGAAGTATTACTACTGATAATGTAATTCAGTTTGTAACTGCATTTTCTTTTGTTAGTATATTAAATTCCTTTTGATTTGAACTTCACCCAGCTGATTCTGCCCTGCTTAATGATGGAAGAAAGGGAGGGGGGCTGCCTCTTCTCCTCTGCATGCTTCTTCATCTCTGGAGCAAGGAGGGGGGCTTTTACCTTTTGTTTGAGAAATTTAGAACATAACGTGTGTGTGCGCTCATTTGCAATAGTGTTGCGTGTGTCATAGAGCAAAGGTTTGAATCTCCAGGTGAGGCGCTCACGCGCTCGCCGTACAAAGAGGGAGCTCTGACACGCAGGTGGTTCAGCTTAAAACTTGTAACTAGTTGTGTTGTGAATCGGGTTAGTCGGTGGGATATTGTGTAGCAACCTGCAGGAACAGCACCTTCCCCATCCCTGAGACTCCAGGACTCCCACACACAATGTGGCCCAACCCTGGCTTGTGTGTGGGTTTAGATAATGCGTCCCTGTGCAGGACAAGTTCAAATAAAGTATAAAGATACAGGGCTCACAAAACACTGAGGAGAGATGCGTATACAGAGCCCTGACTCTGTCTGTTGCTAGGGCTACTTAATCAATTCTTGTGTTTTGTGAAACCATAGATCTATGTTTTTGATGCTTGACTGAATAAATAATAAATTGTTAATACTTGTAGATCGTCTACCGTCCCCGTCCCCCCCCCCCCTTCGGGTGCTTGGCACCTCTTTCACCTCTTATGAGTTTGCAGGTATGCTGATTTCTTCTCTCAGCTTCTAGATGACAGGAAATATTTCAACTTAAATTACAAGTTTGTTCTTTGATAACACCACATGGATTTGGCAGCTTAAAATGGTTCACATGTTCATGTCACATAAGTTAATTACATTATTGTATTATCTGGTTCTAGTGATACTCTGGAAGTGTATGTCCAGGAGACTATTTGCTCAATTCTAAAATGTCTTTGTAACCCCTCTGTGTGTGTTTACTGTTTTCCTGCAGACGTCCAGCAGCTGTTGTTGGTTAAAGAAGAGGTTCCCTCTGAGCAGCAGGAGTGGAGCTCCAGTCTGGACCAGGAGGACCCAGAGCCCCCACACATTAAAGAAGAACAGGAGGAACTCTGCACCAGTCAGGAAGGAGAGCAGCTTCAAGGTCTGGAGGAGGCCGATGTCAAGTTCTCATTCACTCCTGTGAAGAGTGAAGATGAAGAAGAGGAAGCTCAGTCCTCACAGCTTCATCAAAGACAAACTAAACAGATGGGAACAGAAGCTGATGGAGAGGACTGTGGAGGACCAGAACCAGACAGGAACTTGGATCCAGATAGACATCCAGAACCAGATACTGATGAGAAGACTGGAGACTCTTCTGACACTGATGAGGGTGGTGATGGGAAGAAGACCAGAGAACCTCAGTCAGGTTTAAACTATGTGAAACCTGATGAAGTCCGTGTCACTGATTCACGATGTAGCGCTGGTGAAAAACATTTTAGATGCTCTGAGTGTGAGAAAACATTTGGCAATAGTCAAAATCTAAAGAGACACATGAGAACCCACACAGGAGAAAAACCTTTCAGCTGCTCAGTCTGTAAGAAATCTTTTAACAGGCGTTCACATTTACAGACACACATGAGAACCCACACAGGAGAAAAACCTTTCAGCTGCTCAGTCTGTAAGAAATCTTTTAACGAGCGTTCAGCTTTACAGATACACATGAGAACCCACACAGGAGAAAAGCCTTTCAGCTGCTCAGTCTGTAAGAAATCTTTTAACGAGCGTTCAACTTTACAGATACACATGAGAACCCACACAGGAGAAAAACCTTTCAGCTGCTCAGTCTGTAAGAAATCTTTTAACAGGCGTTCAACTTTACAGGGACACATGAGAACCCACACAGGAGAAAAGCCTTTCAGCTGCTCAGTCTGTAAGAAATCTTTTAACCATCGTTCACATTTACAGAGCCACATGAGAACCCACACAGGAGAAAAGCCTTTCAGCTGCTCAGTCTGTAAGAAATCTTTTAACATGCGTTCAACTTTACAGACACACATGAGAACCCACACAGGAGAAAAGCCTTTCAGCTGCTCAGTCTGTAAGAAATCTTTTAACAGGCGTTCAACTTTACAGGGACACATGAGAACCCACACAGGAGAAAAGCCTTTCAGCTGCTCAGTCTGTAAGAAATCTTTTAACCATCGTTCACATTTACAGAGCCACATGAGAACCCACACAGGAGAAAAGCCTTTCAGCTGCTCAATCTGTAAGAAATCTTTTAACCAGCGTTCACATTTACAGAGCCACATGAGAACCCACACAGGAGAAAAACCTTTCAGCTGCTCAGTCTGTAAGAAATCTTTTAACAGGCGTTCAACTTTACAGACACACATGAGAACCCACACAGGAAACAATCCCCTTTAGCTGTTGTGGTTGCAGTAAAGTTTCCGTTTGTGATAAAAGCTTTCAGCACGAGTCACCTCTGAAGTGACACATGATTAACCGCGGTTCAACTACACTGATTTCAATACAAAAAGTTATTCACTGAATGAGCGCCAACTGTACAGTTTGAAATAGTTTTGATGATTGATTTGATGGTAATGTAAGTTTAAGACGATGGTTTTACCTGCATCTGTGCACAGTATATTGTATTCAAATGATTTCATCAATAAAAAGTAAAAGGTTTGTGTATTTCACTGGTTCATACAGTTGTACATAGCACACTTTGTTCATCAGGATTAAATCCATCAGTGACTGGAGTGTGACTCAATAGTTCTTTGTCTTGTTTGCACTCTTTGCTGCCATTACTGGAATAAAATTGTCATCTTGTCTGACACAAACTCGTAAAAAGGATGAAAACGGTCCTGAGATAAAGCAATCTACACATTCCTTGGAGTCACAAACCAACAACAGCCTTATCTAGATCTATAATTCCTTCCAGTTGATCAACAGGCCGACACATTCCTGAATGTGTTCACCACTTTTCGATACTTTTTTAGATTGCCGGTGGCTTTTCTTGATCGTACCATCATCTTATCCTAATCGTTGTGCTCCCCAGGCCTCTTGTTCATGTGTATGAGTACTTTTACCAGCTCAACTTTAGGTAACCATGAAACAGGCCCCACCTTTGACTTTATCACACAGCTCCAACACAATATATCAGGATTGGTGCGGCAGCAAAGGGGTTGGACCTGATCACACCCGGCCCTCATACATTGTGTTACATAATGCTGTTTGGAAAATACTAAATGCTAAAAATAGTGCGGAATGAAAGAAATCTATGGAGATTAAAACAATAAATAAAATGTCAGTGAATCAAAATACATCAAGCTAACTGATGCAGATCAATCAAAGAAAAACAACTCGCTTTTGTACGAGGGAAAAGACAATAGCTCAATCATAGAGTTGGACATATGTCTTTAATGGTAAATACACACGTTTTATGTCACTCTCACACGGAGCCATCTAAAAAATACATATTACAGGGAGGAACTGAGACAGAGCTCCAGTATTTATCCCACTATGACTACGTCCTCCTCAGTGAACTCATAGAAGGGAACCTCCAGCTTTAGAGGAGCAGGTCCCTTTCTTATCCTTCCTGAAGCATCGTAGTGGGAGCCATGGCACGGACAGTAGTAGCCTCCGAAGTCTCCGGCGTTGGCGATGGGCACACAACCCAGATGGGTGCACACACCGAGGACGATGATCCAGCGCGGGTTAATCACTCTATCCTTGTCATGCTGTGTGTGTTTGTGTGTGCAATCATAATTCCACATGTTTGAAACCGTTTTCCCCTATAGGCGGTGCTGTCGGAGGCCTTCTGGGCTGCTGGCTGACCAGTGGACAGTTCAAACCGCTGCCTCAGATCATAATGGAGCTCAGTCCTCAGCAGCAGCAGAAGCTTTATGGTAGTCTTCTGGCCGTGCTGGGAGACATTCAGTGGACAGATTTGGCTCAGCTAACTGCTCTAGTGATGGGCAACGCCACCCTGAAGCAGCAGCTGACGGCGACCCTTCTCGGGTACATCTCCAAGGAGCTCCAGGCGCAGGTGCACTACGTGGATTAGTGTCTGTGGAAGAACTGGGATACTCTCACTCAGGGGCCCACATGCTCAGAAGGTCTTTTGAAAAGAATGTGAACTGTTTGTATGATGCTGGAGAGACTCTTTATCAAATATGAAATCACATATTGTAAATTTGCACAGACGCCATCACAGTCTTGGTTACAGGTTACTGTGAAAACAGCTGTATACCTGGATTCATTTATTATTGGAAGTGTAAATTTAGAAATTGGCGAAAGCTTCGGTTCGCTGACCAATGACGGTCTGAAAAGACTGAATCCCGGGCCACACTGTTGATTTATGCGAAGTAGCAAGCTAAAGTTTGGATCACGTATATAGCAACTGTTGAAGTACGAAGTAACGTGAAGAAGTACAGTAAAATACTGCACAAGATATCGCCATTTCGTCCTGGGACCTGGTTCGTACAAGGCGTACACTGTAAACAATAAGATCAATAGATCTTTCCAGACGTGGTCTGTGTGCGATTATTTGTGGAATCACGGCAGTGTGTGGTCGATTGAGTGCTGGGTAATGTCTCAGGGAGACAGAGGTCCAAATTCAGAGAGTGCACAATATATCGCTATTTCCCCAAGGGACCAAGTTCGTACGAAGGCATACACTGGAAAACGCAGATCGGCAGAGATCTCATCCAGATGTGGTTTGTGTTTGAGTAATTCGTAGAACTCGGCAGTGTATGGTTGATTGCGTGCAACATAATGTCTCAGGGAGACATAGACTCAAATTGTAATTGTAAAACTGTGGCAACATAATGTCTCAGGGAGACATAGACTCAAAATTGTAATTGTAAAACTGTGGCAGTGTAGGGTTGATTGTGTGCAGTGTAATGTCTCAGAGAGACATCGATTTAGACTTAGGAAGTGTAGTTGATATTGAGAGCAAAGGACAATTGGAGTTGGATGTTTCCACCAGATTCGTGTGCTTGTCAGTTTTTGACGGTCAGTGGAGCAGCACAAGGATGAGACACAAGCTTTGCACTCACCACAGAAACACAAAACACTAGGATAGACTGAGGGAAGCTGAGGGTTAATATACGTGTCAGTTTTACTGGTAGAGTTAGAAAGATTACAGATTTATTGGGAATTGTATTGCTTAGGGACCGTAAACAATTTAGAAGCGAAAACAGAGCAGGCAGACAGTCAGGCAGAGACACTGAAAAAATGGGAGTAGAACTTAGATAAGAACCAGGTGCAGCTCTAGGGAGTGTGAAAGATTGTAGCTAGGGACAGTTCGAGTCTCGTTCAAGGTCGCAAGGCAGAAGAAAATTTGGCAGGAGCTTTGGCTCCCTCTGATGGCACTTCGGGAACTGCAGAAGAAAATTTGGGAGAAGCTTTGGCTCCCTCTGGTGGCACTTCGGGAACTGCAGAAGAAAATTTGGGAGAAGCTTTGGCTCCCTCTGGTGGTACTTCAGGAACTGCAAGAAGAACATTTGACAGAAGCTTTGGCTCCCTCTGGTGGTACTTCAGGAACTGCGGGAAGAACATTTGACAGGAGCTTTGGCTCCATCTGGTGGACATTCGGGAGTACTGCATACAAACAATTTTGAATTGAAAAAAATTGAAATTTGAAATTAGAAAAAAAAAGGAATTTTGAAAAAAAAAAAAAAAAGATTGGAATTGAATTAAAAACCAAAAATAAAAAAACACAAGAAGACATGGCTGGAGCTGTGGCTCCATCTGGTGGCTATTCAGGAGAACTGCGTGCAAAACTGAAAAAAGCAGTCACAGAGACTGGAGGCAAGACAGCATGGAAAAGAGACAAGATTCATTGGGATAACTGCATGAAACAATGGAAAGAGGAGGGATGGTGGAAGGCGGCCAGTCCACTACCTCCGTCGGTCAACAACCTCCTGCTCATTACCAACGATTTGACAAAACGAGTGGCTCAAGCACAGACTGCAGAGAGAAATCAAACGACAAATCAAACCAAGCGATGGGGGTTCGCTAACCCACTGAAGCAAGCCCGCAAAGACAGAGAAGAGGAACAGCGAGTGGCAATGATGGCACTAGGAACGGCCATGACGGATCGGATGCAGGTGGACATGCCGGCCGGAAAAGGAAAAACCAGGTCCCATCTGTCACTCGACATCACCCCCCTTGACATTACCCCCCTCGACATCACCCCTACCACTCAAGCCCCGGTAGGTCTGGAAAAGACTGCACAGGAACCGGGCCAGGCATCTCTGGCCTCGGCCCCTCCCCCGCCCTCAACTGGCCTGTCTCCAGCACTTCCTCCGGTTCCTCCCCCCCCCCAGTATCACCTTTGGTCCCATGGCCCGCCCCCCAAAGGAGAAACAGAAGAGATTGATGCCGGTGAATATCCCCTGAGAGCAGCCCCCACTCTCGCGCACCCACTGCGTGTTCAATTTGTGCCTTTTGGGTTTGCAGACATGACCAGCATGGTACAACAGCTCCCATCCCTCCACGCGGGAGCCAATCCATGGATTGAGCTCATGGAATCTTTGACTGCTGGCCACCAGCTGGCAGTTGGCGACCTGAGAGCACTTCTCTCCCGCTGTCTGGACCCAACCCAGTGTACTGCCCTACTATACATGGCAGACGCTGGTGTGGCACCAGATGCCGACCCCTTTGATCGATATCGTACAGCGTTGTGGCAGGAGCTCAGAACTAAGTTCCCCACTCCAGTGAACCAAGGCGCAGTGGCAGCATTCATCTGGGCCCCGGCAGAGCCCCCCACACATGATGCCACATGATGCAAGCATTACCACAGTGGCACTATGGCACACAATGGTAAAACGAGGCCTCCCTGATGGACCTCGCCGGTGCATGGACGTAGTGGTTGGCCTAGAAGAAATAACACAAGACATGTGGAACGCCCAGCTCCGACATTACCTCTCTAAGCACATTCAAACTGAGGCGGGTAGCGACTCAGAAATTAAGGCCCTGCAGAAGGCCCTACTCAAGAAACAACTCAAAGAACAAGACGCGGCTGAGGCAACCATGAAATCTAAGGCTAAACAGCAACAACAGCTGGTAGTCCAACCTGCACCGACTCCACCTCCAACGGCACCTACTCCTTCCGTCCCACTGGAGGTCATGATGGCTATGATGTCAGCAGCCGGTGAACAGTCACGCCCATGGGTCCCACAGGGCCAATGGGGTGGAAGAGGAGGAGCCAGAAGAAGAGGAGCGCCTGGAGGCAGAGGAGCATCCTATTTCTGCTACAACTGTGGGAAACCGGGACACTTCGCAAGAGACTGCATGTCAGCACCGCAGCAAACACAGAGAGGAAGAGGACAATACTCCAGAGGAGGAGGCGGACGGGGCTATGAGAGACAAAGACCACAGCAAGGGGCCCATCAGGCTCCTTGGGACGAGGGACATGGTCCCCAAGGCGGGGCCCATGCCACACAGGCCAACAACAATGGCCCAGAGGTTACAACAGTCCTCCCTATTGACACGCCCCTCAATCACTGGCGTCACACACTCTACATTTCGGCCTCACCAGCGAGCCCTTAATAAGGTGCTCAGTAAATGGACAGGATCACATCTTCCTCGTCGACACTGGAGCCACCTATTCGAGTGTGATGACTACGCAGCCGTTGTCGGACCGGTTTGTGTCAGTGGTGGGAGTCTCTGGCACTCCAGTTCGACAATTTTACACCACCCCTCTCCCCATCACATTTCAAGATGCAACCCTCATGCACAGCTTTCTCTCTGCTCCAAACTGCCCAGTCAACCTGCTAGGACACGATCTGATGACTCGCCTCAATCTGATCATCTGGATGAACCAAGACGGTGTCCATGTCTCGTCCAACCCACCAACTAGTACGTTGTCCATGCCAGTACGCATTCTCTCCCTTGCTCCCGTTACAGAGACGGTGTCCCCCACAGACGAAGAGGTTTTCTGGCTACGCTGTCTTCAAACTGGCCCCCAGACCCCTGCCATCCAATATTGGTTCAACATTCTCAAACCAAAAATCACTCCCACTGCACAAAGACTCTCAGCCCATCTTCGCCTTCACCTTCAATGATCAGCAGTATACCTATGCCTCCCTACCCCAGGGCTACAGGTGCGCCCCAGGCCTATTCAACCACCACTTACGCCTTCATCTTGCTGACCTCTCCCTCCCAGAAGGCGTAGTTCTGATTCAATATGTTGATGATCTGCTTCTGGCAGCAACGTCAGCAGCTCTGCCTCGATTCCTCTGTCCGACTCCTCACTCTATTGGCCGAAAAGGGCTACAAGGTCAAACGTTCAAAGGTGCAGTTCACCAGACGCCAAGTGTTGTTTTTGGGTCGCAATGTTTCATCAGACGGGCAAGGCCTGTCACACATGCACAGGGTCACCATCTTGCAACATCCCCAACCGCTCACTGTTGCCGCTCGCCTCTCATTTCTGGGCTTAACAGGCTACTCACGAGCCCATATCCCTACCACTACACCAACCACACCACCATTCTCAGAGAGATGTTGAAGGAAGTGGGCACCAGAAATCTTACTGCCAACTGAGGGCACACAGCACCTTTGTGCCAGCCACAAGAAATATGACGGCTAACTTTACGGATGGACAACCACGTGTGCGAGGAAGTTGCAGTACAAGAAGAAAAATTGAGACCGGATCTCCAGAACACTCCCCACCTCACAGCTGAGGCCTGGCTGTACACAGATGGTTGCTGCTACAAAGGAGAAGAAGGGAACATTGCATCCTATGCAGTGGTGGAACAGAAGAGTGATGGCTATCACCAAACAGTGGAGTCAGGGATACTGCCACAACCCGCTTCAGCACAACTAGGGGAAGTGGAAGCACTGATTCAGGCTCTGAAGTGGAGCACGGACAAAATTGTAAATATCTTCACAGATTCGGTTTACGCCCATGGAGCGGCCCACATCGATGGCCCTGTATGGCGAAGACGCAACTTCACCACTTCAAATGACCACCCCATAAAACACGAAGCAGCTATGAGAAGGCTGGTGGAAGCAATCCAACTACCAAAGGGGGTGGCCATCATGAAATGCAAAGGACATGACACAATCAGATCACGAATCAGCGCCGGTAATGAAGCGGCAGACAGAGCAGCAAAGAAAACGGGAGGCTACACACCTCGCCAAATGGTTATGAAGCCAACATCCGGCCCACCTGAGCTCACAATCGAGCACATCAAAGATCATCAAAAGAAAGCAGGACCTTATGAATGGTCTGAATGGACACGAAAAGGAGCCTCAAAAGACAAAGAAGGTCTGTGGAGAGCCCACGACGGCAGAGTGGTTGCCTCAGCAGAACTGTGTGCAGCACTCCTACCAGGGGCCCACGGACCTACGCACCAGGGAAAGAAATGGACATTGGAAAATTTAAAACAACTATGGTGGCATCCGCATATGGAAGCGATATCTTTCCTCTTCTGCGATGAATGTCAAATTTGTGGCAATCACAACCCAAGAAAACCATTCAAGACACCGATGGGATCTTATCCCGTGCCCTCAGCCTGTTTCCAAGACATCAGCATAGATTATACAGATATGACCAGAGAACAGAGTGCAGGGAAAGAGGTACATCTTGGTAATGGTAGACAGATTTTCAAGTTGGGTGGAAGCAATTCCCACCAAGAGAGAAGACGCGCAGACAGTTGTAAAGTGGCTGCAGACAGAACTGATTCCCCGTTACGGAGTACCGAGATGCATCCGCTCCGATAACGGATCACACTTTAGCAACACCATGCTCGCACAGGTAGAGCAATTTCTGGGAATTACACACCGATTCGGGTCAGTCTATCACCCGCAATCTCAGGGCCTGGTGGAACGAGCGAATCAGACCCTTAAGGCCAAAATTGCCAAAGTTTGCGCGGGCTCCAAATGAACATGGGTTGAGGCCCTGCCCCTGGCCCTTATGGCCATGAGGTCCGGAAAAGGGGGAGAAACACATCTCTCCCCACACGAGATCATGACTGGCCGGCCGATGCCAGGTCCACCCAGAGATGGAGGTCACATGCCACCTCTGGATGTACAGCAGATTGAAATGTCTGACTATATGAGTGCCCTAACTTCTCTTGCTGAAGCTCTCTCCAAGCAGATTGAGAGGACTCGAGCAGTACCTGAAGCAGCGGCAGCTGGAAAGCAGATACAAGTAGGTGATTGGGTCAGGGTCAAGGTTCACAAGCGCAAGTGGACTGACCCCAGGTGGACTGGGCCGTACGAGGTGAAGGAGGTTACTTCACCCTCGGTCCAGGTCAAGGGCAAATCAGGCGCCCCTTGGCACCACCTGACACACTGTGTCCCAGCACCGGTACCAACCAGAACACTGGGAGAAATTCGTACTGATTTGGAAAATGCATCGGGAACTTAGACGCTGTCTAGGGGACCCTTCTGCAAACCCCGCCGACCGAGGTCGGCAGCGCTTCACCTGGAAAGGGGTGGGATGTGGGAAGAAAACTATAATGGGGGTGGGTATGGGCATACTAGTTGCCCTCCTGATCTGGGGACTAGAAACCAAGTATCAGACACACCAGCACCCATCTCATTCAACTGCCCCTCTTCCCTCTCCATCCCCGAATCAGACACACACCCGAACTAGACATAGCACCCCACCAGCTTCCGATCCAGACAATTCAGATGATAGGGACCTAAACATCGAGTTACAGCCATTGAATGAGTAGTTCCAAGTCTAATAAGTTCACACCTAGCAGGTGTGAAAAGGGGGATTTGTAAATCAAAATATATTCATTCAATGTTAAATAATATGAGCTATACTTGTAAGCTTATATTGCGGAGTTGTGAGGTCACTGTAAGTAGGTCAAAAACTCCAAGCAGTGCATTCCGTCGCCTGTTCGCACGATAGAAACAGATACAGTGGCCCTGAAAGAAACACTTGCTTAAACCACCAGATTAGGGCAGAAACTGCCATCTTAGAGTAGGAGAAGAGTTCTCTTTATCTATTCACACAGAGACTTCGAAATAGCTTAGAACTGCACCCTTTTCCGGCACCTTAAGTGTTAACAATATGCCGACACACTGACGTTCCAGAGAAGGCGGTCCCGGAACTGAGCCAGTGTGGGTGAAGTTGCACAGAGCTCCATCAGGTCATCTGAACGCTAAAAAACAGATCCACCTCCTACTTTGTATTCAACCAATAGGCTTTCATCAGAAGAACCTTTAACACACATGCGCACTCGGTCTAAGCGCCTTTTAGCTTTTCATTCGCTCCTACAGAGTGAACTTTTCTAGGTCCGTGCACGTTTAACTGCTGGACATAATACTTCTGTTACAAATAAACCTTATTGCTTGAATTGAGCTAAACGCCTCGACCTAAGTTTGTTCACCTGAGTTTTCTCCTCAACATGAGTTATATTCTTAACAGAAGTACACTCATCCGATGAAGGAATTATTTATTCATCAATGGCACTGTTAATCATATAAGAGACAAAGTGGTTCTGTTTGTGATAACGGTTTTATACAAAATGTATGAAATACATTTGACACACCACATGAAACATCACACAGGGGAGGAACGATGGAGCTTTCATCCTATCTTTATCCAAGAGCGTGTTCTTTCAATTTGAGAGCATCGCTCATTAAGTCCACGCTCAGATTTGGTACTGTCTTTAGCTTGATCCAGTAGACTAATTGAGTTTTTATTTTCTAGTTAGTGTTGGTTTTCTAGAGGGGGCCGGGGACACGCTCACCTGGAAGAAAATGTTGTACATTTTAAAGTTAAATGCATCAGTCTGGTGCACTCTGAGACCAACATCAAGAACATGAACATAATTCATGCTGAAAGTAAAGCAGTTTAAACTGACAAATGCAGGAAGGACAGCTGGCAAGAAATCACTAACTGTCATTCTGTAAATTAACCGATTTATAATATCACTGCTTCATCTATAACGCGATAGATCTGACTATAATAACACGTGTATTCACGTTCATGTTTTACTTTGATGTATTCTTATTCTTTCAGCTGAGACCCCAGCGATGTGAAACGGACTTTTGGGCAAATAAATAAAAATATATATAAATATAATTCTAAGCAGTACGGAAGTTTCCTTCCATAACTTAAAATCACCCACACCAAATATTAAAGTAGCCGGAGACTGTGAGACACGACTCAAGAAGCCGACACACGTCAGTGAATGTGTGATGAGAGAATATTTACACATTTCTTTTCTATTTACTCCCAAGTCTGTTTCGCACCACTAAGGCTACAGCTGAAAGAACAAGACTAAAATATTGTCATACACGCCATGAAAACACATCTGCAACACATTAATTTACCATAATACACACATGTACTTATAGTCAGATCTATCCTGCTCTAAATGAAGCAGTGATGTCATAAATCTGTTAATTTACTAATTCACACAGTCTGAGATTTATTGCCAGCTGTCTTTTTTTGCATTTGTCAGTTTAAACTGTGATTATGTAACAATCATTAACGGTCCACGTGCCGAGCTCTGATTGGTCAGTGTGTATTTGAAGAAAATGAATTCAATCACACGTTGCTGAGGGAGCAGAGGGGCAGAAAACGGTCTGAAGGCAATTCATTGGTGATATTTTGTCTTCAATAAATAAATGTTGGAAAACAATCACTTGAGTCGTCTCCTTCCACGACCCACAACTGTTACATATGTACCAGATGGAAGGTAACTGAAGATAGGAGTAATGATATACTTTTTTATTAGTTTAAGGGGCTTTTGTTACCCACCAAGTTGCAGCGGAACCGGATGTTCCTCGTAGAACCTGTCTGAATGGACTTTTATCTGTTCACCTTTTCTTCTGGATGGTTCTCCTCTGACTCATCTCCCGAGTCAAAACCACACCCATAATGCATTGCTGGTGAAATCCAGGGAACTGCCATTACATGTGAGGAGAACTGAGTTAGCACTATCACACTGGATTAGAATTCAGGGTGGACTTAACGGAAATATAGCATCGACTGTCCTGTACAATGGTTGGGAGTACTCGACATTCTCTGGTAAAAGCTTTGGATGGGACATCTTGGCAGGACATTTGGAATTATGACAATAAGGGTAGAAATTACAACAAAATTCAGGGTGGACTTAACGGAAATATAGCATCGACTGTCCTGTACAATGGTTGGGAGTACTCGACATTCTCTGGTAAAAGCTTTGGATGGGACATCTTGGCAGGACATTTGGAATTATGACAATAAGGGTAGAAATGACAACAAAATTCAGACATCAGTCAGAGTGAGAAGTGATGGAAGTAAAAGTAGAAAAGAAGATGTTACTTTCAGATTAAGGTTCGGACATACAGGACTCAATGACACATTATACACATCATGAAAAAGACAGAGTGGGATAAATGTGAGATATGCAACTGTAAAGAAACTGTAGAACATGTGTTGATAGAGTGGAGGAAGAGAAAGACTGAAGAACAGAGTGGTAGATACAGGAAGGGAGTGGAGCATCAAAGGACTGTTAGACAGGGGACAAACAAGTTCAGCTTAAAAGGGCTTTATTTAATATTTTGAATGGAACGGGTTAAAAAGCCAGACTATGACTGCAATATGGAGTTTATTTCTAATTGTTTCATTATATTTATAAATAACATTATTATTGTGTTTAAATGATAACTGTCATAAAGTCATGATGTTACACACTCCGGTCCAGTAGGTGGCGCCTTAAACATTGGTTTGGAGTCCGCCATTATAGTGAAAGAAGAAGAAGGAGAAGAAGAAGAAGAAGAAGAAGACGGAGGAGAGGAAGAAGAAGAGGACTACTCTCCTGGTAGCAGATAAGCTATTGAAGTTAGCTTAGCATGCTACCTGGAAACAGACGGACGAGGACGGAAGTGACCAACACAGCGCAAGTCAGAGTAAACGGTGACAAGGAGTTGACGGAGTTCGTCTGGAGGAAACCTTTCTGTGGTTGAGTGAAAATGTCTAAAGTAGAAATGTTGAGATCTTTAGTCAGCCAGCGACTAACTGCGGCTGAAGAAGATATATTAGGTATGTTTGAAAGAACGATAGCAGAGTACGAGGAGGAAATCTCTCGTTCAAAAGAGGCGAATAAGCGACAACGGGAACTTCTGGACGCCGTTCACAACCCGGAAGTCCGGATACAAAGAGCACGTGGGTTCACTTTATTTCTTCTCTCAAACACTGTTCATGCTCCGGTTGATAACTTTCAATGTAGTTTGGAGTGAGACTCTGTTGCAATTCGTCGTTTTCTTCTTGTCCTGATTTAATACCTGCAAACGTGTCGCTTTTCGGCGAAATTAGCCGTTTTGAATCAAAATATATCATCCACGTGAGTGTAGTAGATCCGTAGAGTTTTCAATTTTTTTAGTCAACTGGCCAGCCAGCGTTTCTCAGATTGGAGTGAGACAAGGAGAAAATGTGATGTCGTGATCTTCGCAATAAAACATATTTGATGCGACGTGTCGAGTCTTGGCCAATCAGCGTTAAGATGTCTACACTGTCTTAATTTCGATGGTCATTTCGATGGTTCTCGCTACTGTATAAATATGCTGCGGTATTTACAGGCATTAAAGGTATAAGTATTGTGAGGAATTTAAGTGTTAAAGCGCACCTAGCGATGGATATGATGTGTTACAATATGTTTACTTGTAGAAGGTTTAAACTAAAGGGAGAGTCACTGAATTTGTTGTGCACTGTGAGAGAAACCAGAGAATTTATGACACCGCAATAAAGTCAGAGAGGGGGGATGTTGCTGAAGAGTTTCTGAGCACAGCCTTAAAGAAGGGGGGGTGAATTGGTCAAGGAAGTGGCCGAATGAAGTCCGAAGGGTTCAGCCAATCACTGAGCTGATCGATGGGCTAAGGAATGTGTAATATGAGACATTTCAGAGACTTTGGAGGGACAAAGAAACTGAATCCCCGGAGATAATCAGACCTCATCTGGACCATGAGGCGGACACACCAGTCTGTCGTGTGGTGCGGATGGGGCCTCTATTTCATGAAGTATCACTACTGATAATGTAATTCAGTTTGTAACTGCATTTTCTGTTGTTAGTATATTAAATTCCTTTTGATATAAACTTCAACCAGCTGATTCTGCCCTGCTTAATGATGGAAGAAAGGGGGGGGGGCTGCCTCTTCTCCTCTTCTCCTCTGCATGCTTCTTCATCTCTGGAGCAAGGAGGGGGGCTTTTACCTTTTGTTTGAGAAATTTTGAACATAACGTGTGTGTGCGCTCATTTGCAATAGTGTTGCGTGTGTCATAGAGCAAAGGTTTGAATCGCCAGGTGAGGCGCTCCCCGTACAAAGAGGGAGCTCTGACACGCAGGTGGTTCAGCTTAAAACTTGTAACTAGTTGTGTTGTGAATCGGGTTAGTCGGTGGGATATTGTGTATCAACCTGCAGGAACAGCACCTTCCCCATCCCTGAGACTCCAGGACTCCCACACACAATGTGGCCCAACCCTGGCTTGTGTGTGGGTTAAGATAATGCGTCCCTGTGCTGGACAAGTTCAAATAAAGTATAAAGATACAGGGCTCACAAAACACTGAGAGGAGAGATGCGTATGCGGAGCCCTGACTTTGTTTGTTGCTGGGGCTACTTAATCAATTATTGTGTTTTGTGAAACCATAGATCTATGTTTTTGATGCTTGACTTAATAAATTGTTAATACTTGTAGATCGTCTACCCCCCCCCCCCCCCCCTTCGGGTGCTTGGCACCTCTTTCACCTCTTATGAGTTTGCAGGTATGCTGATTTCTTCTCTCCGCTTCTAGATGACAGGAAATATTTCAACTTAAAGTACAAGTTTGTTCTCTTTGATAACACCACATGGATTTGACAGCTTAAAATGGTTCATATGTTCATGTCACTTAAGTTGATTACATTATTGTATTATCTGGTTCTAGTGATACTCTGGAAGTGTATGTCCAGGAGACTATTTGCTCAATTCTAAAATGTCTTTGTAACCCCTCTGTGTGTGTTTACTGTTTTCCTGCAGACGTCCAGCAGCTGTTGTTGGTTAAAGAAGAGGTTCCCTCTGAGCAGCAGGAGTGGAGCTCCAGTCTGGACCAGGAGGACCCAGAGCCCCCACACATGAAAGAAGAACAGGAGGAACTCTGCACCAGTCAGGAAGGAGAGCAGCTTCAAGGTCTGGAGGAGGCCGATGTCAAGTTCTCATTCACTCCTGTGAAGATGAAGAAGAGGAAGCTCAGTCCTCACAGCTTCATCAAAGACAAACTAAACAGATGGGAACAGAAGCTGATGGAGAGGACTGTGGAGGACCAGAACCAGACAGGAACTTGGATCCAGATAGACATCCAGAACCAGATACTGATGAGAAGCCTGGAGACTCTTCTGACACTGATGAGGGTGCTGATGGGAAGAAGACCAGAGAACCTCAGTCAGGTTTAAACTATGTGAAACCTGATGAAGTCCGTGTCACTGATTCACGATGTAGCGCTGGTGAAAAACATTTTAGATGCTCTGAGTGTGAGAAAACATTTGGCAATAGTCAAAATCTGAAGACACACATGAGAACCCACACAGGAGAAAAGCCTTTCAGCTGCTCAGTCTGTAAGAAATCTTTTAACCAGCGTTCAAATTTACAGTTACACAAGAGAACCCACACAGGAGAAAAGCCTTTCAGCTGCTCAATCTGTAAGAAATCTTTTAACAAGCGTTCAAATTTACAGAGCCACATGAGAACCCACACAGGAGAAAAACCTTTCAGCTGCTCAGTCTGTAAGAAATCTTTTAACCAGCGTTCACATTTACAGGCACACATGAGAACCCACACAGGAGAAAAACCTTTCAGCTGCTCAGTCTGTAAGAGATCTTTTAACCAGAGTTCAACTTTACAGAAACACATGAGAACCCACACAGGAAACAATCCCCTTTAGCTGTTGTGGTTGCAGTAAAGTGTCCGTTTGTGATAAAAGCTTTCAGCACGAGTCACCTCTGAAGTGACACATGATTAACCGCGGTTCAACTACACTGATTTCAATACAAAAAGTTATTCACTGAATGAGTTCCAACTGTACAGTTTGAAATAGTTTTGGTGATTATATTGATGATTGATTTGATGGTAATGTAAGTTTAAGACGATGGTTTTACCTGCATCTGTGCACAGTATATTGTATTCAAATGATTTCATCAATAAAAAGTAAAAGGTTTGTGTATTTCACTGGTTCATACAGTTGTACATAGCACACTTTGTTCATCAGGATTAAATCCATCAGTGACTGGAGTGTGACTCAATAGTTCTTTGTCTTGTTTGCTCTCTTTGCTGCCATTACTGGAATTAAATTGTCATCTTGTCTGACACAAACTCGTAAAAAGGATGAAAAAGGTCCTGAGATGAAGCAATCTACACATTCCTTGGAGTCACAAACCAACAACATCCTTATCTCGATCTATCGTTCCTTCCAGTTGATATATATAGTTGTATTAATCCGTACGAAAACATGCATGCACATGCAAGCTTGTCCACTGAAAACAAATACACGTGATGTGAACGGGGCCTTTGTGTTCTCCGTCTGTCTCAGGACAACTGCAGGTTGAAGGCCAACGTGGACCAGAGGAACAGCGATAAGGACAGCCACGGCGACGCCTGTGATAACTGTCGCACGGTGGAGAACCCGGACCAGAAGGACACCGACAGCGACGGCAAAGGGGACGCCTGCGATGATGATATGGATGGAGACGGTATGGAGATAAATAAAATAGCACCGATGCTCGTGCTTATATAACCAGCACTGAAGGCACTCTCCGTTTAAACGTATTATTCTGTTCCTTCCTTCACATTTACACCCTGCTCTTACATTAAATAATGCAGATTTTACAGTACAAATCTCTCTTAATCATGTTGTAAAAAAAATACAGTTGTATGGATGTTTTTATAAGCCAGCTGAGGCATAACAAACAGCACTGCAAAAAAAAAGAAAAGTTAAGGCCAAAAGCAGTCTGACCCCTGAGCGAACACAAGCTTTGATCATTCACCAGCATGATTACACCTCAGAAAACCCCATGGCAGAGAAGATGGTTTCTCCTCTATTGCTGCTGCTTGACCTTTATGCATTCGTGGGGCTGCTGCTGCCTCCCTGCGATGAATAAGAAATAGCATCTGAACACAAACTGCCGTTCACCTTCACAGCAAATACAACAGTGCAACCTAGTGGTGGAATTACAAGTACCATGCCATTCAGTCGATATAGTTCAAACAGTAGTATGGATGTAATGTCTACATTTTTCATATGCATTCAAAAATCAAATATAAATTCACTGATTGACTTCACTAAGTGTGAGAGAGTTACTTTAATGCATTACTTTGATTTTAGAGATCAAACCTCAATTCAAACAGATGAAGATAATATCTCATTATGTATCCATGTAATCATTCTTCCATATTGGCAACATCCATATCTGTTTATATTTCCACTGGGCAGTAACTTGGTTTCTTTTATGATAGGTCTGCAGCCAACGATTCCAATCTGCCGATAATTCTCTCTATAAAACGAGGGGTTTGTAAAATGACAAAGAATAGTGGAAAATGTCTTAAAGCCCAAGTTGAAATCTTCAAAAAGCTTGTTTTGTCTGACCAATGGTCCAAAAGCCGGAGTAAAATCAATTTACTGACACATAAGATTCCCCAATTCCTAAAATGAGTAAACTGGAACTAAATATTTTTGGGCATTTTTGGATTTATTATCAGAATTGTTGCAGGTAAATATTCTGTCAATCGACTTATTGTCACAGAATCATAGAAATTCACTGATATCTTTTGTGAGAGTTCAGAAAAAGGGACAATGAGAAGAGTATTTATTCTACTACAGTACAATATTATCTGTACTTGCCACCTCCGAATATGTCATCCATGACAATACTATATATTTCCCTGCTGAGACGGAGTCAGACTGACTGCTAAATAACACGAACCATCTCCTCCTGTTGACTGGCGAGCATAGGCCTGAAGAACTTTCTGGACAATTGCCAGCTTGTCCAAAACAGAGACCAGCTGGACCGGGACGGAGACGGAGTGGGAGACGCCTGCGACAGCTGCCCCGACATCCCCAACCCAAACCAGGTCAGTCAGAACCAGATGGAGGGATGGAGGGACGGATAGCTGTGGTGGAAAGTAACTGAGTACACTTTGTTACTAGAGTCCCTCAAGTGTAAAAGAAATGGTGTTTTTCGTGAACTCTCTGCTCTTGTTTCAGTCTGATATTGACCACGACCTGGTTGGAGACTCCTGTGACACAAACCAAGACAGGTAACGATATTCTCCCAGTCTTCATGTTGTGTTCTTGCAGATATCTGAACTGCTGTTTCATACTACTGCTAGTACTACAGCCTTTTTTCACATCATGCGATCGTGTCACTTTCCCTTGTAGTGATGGCGACGGTCACCAGGACACCAAGGATAATTGCCCATTCGTAATAAATAGCTCCCAGCTGGACAGTGACAAAGACGGGCTGGGTGACGAGTGTGACGATGACGACGACAACGACGGGATCCCTGACACTCTGCCACCGGGACCAGACAACTGCCGGCTGGCACCAAATCCTGACCAGATCGACGACAACGGTGAGCGATGGTCTAAAAGACATCGCACCTCCTCATATACCACGCAGTCAAATCAGTTTACAGTAATAATCACATATGATTGTTGATATATTTGGCTGAAAACCAGCCTGGTGATCAGATAAATGTTCATAATTTCATCTCCACATTCTCCCCGAACTGCTCCCTGACTTTCCTTTGAAAGCAATTTTGGTCCCCAGTTGCACACCAACGCAGATCAAACAAAAGCAACTGTGAGCACATTGAGTGGCATTTTTGGTGACTCATTGGGACATTTTCTGTGTAAAACATGCCCCCTGGAGTGTCAATTCAAATCAAGTCAAGACAGCTTTTTTTGGCAGTCAGGGAGTCAAGAGATGTAAGTTGGAGCTGACAGTTGGGAAAATAACAAAACACAAAAAGTGTATTTACTGAGTCCAAATGTTTTACAAGATGCACACAAGACATTCAGGCATTTGCCCGATTGAGCATCAATTCAATCGTTGACACAGAATGAAGCTTTTATGCCAAGAACCGCCAAGTCGGACCTTCTTGACGTCGTAGCAGCTGTTGCACTTCCACAGTGATAAAAGTGCATCAACACATTTCCTTCCATTTAATAATCCATATCAGAACTGCACACTACAAGACACGAACACCACCGAGTAGACTACAGCGTGGCACTTTTTTAACCACGGCAGACACAGCAGCTCTAATGCTGAACCCACACAGCAGGGTGCAGACTAGAGAGATACAATCCATCTATATTAAACCAATGCAACATACAGCCTTGCTCTTTTGCTTGAAATGTGAATAGCCCCTTAAGAAAGGACATTTGGGGATGTTTTATATTCAGCTCTGTCGGCCTTTTTGACATTTTTGCTTAAGCCAGTCTGAAATCTCCTCATTGTGACAACGCAGGAAACACGCTGGTTTAAAAAGGATTTAAAAGGAGCTCGTTACTTTGAATAAATGACGCAACACAATCTTTGCCAGTGTGTGTAATCAAAAACTGTTAACAAGTCTCTGCACCTCTGACCTATTGGAACAATGACTCACGGTCTTTCTTACTTTAATTTAAGTCTAAATCTCCTCTCTGTTGTCCCTCAGATGATGGAGTTGGAGACATGTGCGAGTCTGACTTTGACCAGGACAAAGTGATTGACAGGATCGACAACTGCCCTGAGAATGCTGAGGTCACCTTGACTGACTTCAGGGCCTATCAGACGGTGGTGCTGGACCCTGAGGGCGACGCCCAGATCGACCCCAACTGGGTTGTTCTGAACCAGGTGAGATTACTAAAAGCTGAAAATTCCCTCGCCATATACAAGTTGAAGCAGCTATGGTCGATATTTTTATCTAAACAACAGAAGCAATAACAATAAGAAATGTGAATCGTGATGCGTGAAATCGTACCACGACGACAAAAAATACACAAGACAATATACAACAGTGCCTCGTTTAACCGTGTTGTTGATTCTCGATTTTTTAACTGTGAGGTGCCATACCATATTTAATGATGCTTTCCAGCACAGCGTTGTCCAACGTTGACGTGATCTCAGTTCAGTCTGAGTCTGCAGAGAAAGCCTCTGAGCCAGCCTAGCACACGGATAATCAACGTGGACACTCTCAATTTAATTTATTGTCCATTTGTATTCCCGAGTACTTATAGGAGCACACCTGCTCAATTGCACTGTCACCAATGATTACAGGGCCATGAGATGCAGCTCTCAAATATGATTTCCTCTGTCTTTTGGTATTACCGTTAAAAATGAGGTGGTGGCTGTCACACCAGTCTTTAAAAGTGGCAATCTCCAGCAGCAGACTTAATATAGCCGTATCATCTGACAATCTGATGGAATTATTTGGCTGTCTGCTTCTTCGTGTACAGTGTAGCAGATGAAGGCATCAGGGTGCAAAATGTCTTATTCACAACTCTTTCTCACACAGGGAATGGAAATTATCCAGACCATGAATAGTGACCCAGGACTTGCTGTTGGTAAGAAGTATTTCCTCTGCGTTGAATATCAGTGAATAAAATGCACAATGTCTGAACATCAGTAATATACTGATTTCTGTTGCCAGGTTACACTGCTTTCAGTGGAGTGGACTTCGAAGGAACATTTCACGTAAATACAGTGACCGACGACGACTACGCCGGCTTCATCTTTGGCTACCAGGACTCGTCCTCCTTCTACGTGGTGATGTGGAAGCAGACTGAACAGACCTACTGGCAGGCAACACCCTTCAGAGCTGTGGCTGAGCCCGGCATCCAACTTAAGGTGAAAGCACAAGTCATCAACTCCCCCAGGCAGCAGATTCGTGCTCATCCTATTTTTAATCCCTCGACATATTTTCCACATTTCTTCCTCTCTCTCGCTCTCTCCCCCTTACTTCTCTCTGTTATCTGTCGCTGTTCATCAGGCTGTGAAGTCTAAATCGGGTCCCGGGGAGCACTTGAGAAACTCTCTGTGGCACACGGGAGACACCAACGACCAGGTGCGTCTGCTGTGGAAGGACCCCAGGAATGTGGGCTGGAAGGACAAGGTGTCCTACCGTTGGTACCTGCAGCATCGCCCACAGGTTGGATACATCAGGTATACGACCAACCGTGTTCCGGACAATCTTCATATTGATTACACGAAAAAACCCGTAATTGTTGCTCCATCTAACTCTCAGCAAGCAAGTGAATAAGCATATTTCCCCAAAGTGGTGAGAGTGGAACGTAGATTATTTGTTTTAATTGTGTGTTTTGTTTAGGGCGAGGTTCTATGAAGGAACTGAGCTGGTGGCCGACTCTGGCGTGACAATTGACACGACCATGAGAGGAGGACGACTCGGCGTGTTCTGTTTCTCTCAGGAAAACATCATCTGGTCCAATTTGAAATACCGCTGCAATGGTGAGGGAGGAACACTGAATCACAAATCCACATATTCTATTATTTTTATATATTTTGAATTACCCTGATTGCATGCTATGCAGCGATTGTCTTGAGGTTTGTTTCCAATACATATCTTCTTACGGTCTTTCATTGCTTGCGTCTGGAAAGTGATTTTAGATTGAGATCTGATGTTGTTGTTGCAGACTACAGCTGTGAATAGAATTGGTTTGGCCTCGTTTTGGCTTTAGAGTCTGAGCTCATCTCATGATACCCGACTTCTCACTTCCACAGACACCATCCCAGAGGATTTCCAGGAGTTCAGCACTCAGCACGGCGCCGACTCACTCTGAAGTCGAGAGAGAAACATGACGCCAGATCTCTGAAGACTGCTTGTGTGTGAATGTGTGAATGTGTGAGTGTGTGTCTGTCCGTCTGTGTATTGACGTGTACAGTTTCAGTGCATATATGATCACAATCTCCGTACTGTATGTGCATATTATCATGTCTCTTTCTGTTACCCGAATGTGTTTTTACTGTTTGATTAACTCTTAATGAATCCAGCTGAGCTCATTATGCTGAAGGTTATAAGTTATAATGATTTTTACTGAAAATGATGCTATGTGATATGACATAAATACACCGAAAACATGTAACATCAAATTACAAAATGCAAAATATGGTCAATAATGGACAGTTTCCATATATTTTCAAAATAAAGGGAACATTATTATAATTTTTAAACGGTATTTTCCACACGAGAGATTTTAGCATATGTGTAGCATGATAAAATTGTTCAAACAACTGGAAGGAAAGTTACCGCTTCGGATCAGCCTCATACTGATGTTACATTTTGATCATAAACTGGTTTTATTTGTTTATCAGAGCGGTATTTCTACTACGTTTGTAAAGAGGACACCAAGTCTTGTATGACTCAAATGTCAGACTGTGCCTTGCCTCACTTACTGTAGAAGATTAACTTAAAGCTCAGTTTAGCCATGTTTTCTCTTTCCATCATTTGGTCCTTGACATCTTGATCATTTCATATCTATGTAGTCACAATCCTGGTCAAAGTAAAAGGGCTTTAAAGTACATCGGTGTTGAACAGGCTCATTCTTATTTTTCCTTTAAAATGTTGACATGTTTTGATGATTAGATATGTTAAAGACAACACATACTGCGCATGCATACAACAAATGAACTAATTGAATGCATGAAAATAACCTCTATACTTCCCCAGAGGATTGGCACGTTCTCGGTTGAAACTCTAGAAACAAAGGCCACGGTTTAGCTTGAGCAGGAAATACTTTCCTAATAAGAACATTCTTATCCCCGATTAGCTGCGCTGATGAATTGAGAGACTTTGGTCTTTGCTCCCGGGAGGAGGTCCTCCGGAAAAGATACAATTAACAACGCTCATTGAGTCCACGCTCAGATTTGGTACTGTCTTTAGCTTGATCCAGTAGACTAATTGAGTTTTTATTTTCTAGTTAGTGTTGGTTTTCTAGAGGGGGCCGGGGACACGTTCACCTGGAAGAAAATGTTGTACATTTTAAAGTTAAATGCATCAGTCTGGTGCACTCTGAGACCAACATCAACAACATGAACATAATTCATGTTGAAAGTAACGCAGTTTAAACTGACAAATGCTGGAAGGACAGCTGGCAAGAAATCACTAACTGTCATTCTGTAAATTAACCGATTTATAATATCACTGCTTCATCTATAACGCGATAGATCTGACTATAATAACACGTGTATTCACGTTAATGTTTTACTTTGATGTATTCTTATTCTTTCAGCTGAGACCCCAGCGATGTGAAACTGACTTTTGGGCAAATAAATAAAAATATATATAAATATGATTCTAAGCAGTAAGGAAGTTTCCTTCCATAACTTAAAATCACCCACACCAAACATTAAAGTAGCCGGAGACTGTGAGACACGACTCAAGAAGCCGACACACGTCAGTGAATGTGTGATGAGAGAATATTTACACATTTCTTTTCTATTTACTCCCAAGTCTGTTTCGCACCACTAAGGCTACAGCTGAAAGAACAAGGCTAAAATATCGTCATACACGCCATGAAAACACATCTGCAACACATTAATTTACCATAATACACACATGTACTTATAGTCAGATCTATCCTGCTCTAAATGAAGCAGTGATGTCATAAATCTGTTAATTTACTAATTCACACAGTCTGAGATTTATTGCCAGCTGTCTTTTTTTGCATTTGTCAGTTTAAACTGTGATTATGTAATATTCATTAACGGTCCACGTGCCGAGCTCTGATTGGTCAGTGTGTATTTGAAGAAAATGAATTCAATCACACGTTGCTGAGGGAGCAGAGGGGCAGAAAACGGTCTGAAGGCAATTCATTGGTGATATTTTGTCTTCAATAAATAAATGTTGGAAAACAATCACTTGAGTCGTCTCGTTCCACGACCCACAACTGTTACATATGTACAGATGGAAGGTAACTGAAGATAGGAGTAATGATATACTTTTTTATTAGTTTAAGGGGCTTTTGTTACCCACCAAGTTGCAGCGGAACCGGATGTTCCTCGTAGAACCTGTCTGAATGGACTTTTATCTATTCACCTTTTCTTCTGGATGGTTCTCCTCTGACTCATCTCCCGAGTCAAAACCACACCCATAATGCATTGCTGGTGAAATCCAGGGAACTGCCATTACATGTGAGGAGAACTGAGTTTGCACTATCACACTGGATTAGAATTCAGGGTGGATTTAACGGAAATATAGCATCGACTGTCCTGTACAATGGTTGGGAGTACTCGACATTCTCTGGTAAAAGCTTTGGATGGGACATCTTGGCAGGACATTTGGAATTATGACAATAAGGGTAGAAATTACAACACAATTCAGACATCAGTCAGAGTGAGAAGTGATGGAAGTAAAAGTAGAAAAGAAGATGTTACTTTCAGATTAAGGTTCGGACATACAGGACTCAATGACACATTATACACATCATGAAAAAGACAGAGTGGGATAAATGTGAGATATGCAACTGTAAAGAAACTGTAGAACATGTGCTGATAGAGTGGAGGAAGTTCAGAGTGGAAAGAGAGACTGAAGAACAGAGTGGTAGATACAGGAAGGGAGTGAAGCATGAAAGGACTGTTAGAGACAGGGGACAAACAAGTTCAGTTTAAAAGGGCTTTATTTAATATTTTGAATGGAACGGGTTAAAAAGCCAGAATATGACTGCAATATGAAGTTTATTTATAATTGTTTCATTATATTTATAAATAACATTATTATTGTGTTTAAATGATAACTGTCATAAAGTCATGATGTTACACACTCCGGTCCAGTAGGTGGCGCCTTACACATTGGTTTGTAGTCCGCCATTAAAGTGAAAGAAGAAGAAGGAGGAGAGGAAGAAGAAGAGTACTAATCTCCTGGTAGCCTATAAAGCTATTGAGGTTAGCTTAGCATGCTACCTGGAAACAGACGGACGAGGACGGAAGTGACCAACACAACGCTAGTCAGAGTTTAATGAGAGTAAACGGTGTTTTTAACGGAGTTCGTCTGGAGGAAAACGGTTGAGCATATTCCTTATATGAGTAGCAAAGCCATGTTGAGTGGCCTGTGCAGTGATGTGCCTGTGTGCTGTTGTGCGCATGCGCAAAATAAACGGTCAGTGAGTTCCCAGACCAAAGAGACAATGGCGGCTTGCTCTTTTTCTCCCGTGAATGCTAGCTACTAGGAGCTACTAGCTAACCACTTTGGTGACTGGAATAACGGGGATAGCTGCAGGAATGTCTAACGCCACAAAAACTTCCTGTGGTTTAGTGAAAATGTCTAAAGTAGAAATGTTGAGATCTTTAGTCAGCCAGCGACTAACTGCGGCTGAAGAAGATATATTAGGTATGTTTGAAAGAACGAAAGCAGAATACGAGGAGGAAATCTCTCGTTCAAAAGAGGCGAATAAGCGACAACGGGAACTTCTGGACGCCGTTCACAACCCGGAAGTCCGGATACAAAGAGCACGTGGGTTCACTTTATTTCTTCTTTCAAACACTGTTCATGCTCCGGCTGATAACTTTTAATGTAGTTTGGAGTGAGACTCTGTTGCAATTCGTAGTTTTCTTCTTGTCCTGATTTAATACCTGCAAACGTGTAGCTTTTCGGTGAAATAAGCCGTTTTGAATCAAAATATATCATCCACGTGAGTGTAGATCCGTAGAGTTTTCAATTTTGGGGGGGGGGGGTCAACTGGCCAGCCAGCATTTCTCAGATTGGAGTGAGACAAGGAGAAAATGTGATGTCGTGATCTTCTCAATAAAACATATTTGATGCCACGTGTCGAGTCTTGGCCAATCAGCGTTAAGATGTCTACACTGTCTTCATTTCGATGGTTCTCGCTACTGTAGAAATATGCTTGCGGTATTTACAGGCATTACACTTAACGTTATAAGTATTGTGATGAATTTAAGTGTTAAAGCGCACCTAGCGATGGATATGATGTTACAATCTGTTTACTTGTAGAAGGTTTAAACTAAAGGGAGAGTCACTGAATTTGTTGTGCACTGTGAGAGAAACCAGAGAATTTATGACACCGCAATAAAGTGAGAGAGGGGGGATGTTGCTGAAGAGTTTCTGAGCACAGCCTTAAAGAAGGGGGGTGAATTGGTCAAGGAAGTGGCCGAATGAAGTCCGAAGGGTTCACCCAATCACTGAGCTGATCGATGGGCTAAGGAATGTGTAATATGAGACATTTCAGAGACTTTGGAGGGACAAAGAAACTGAATCCCCGGAGATAATCAGACCTCATCTGGACCATGAGGCGGACACACCAGTCTGTCGTGTGGTGCGGATGGGGCCTCTATTTCATGAAGTATTACTACTGATAATGTAATTCAGTTTGTAACTGCATTTTCTTTTGTTAGTATATTAAATTCCTTTTGATTTAAACTTCAACCAGCTGATTCGGCCCTGCTTAATGATGGAAGAAAGGGAGGGGGGGCTGCCTCTTCTCCTCTGCATGCTTCTTCATCTCTGGAACAAGGAGGGGGGCTTTTTCCTTTACCTTTTGTTTGAGAAATTTTGAACATAACGTGTGTGTGTGTGTGCGCTGATTTGCAATAGTGTTGCGTGTGTCATAGAGCAAAGGTTTGAATCTCCGGGTGAGGCACTCGCGCGCTCCCTGTACAAAGAGGGAGCTCTGACACGCAGGTGGTTCAGCTTAAAACTTGTAACTAGTTGTGTTGTGAATCGGGTTCGTCGGTGGGATATTGTGTAGCAACCTGCAGGAACAGCACCTTCCCCATCCCTGAGACTCCAGGACTCCCACACACAATGTGGCCCAACCCTGGCTTGTGTGTGGGTGAAGATAATGCGTCCCTGTGCAGGACAAGTTCAAATAAAGTATAAAGATACAGGGCTCACAAAACACTGAGAGGAGAGATGCGTATGCGGAGCCCTGACTTTGTTTGTTGCTAGGGCTACTTAATCAATTATTGTGTTTTGTGAAACCATAGATCTATGTTTTTGATGCTTGACTTAATAAATTGTTAATACTTGTAGATCGTCTACCCCCCCCCCCCCCCCGTCCCCCTTCGGGTGCTTGGCACCTCTTTCACCTCTTATGAGTTTGCAGGTATGCTGATTTCTTCTCTCAGCTTCTAGATGACAGGAAATATTTCAACTTAAAGTACAAGTTTGTTCTCTTTGATAACGCCACATGGATTTGGCAGCTTAAAATGGTTCATATGTTCATGTCACATAAGTTGATTACATTATTGTATTATCTGGTTCTAGTGATACTCTGGAAGTGTATGTCCAGGAGACTATTTGCTCAATTCTAAAATGTCTTTGTAACCCCTCTGTGTGTGTTTACTGTTTTCCTGCAGACGTCCAGCAGCTGTTGTTGGTTAAAGAAGAGGTTCCCTCTCAGCAGCGGGAGTCAAGCTCCAGTCTGGACCAGGAGGACCCAGAGCCCCCACACATGAAAGAAGAACAGGAGGAACGCTGCACCAGTCAGGAAGGAGAGCAGCTTCAAGGTCTGGAGGAGGCTGATGTCAAGTTCTCATTCACTCCTGTGAAGAGTGAAGATGAAGAAGAGGAAGCTCAGTCCTCACAGCTTCATCAAAGACAAACTAAACAGATGGGAACAGAAGCTGATGGAGAGGACTGTGGAGGACCAGAACCAGACAGGAACTTGGATCCAGATAGACATCCAGAACCAGATACTGATGAGAAGACTGGAGACTCTTCTGACACTGATGAGGGTGCTGATGGGAAGAAGACCAGAGAACCTCAGTCAGGTTTAAACTATGTGAAACCTGATGACGTCCGTGTCACTGATTCACATTGTAGCGCTGGTGAAAAACATTTTAGATGCTCTGAGTGTGAGAAAACATTTGGCAATAGTCAAAATCTGAAGAGACACATGAGAACCCACACAGGAGAAAAGCCTTTCAGCTGCTCAGTCTGTAAGAAATCTTTTAACCAGCGTTCACATTTACAGATACACATGAGAACCCACACAGGAGAAAAGCCTTTCAGCTGCTCAGTCTGTAAGAAATCTTTTAACGAGCGTTCAACTTTACAGAAACACATGAGAACACACACAGGAGAAAAGCCTTTCAGCTGCTCAGTCTGTAAGAAATCTTTTCACCAGCGTTCAACTTTACAGGGACACATGAGAGCCCACACAGGAGAAAAACCTTTCTGCTGCTCAGTCTGTAAGAAATCTTTTAACGTGCGTTCAACTTTACAGATACACATGAGAACCCACACAGGAGAAAAACCTTTCTGCTGCTCAGTCTGTAAGAAATCTTTTAACGTGCGTTCAACTTTACAGATACACATGAGAACCCACACAGGAGAAAAACCTTTCAGCTGCTCAGTCTGTAAGAAATCTTTTAACGAGCGTTCAACTTTACAGAGCCACATGAGAACCCACACAGGAGAAAAGCCTTTCAGCTGCTCAGTCTGTAAGAAATCTTTTAACCAGAGTTCAACTTTACAGATACACATGAGAGCCCACACAGGAGAAAAACCTTTCAGCTGCTCAGTCTGTAAGAAATCTTTTACCGTGCGTTCAACTTTACAGGGACACATGAGAACCCACACAGGAGAAAAGCCTTTCAGCTGCTCAGTCTGTAAGAAATCTTTTAACAGGCGTTCACATTTACATAGCCACATGAGAACCCACACAGGAAACAATCCCCTTTAGCTGTTGTGGTTGCAGTAAAGTTTCCGTTTGTGATAAAAGCTTTCAGCACGAGTCCCCTCTGAAGTGACACATGATTAACCGCGGTTCAACTACACTGATTTCAATACAAAAAGTTATTCACTGAATGAGTGCCAACTGTACAGTTTGAAATAGTTTTGATGATTATATTGATGATTGATTTGATGGTAATGTAAGTTTAAGACGATGGTTTTACCTGCATCTGTGCACAGTATATTGTATTCAAATGATTTCATCAATAAAAAGTAAAAGGTTTGTGTATTTCACTGGTTCATACAGTTGTACATAGCACACTTTGTTCATCAGGATTAAATCCATCAGTGACTGGAGTGTGACTCAATAGTTCTTTGTCTTGTTTGCACTCTTTGCTGCCATTACTGGAATAAAATTGTCATCTTGTCTGACACAAACTCGTAAAAAGGATGAAAAAGGTCCTATGATAAAGCAATCTACACATTCTTTGGAGTCACAAACCAACAACATCCTTATCTCGATCTATCGGTCCTTCCAGTTGATCAACAGGCCGACACATTCCTGAATGTGTTCACAACTTGTCGATACTTTTTTAGTTTGCCGGTGGCTTTTCTTGATCGTACCATCATCTTATCCTAATCGTTGTGCTCCCCAGGCCTCTTGTTCATGTGTATGAGCACTTTTACCAGCTCAACTTTAGGTAACCATGAAACAGGCCCCACCTTTGACTTCATCACACAGCTCCAACACAATATATCAGGATTGGTGCGGCAGCAAAGGGGTTGGACCTGATCACACCCGGCCCTCATACATTGTGTTACATAATGCTGTTTGGAAAATACGAAATGCTAAAAATAGTGCGGAATGAAAGAAATCTATAGAGATTAAAACAATAAATAAAATGTCAGTGAATCAAAAGACATCAAGCTAAGTGATGCAGATCAATCAAAGAAAAACAACTCTCTTTTGTACGAGGGAAAAGACAATAGCTCAATCATAGAGTTGGAAATATGTCTTTAATGGTAAATACACACGTTTTATGTCGCTCTCACACGGAGCCATCTAAAAAATACATATTACAGGGAGGAACTGAGACAGAGCTCCAGTATTTATCCCACTATGACTACGTCCTCCTCAGTGAACTCATAGAAGGGAACCTCCAGCTTTAGAGGAGCAGGTCCCTTTCTTATCCTTCCTGAAGCATCGTAGTGGGAGCCATGGCACGGACAGTAGTAGCCTCCGAAGTCTCCGGCGTTGGCGATGGGCACACAACCCAGATGGGTGCACACACCGAGGACGATGATCCAGCGGGGGTTAATCACTCTATCCTTGTCATGCTGTGTGTGTTTGTGTGTGCAATCATAATTCCACATGTTTGAAACCCTTTTCCCCTGTAGGCGGTGCTGTCGGAGGCCTTCTGGGCTGCTGGCTGACCAGTGGACAGTTCAAACCGCTGCCTCAGGTCATAATGGAGCTCAGTCCTCAGCAGCAGCAGAAGCTTGATGGTAGTCTTCTGGCCGTGCTGGGAGACATTCAGTGGACAGATTTGGCTCAGCTAACTGCTCTAGTGATGGACAACGCCACCCTGAAGCAGCAGCTGACGGCGACCCTTCTCGGGTACATCTCCAAGGAGCTCCAGGCGCAGGTGCACTACGTGGATTAGTGTCTGTGGAAGAACTGGGATACTCTCACTCAGGGGCCCACATGCTCAGAATGTCTTTTGAAAAGAATGTGAACTGTTTGTATGACGCTGGAGAGACTCTTTATCAAATATGAAATCACAGATTGTAAATTTGCACAGACGCCATCACAGTCTTGGTTACAGGTTATTGTGAAAACAGCTGTATACCTGGATTCATTTATTATTGGAAGTACACTCATCCGATGAAGGAATTATTTATTCATCAATGGCACTGTTAATCATATAAGAGACATAGTGGTTCTGTTTGTGATAACGGTTTTATACAAAATGTATGAAATACATTTGACACACCACATGAAACATCACACAGGGGAGGAACGATGGAGCTTTCATCCTATCTTTATCCAAGAGCGTGTTCTTTCAATTTGAGAGCATCGCTCATTGAGTCCACGCTCAGATTTGGTACTGTCTTTAGCTTGATCCAGTAGACTAATTGAGTTTTTATTTTCTAGTTCGTGTTGGTTTTCTAGAGGGGGCCGGGGACACGCTCACCTGGAAGAAAATGTTGTACATTTTAAAGTTAAATGCATCAGTCTGGTGCACTCTGAGACCAACATCAACAACATGAACATAATTCATGCTGAAAGTAACGCAGTTTAAACTGACAAATGCAGGAAGGACAGCTGGCAAGAAATCACTAACTGTCATTCTGTAAATTAACCGATTTATAATATCACTGCTTCATCTATAACGCGATAGATCTGACTATAATAACACGTGTATTCACGTTCATGTTTTACTTTGATGTATTCTTATTCTTTCAGCTGAGACCCCAGCGATGTGAAACTGACTTTTGGGCAAATAAATAAAAATATATATAAATATAATTCTAAACAGTAAGGAAGTTTCCTTCCATAACTTAAAATCACCCACACCAAACATTAAAGTAGCCGGAGACTGTGAGACACGACTCAAGAAGCCGACACACGTCAGTGAATGTGTGATGAGAGAATATTTACACATTTCTTTTCTATTTACTCCCAAGTCTGTTTCGCACCACTAAGGCTACAGCTGAAAGAACAAGGCTAAAATATCGTCATACACGCCATGAAAACACATCTGCAACACATTCATTTACCATAATACACACATGTACTTATAGTCAGATCTATCCTGCTCTAAATGAAGCAGTGATGTCATAAATCTGTTAATTTACTAATTCACACAGTCTGAGATTTATTGCCAGCTGTCTTTTTTTGCATTTGTCAGTTTAAACTGTGATTATGTAATATTCATTAACGGTCCACGTGCCGAGCTCTGATTGGTCAGTGTGTATTTGAAGAAAATGAATTAAATCACACGTTGCTGAGGGAGCAGAGGGGCAGAAAACGGTCTGAAGGCAATTCATTGGTGATATTTTGTCTTCAATAAATAAATGTTGGAAAACAATCACTTGAATCGTATCGTTCCACGACCCACAACTGTTACATATGTACAGATGGAAGGTAACTGAAGATAGGAGTAATGATATACTTTTTTATTAGTTTAAGGGGCTTTTGTTACCCACCAAGTTGCAGCGGAACCGGATGTTCCTCGTAGAACCTGTCTGAATGGACTTTTATCTGTTCACCTTTTCTTCTGGATGGTTCTCCTCTGACTCATCTCCCGAGTCAAAACCACACCCATAATGCATTGCTGGTGAAATCCAGGGAACTGCCATTACATGTGAGGAGAACTGAGTTAGCACTATCACACTGGATTAGAATTCAGGGTGGACTTAACGGAAATATAGCATCGACTGTCCTGTACAATGGTTGGGAGTACTCGACATTCTCTGGTAAAAGCTTTGGATGGGACATCTTGGCAGGACCTGTAGATACAGGAAGGGAGTGGAGCATCAAAGGACTGTTAGAGACAGGGGACAAACAAGTTCAGCTTAAAAGGGCTTTATTTAATATTTTGAATGGAACGGGTTAAAAAGCCAGACTATGACTGCAATATGGAGTTTATTTCTAATTGTTTCATTATATTTATAAATAACATTATTATTGTGTTTAAATGATAACTGTCATAAAGTCATGATGTTACACACTCCGGTCCAGTAGGTGGCGCCTTAAACATTGGTTTGGAGTCCGCCATTATAGTGAAAGAAGAAGAAGGAGAAGAAGAAGAAGAAGAAGAAGAAGAAGAAGAAGACGGAGGAGAGGAAGAAGAAGAGGACTACTCTCCTGGTAGCCGATAAGCTATTGAAGTTAGCTTAGCATGCTACCTGGAAACAGACGGACGAGGACGGAAGTGACCAACACAGCGCAAGTCAGAGTAAACGGTGACAAGGAGTTGACGGAGTTCGTCTGGCGGAAACCTTTCTGTGGTTGAGTGAAAATGTCTAAAGTAGAAATGTTGAGATCTTTAGTCAGCCAGCGACTAACTGCGGCTGAAGAAGATATATTTGGTCTGTTTGAAAGAACGATAGCAGAGTACGAGGAGGAACTCTCTCGTTCAAAAGAGGCGAATAAGCGACAACGGGAACTTCTGGACGCCGTTCACAACCCGGAAGTCCGGATACAAAGAGCACGTGGGTTCACTTTATTTCTTCTCTCAAACACTGTTCATGCTCCGGCTGATAACTTTTAATGTAGTTTGGAGTGAGACTCTGTTGTAATTCGTCGTTTTCTTCTTGTCCTGATTTAATACCTGCAAACGTGTCGCTTTTCGGCGAAATTAGCCGTTTTGAATCAAAATATATCATCCACGTGAGTGTAGTAGATCCGTAGAGTTTTCAATTTTTTTTAGTCAACCGGCCAGCCAGCGTTTCTCAGATTGGAGTGAGACAAGGAGAAAATGTGATGTCGTGATCTTCGCAATAAAACATATTTGATGCGACGTGTCGAGTCTTGGCCAATCAGCGTTAAGATGTCTACACTGTCTTAATTTCGATGGTCATTTCGATGGTTCTCGCTACTGTATAAATATGCTTCCGTATTTACAGGCATTAAAGGTATAAGTATTGTGAGGAATTTAAGTGTTAAAGCGCACCTAGCGATGGATATGATGTGTTACAATATGTTTACTTGTAGAAGGTTTAAACTAAAGGGAGAGTCACTGAATTTGTTGTGCACTGTGAGGAAAACCAGAGAATTTATGACACCGCAATAAAGTCAGAGAGGGGGGATGTTGCTGAAGAGTTTCTGAGCACAGCCTTCAAGAAAGGGGGTGAATTGGTCAAGGAAGTGGCCGAATGAAGTCCGAAGGGTTCAGCCAATCACTGAGCTGATCGATGGGCTAAGGAATGTGTAATATGAGACATTTCAGAGACTTTGGAGGGACAAAGAAACTGAATCCCCGGAGATAATCAGACCTCATCTGGACCATGAGGCGGACACACCAGTCTGTCGTGTGGTGCGGATGGGGCCTCTATTTCATGAAGTATCACAACTGATAATGTAATTCAGTTTGTAACTGCATTTTCTTTTGTTAGTATATTAAATTCCTTTTGATTTAAGCTTCAACCAGCTGATTCTGCCCTGCTTAATGATGGAAGAAAGGGGGGGGGGGGGGCTGCCTCTTCTCCTGTGCATGCTTCTTCATCTCTGGAGCAAGGAGGGGGGCTTTTACCTTTACCTTTTGTTTGAGAAATTTTGAACATAACGTGTGTGTGCGCTCATTTGCAATAGTGTTGCGTGTGTCATAGACCAAAGGTTTGAATCTCCAGGTGAGGCGCTCACGTGCTCGCCGTACAAAGAGGGAGCTCTGACACGCAGGTGGTTCAGCTTAAAACTTGTAACTAGTTGTGTTGTGAATCGGGTTAGTCGGTGGGATATTGTGTATCAACCTGCAGGAACAGCACCTTCCCCATCCCTGAGACTCCAGGACTCCCACACACAATGTGGCCCAACCCTGGCTTGTGTGTGGGTGAAGATAATGCGTCCCTGTGCTGGACAAATTCAAATAAAGTATAAAGATACAGGGCTCACAAAACACTGAGGAGAGATGCGTATACGGAGCCCTGACTTTGTCTGTTGCTAGGGCTACTTAATCAATTATTGTGTTTTGTGAAACCATAGATCTATGTTTTTGATGCTTGACTGAATAAATAATAAATTGTTAATACTTGTAGATCGTCTACCCCCCCCCCCCCCCCCCCCCCGTCCCCCTTCGGGTGCTTGGCACCTCTTTCACCTCTTATGAGTTTGCAGGTATGCTGATTTCTTCTCTCAGCTTCTAGATGACAGGAAATATTTCAACTTAAATTACAAGTTTGTTCTTTGATAACACCACATGGATTTGGCAGCTTAAAATGGTTCATATGTTCATGTCACATAAGTTGATTACATTATTGTATTATCTGGTTCTAGTGATACTCTGGAAGTGTATGTCCAGGAGACTATTTGCTCAATTCTAAAATGTCTTTGTAACCCCTCTGTGTGTGTTTACTGTTTTCCTGCAGACGTCCAGCAGCTGTTGTTGGTTAAAGAAGAGGTTCCCTCTGAGCAGCAGGAGTGGAGCTCCAGTCTGGACCAGGAGGACCCAGAGCCCCCACACATTAAAGAAGAACAGGAGGAACTCTGCACCAGTCAGGAAGGAGAGCAGCTTCAAGGTCTGGAGGAGGCCGATGTCAAGTTCTCATTCACTCCTGTGAAGATGAAGAAGAGGAAGCTCAGTCCTCACAGCTTCATCAAAGACAAACTAAACAGATGGGAACAGAAGCTGATGGAGAGGACTGTGGAGGACCAGAACCAGACAGGAACTTGGATCCAGATAGACATCCAGAACCAGATACTGATGAGAAGCCTGGAGACTCTTCTGACACTGATGAGGGTGCTGATGGGAAGAAGACCAGAGAACCTCAGTCAGGTTTAAACTATGTGAAACCTGATGAAGTCCGTGTCACTGATTCAAGATGTAGCGCTGGTGAAAAACATTTTAGATGCTCTGAGTGTGAGAAAACATTTGGCCAGAGTCAAAATCTGAAGACACACATGAGAACCCACACAGGAGAAAAGCCTTTCAGCTGCTCAGTCTGTAAGAAATCTTTTAAACAGCGTTCAACTTTACAGATACACATGAGAACCCACACAGGAGAAAAACCTTTCTGCTGCTCAGTCTGTAAGAAATCTTTTAACCAGCGTTCAACTTTACAGACACACATGAGAACCCACACAGGAGAAAAACCTTTCAGCTGCTCAGTCTGTAAGAAATCTTTTAACAGGCATTCAACTTTACAGACACACATGAGAACCCACACAGGAGAAAAGCCTTTCAGCTGCTCAGTCTGTAAGAAATCTTTTAACGAGCGTTCAACTTTACAGACACACATGAGAACCCACACAGGAGAAAAGCCTTTCAGCTGCTCAGTCTGTAAGAAATCTTTTAACGAGCGTTCAACTTTACAGACACACATGAGAACCCACACAGGAGAAAAGCCTTTCAGCTGCTCAGTCTGTAAGAAATCTTTTAACGAGCGTTCAACTTTACAGACACACATGAGAACCCACACAGGAGAAAAACCTTTCAGCTGCTCAGTCTGTAAGAAATCTTTTAACCATCGTTCACATTTACAGGGACACATGAGAACCCACACTGGAGAAAAGCCTTTCAGCTGCTCAGTCTGTAAGAAATCTTTTAACAGGCGTTCAACTTTACAGAGACACATGAGAACCCACACAGGAGAAAAGCCTTTCAGCTGCTCAATCTGTAAGAAATCTTTTAACGAGCGTTCAACTTTACAGAGCCACATGAGAACCCACACAGGAGAAAAACCTTTCAGCTGCTCAGTCTGTAAGAAATCTTTTAACATGCGTTCACATTTACTGAGACACATGAGAACCCACACAGGAGAAAAACCTTTCAGCTGCTCAGTCTGTAAGAAATCTTTTAACCATCGTTCACATTTACAGAGCCACATGAGAACCCACACAGGAGAAAAGCCTTTCAGCTGCTCAATCTGTAAGAAATCTTTTAACGAGCGTTCAACTTTACAGAGCCACATGAGAACCCACACAGGAGAAAAACCTTTCAGCTGCTCAGTCTGTAAGAAATCTTTTAAACAGCGTTCAAATTTACAGACACACATGAGAACCCACACAGGAAACAATCCCCTTTAGCTGTTGTGGTTGCAGTAAAGTTTCCGTTTGTGATAAAAGCTTTCAGCACGAGTCACCTCTGAAGTGACACATGATTAACCGCGGTTCAACTACACTGATTTCAATACAAAAAGTTATTCACTGAATGAGCGCCAACTGTACAGTTTGAAATAGTTTTGATGATTATATTGATGATTGATTTGATGGTAATGTAAGTTTAAGACGATGGTTTTACCTGCATCTGTGCACAGTATATTGTATTCAAATGATTTCATCAATAAAAAGTAAAAGGTTTGTGTATTTCACTGGTTCATACAGTTGTACATAGCACACTTTGTTCGTCAGGATTAAATCCATCAGTGACTGGAGTGTGACTCAATAGTTCTTTGTCTTGTTTGCTCTCTTTGCTGCCATTACTGGAATAAAATTGTCATCTTGTCTGACACAAACTCGTAAAAAGGATGAAAAAGGTCCTGAGATGAAGCAATCTACACATTCTTTGGAGTCACAAACCAACAACATCCTTATCTCGATCTATCGTTCCTTCCAGTTGATATATATAGTTGTATTAATCCGTACGAAAACATGCATGCACATGCAAGCTTGTCCACTGAAAACAAATACACGTGATGTGAACGGGGCCTTTGTGTTCTCCGTCTGTCTCAGGACAACTGCAGGTTGAAGGCCAACGTGGACCAGAGGAACAGCGATAAGGACAGCCACGGCGACGCCTGTGATAACTGTCGCACGGTGGAGAACCCGGACCAGAAGGACACCGACAGCGACGGCAAAGGGGACGCCTGCGATGATGATATGGATGGAGACGGTATGGAGATAAATAAAATAGCACCGATGCTCGTGCTTATATAACCAGCACTGAAGGCACTCTCCGTTTAATTAAACGTATTATTCTGTTCCTTCCTTCACATTTACACCCTGCTCTTACATTAAATAATGCAGATTTTACAGTACAAATCTCTCTTAATCATGTTGTAAAAAAAATACAGTTGTATGGATGTTTTTATAAGCCAGCTGAGGCATAACAAACAGCACTGCAAAAAAAAAGAAAAGTTAAGGCCAAAAGCAGTCTGACCCCTGAGCGAAAACAAGCTTTGATCATTCACCAGCATGATTACACCTCAGAAAACCCCATGGCAGAGAAGATGGTTTCTCCTCTATTGCTGCTGCTTGACCTTTATGCATTCGTGGGGCTGCTGCTGCCTCCCTGCGATGAATAAGAAATAGCATCTGAACACAAACTGCCGTTCACCTTCACAGCAAATACAACAGTGCAACCTAGTGGTGGAATTACAAGTACCACGCCATATAATTATTCAGTCGATATAGTTCAAACAGTAGTATGGATGTAATGTCTACATTTTTCATATGCATTCAAAAATCAAATATAAATTCACTGATTGACTTCACTAAGTGTGAGAGAGTTACTTTAATGCATTACTTTGATTTTAGAGATCAAACCTCAATTCAAACAGATGAAGATAATATCTCATTATGTATCCATGTAATCATTCTTCCATATTGGCAACATCCATATCTGTTAATATTTCCACTGGGCAGTAGCTTGGTTTCTTTTATGATAGGGCTGCAGCCAACGATTCCAATCTGCCGATAATTCTCTCTATAAAACGAGGGGTTTGTAAAATGACAAAGAATAGTGGAAAATGTCTTAAAGCCCAAGTTGAAATCTTCAAAAAGCTTGTTTTGTCTGACCAATGGTCCAAAAGCCGGAGTAAAATCAATTTACTGACACATATGATTCCCCAATTCCTAAAATGAGTAAACTGGAACTAAATATTTTTGGGCATTTTTGGATTTATTATCAGAATTGTTGCAGGTAAATATTCTGTCAATCGACTTATTGTCACAGAATCATAGAAATTCACTGATATCTTTTGTGAGAGTTCAGAAAAAGGGACAATGAGAAGAGTATTTATTCTACTACAGTACAATATTATCTGTACTTGCCACCTCCGAATATGTCATCCATGACAATACTATATATTTCCCTGCTGAGACGGAGTCAGACTGACTGCTAAATAACACGAACCATCTCCTCCTGTTGACTGGCGAGCATAGGCCTGAAGAACTTTCTGGACAATTGCCAGCTTGTCCAAAACAGAGACCAGCTGGACCGGGACGGAGACGGAGTGGGAGACGCCTGCGACAGCTGCCCCGACATCCCCAACCCAAACCAGGTCAGTCAGAACCAGATGGAGGGATGGACGGACGGATAGCTGTGGTGGAAAGTAACTGAGTACACTTTGTTACTAGAGTCCCTCAAGTGTAAAAGAAATGGTGTTTTTCGTGAACTCTCTGCTCTTGTTTCAGTCTGATATTGACCACGACCTGGTTGGAGACTCCTGTGACACAAACCAAGACAGGTAACGATATTCTCCCAGTCTTCATGTTGTGTTCTTGCAGATATCTGAACTGCTGTTTCATACTACTGCTAGTACTACAGCCTTTTTTCACATCATGCGATCGTGTCACTTTCCCTTGTAGTGATGGCGACGGTCACCAGGACACCAAGGATAATTGCCCATTCGTAATAAATAGCTCCCAGCTGGACAGTGACAAAGACGGGCTGGGTGACGAGTGTGACGATGACGACGACAACGACGGGATCCCTGACACTCTGCCACCGGGACCAGACAACTGCCGGCTGGCACCAAATCCTGACCAGATCGACGACAACGGTGAGCGATGGTCTAAAAGACATCGCACCTCCTCATATACCACGCAGTCAAATCAGTTTACAGTAATAATCACATATGATTGTTGATATATTTGGCTGAAAACCAGCCTGGTGATCAGATAAATGTTCATAATTTCATCTCCACATTCTCCCCGAACTGCTCCCTGACTTTCCTTTGAAAGCAATTTTGGTCCCCAGTTGCACACCAACGCAGATCAAACAAAAGCAACTGTGAGCACATTGAGTGGCATTTTTGGTGACTCATTGGGACATTTTCTGTGTAAAACATGCCCCCTGGAGTGTCAATTCAAATCAAGTCAAGACAGCTTTTTTTGGCAGTCAGGGAGTCAAGAGATGTAAGTTGGAGCTGACAGTTGGGAAAATAACAAAACACAAAAAGTGTATTTACTGAGTCCAAATGTTTTACAAGATGCACACAAGACATTCAGGCATTTGCCCGATTGAGCATCAATTCAATCGTTGACACAGAATGAAGCTTTTATGCCAAGAACCGCCAAGTCGGACCTTCTTGACGTCGTAGCAGCTGTTGCACTTCCACAGTGATAAAAGTGCATCAACACATTTCCTTCCATTTAATAATCCATATCAGAACTGCACACTACAAGACACGAACACCACCGAGTAGACTACAGCGTGGCACTTTTTTAACCACGGCAGACACAGCAGCTCTAATGCTGAACCCACACAGCAGGGTGCAGACTAGAGAGATACAATCCATCTATATTAAACCAATGCAACATACAGCCTTGCTCTTTTGCTTGAAATGTGAATAGCCCCTTAAGAAAGGACATTTGGGGATGTTTTATATTCAGCTCTGTCGGCCTTTTTGACATTTTTGCTTAAGCCAGTCTGAAATCTCCTCATTGTGACAACGCAGGAAACACGCTGGTTTAAAAAGGATTTAAAAGGAGCTCGTTACTTTGAATAAATGACGCAACACAATCTTTGCCAGTGTGTGTAATCAAAAACTGTTAACAAGTCTCTGCACCTCTGACCTATTGGAACAATGACTCACGGTCTTTCTTACTTTAATTTAAGTCTAAATCTCCTCTCTGTTGTCCCTCAGATGATGGAGTTGGAGACATGTGCGAGTCTGACTTTGACCAGGACAAAGTGATTGACAGGATCGACAACTGCCCTGAGAATGCTGAGGTCACCTTGACTGACTTCAGGGCCTATCAGACGGTGGTGCTGGACCCTGAGGGCGACGCCCAGATCGACCCCAACTGGGTTGTTCTGAACCAGGTGAGATTACTAAAAGCTGAAAATTCCCTCTCCATGTACAAGTTGAAGCAGCTATGGTCGATATTTTTATCTAAACAACAGAAGCAATAACAATAAGAAATGTGAATCGTGATGCGTGAAATCGTACCACGACGACAAAAAATACACAAGACAATATACAACAGTGCCTCGTTTAACCGTGTTGTTGATTCTCGATTTTTTAACTGTGAGGTGCCATACCATATTTAATGATGCTTTCCAGCACAGCGTTGTCCAACGTTGACGTGATCTCAGTTCAGTCTGAGTCTGCAGAGAAAGCCTCTGAGCCAGCCTAGCACACGGATAATCAACGTGGACACTCTCAATTTAATTTATTGTCCATTTGTATTCCCGAGTACTTATAGGAGCACACCTGCTCAATTGCACTGTCACCAATGATTACAGGGCCATGAGATGCAGCTCTCAAATATGATTTCCTCTGTCTTTTGGTATTACCGTTAAAAATGAGGTGGTGGCTGTCACACCAGTCTTTAAAAGTGGCAATCTCCAGCAGCAGACTTAATATAGCCGTATCATCTGAAAATCTGATGGAATTATTTGGCTGTCTGCTTCTGCATTAATTCGTGTACAGTGTAGCAAATGAAGGCATCAGGGTGCAAAATGTCTTATTCACAACTCTTTCTCACACAGGGAATGGAAATTATCCAGACCATGAATAGTGACCCAGGACTTGCTGTTGGTAAGAAGTATTTCCTCTGCGTTGAATATCAGTGAATAAAATGCACAATGTCTGAACATCAGTAATATACTGATTTCTGTTGCCAGGTTACACTGCTTTCAGTGGAGTGGACTTCGAAGGAACATTTCACGTAAATACAGTGACCGACGACGACTACGCCGGCTTCATCTTTGGCTACCAGGACTCGTCCTCCTTCTACGTGGTGATGTGGAAGCAGACTGAACAGACCTACTGGCAGGCAACACCCTTCAGAGCTGTGGCTGAGCCCGGCATCCAACTTAAGGTGAAAGCACAAGTCATCAACTCCCCCAGGCAGCAGATTCGTGCTCATCCTATTTTTAATCCCTCGACATATTTTCCACATTTCTTCCTCTCTCTCTCTCTCTCCCCCTTACTTCTCTCTGTTATCTGTCGCTGTTCATCAGGCTGTGAAGTCTAAATCGGGTCCCGGGGAGCACTTGAGGAACTCTCTGTGGCACACGGGAGACACCAACGACCAGGTGCGTCTGCTGTGGAAGGACCCCAGGAATGTGGGCTGGAAGGACAAGGTGTCCTACCGTTGGTACCTGCAGCATCGCCCACAGGTTGGATACATCAGGTATACGACCAACCGTGTTCCGGACAATCTTCATATTGATTACACGAAAAAACCCGTAATTGTTGCTCCATCTAACTCTCAGCAAGCAAGTGAATAAGCATATTTCCCCAAAGTGGTGAGAGTGGAACGTCGATTATTTGTTTTAATTGTGTGTTTTGTTTAGGGCGCGGTTCTATGAAGGAACTGAGCTGGTGGCCGACTCTGGCGTGACAATTGACACGACCATGAGAGGAGGACGACTCGGCGTGTTCTGTTTCTCTCAGGAAAACATCATCTGGTCCAATTTGAAATACCGCTGCAATGGTGAGGGAGGAACACTGAATCACAAATCCACATATTCTATTATTTTTATATATTTTGAATTACCCTGATTGCATGCTATGCAGCGATTGTCTTGAGGTTTGTTTCCAATACATATCTTCTTACGGTCTTTCATTGCTTGCGTCTGGAAAGTGATTTTAGATTGAGATCTGATGTTGTTGTTGCAGACTACAGCTGTGAATATAATTGGTTTGGCCTCGTTTTGGCTTTAGAGTCTGAGCTCATCTCATGATACCCGACTTCTCACTTCCACAGACACCATCCCAGAGGATTTCCAGGAGTTCAGCACTCAGCACGGCGCCGACTCACTCTGAAGTCGAGAGAGAAACATGACGCCAGATCTCTGAAGACTGCTTGTGTGTGAATGTGTGAATGTGTGAGTGTGTGTCTGTCCGTCTGTGTATTGACGTGTACAGTTTCAGTGCATATATGATCACAATCTCCGTACTGTATGTGCATATTATCATGTCTCTTTCTGTTACCCGAATGTGTTTTTACTGTTTGATTAACTCTTAATGAATCCAGCTGAGCTCATTATGCTGAAGGTTATAAGTTATAATGATTTTTACTGAAAATGATGCTATGTGATATGACATAAATACACCGAAAACATGTAACATCAAATTACAAAATGCAAAATATGGTCAATAATGGACAGTTTCCATATATTTTCAAAATAAAGGGAACATTATTATAATTTTTAAACGGTATTTTCCACACGAGAGATTTTAGCATATGTGTAGCATGATAAAATTGTTCAAACAACTGGAAGGAAAGTTACCGCTTCGGATCAGCCTCATACTGATGTTACATTTTGATCATAAACTGGTTTTATTTGTTTATCAGAGCGGTATTTCTACTACGTTTGTAAAGAGGACACCAAGTCTTGTATGACTCAAATGTCAGACTGTGCCTTGCCTCACTTACTGTAGAAGATTAACTTAAAGCTCAGTTTAGCCATGTTTTCTCTTTCCATCATTTGGTCCTTGACATCTTGATCATTTCATATCTATGTAGTCACAATCCTGGTCAAAGTAAAAGGGCTTTAAAGTACATCGGTGTTGAACAGGCTCATTCTTATTTTTCCTTTAAAATGTTGACATGTTTTGATGATTAGATATGTTAAAGACAACACATACTGCGCATGCATACAACAAATGAACTAATTGAATGCATGAAAATAACCTCTATACTTCCCCAGAGGATTGGCACGTTCTCGGTTGAAACTCTAGAAACAAAGGCCACGGTTTAGCTTGAGCAGGAAATACTTTCCTAATAAGAACATTCTTATCCCCGATTAGCTGCGCTGATGAATTGAGAGACTTTGGTCTTTGCTCCCGGGAGGAGGTCCTCCGGAAAAGATACAATTAACAACGCTCATTGAGTCCACGCTAAGATTTGGTACTGTCTTTAGCTTGATCCAGTAGACTAATTGAGTTTTTATTTTCTAGTTAGTGTTGGTTTTCTAGAGGGGGCCGGGGACACGTTCACCTGGAAGAAAATGTTGTACATTTTAAAGTTAAATGCATCAGTCTGGTGCACTCTGAGACCAACATCAACAACATGAACATAATTCATGCTGAAAGTAACGCAGTTTAAACTGACAAATGCTGGAAGGACAGCTGGCAAGAAATCACTAACTGTCATTCTGTAAATTAACCGATTTATAATATCACTGCTTCATCTATAACGCGATAGATCTGACTATAATAACACGTGTATTCACGTTCATGTTTTACTTTGATGTATTCTTATTCTTTCAGCTGAGACCCCAGCGATGTGAAACTGACTTTTGGGCAAATAAATAAAAATATATATAAATATGATTCTAAGCAGTAAGGAAGTTTCCTTCCATAACTTAAAATCACCCACACCAAACATTAAAGTAGCCGGAGACTGTGAGACACGACTCAAGAAGCCGACACACGTCAGTGAATGTGTGATGAGAGAATATTTACACATTTCTTTTCTATTTACTCCCAAGTCTGTTTCGCACCACTAAGGCTACAGCTGAAAGAACAAGGCTAAAATATCGTCATACACGCCATGAAAACACATCTGCAACACATTAATTTACCATAATACACACATGTACTTATAGTCAGATCTATCCTGCTCTAAATGAAGCAGTGATGTCATAAATCTGTTAATTTACTAATTCACACAGTCTGAGATTTATTGCCAGCTGTCTTTTTTTGCATTTGTCAGTTTAAACTGTGATTATGTAATATTCATTAACGGTCCACGTGCCGAGCTCTGATTGGTCAGTGTGTATTTGAAGAAAATTAATTCAATCACACGTTGCTGAGGGAGCAGAGGGGCAGAAAACGGTCTGAAGGCAATTCATTGGTGATATTTTGTCTTCAATAAATAAATGTTGGAAAACAATCACTTGAGTCGTCTCGTTCCACGACCCACAACTGTTACATATGTACAGATGGAAGGTAACTGAAGATAGGAGTAATGATATACAGCCCAACCCAAAGGGGCTTTTGTTACCCACCAAGTTGCAGCGGAACCGGATGTTCCTCGTAGAACCTGTCTGAATGGACTTTTATCTATTCACCTTTTCTTCTGGATGGTTCTCCTCTGACTCATCTCCCGAGTCAAAACCACACCCATAATGCATTGCTGGTGAAATCCAGGGAACTGCCATTACATGTGAGGAGAACTGAGTTTGCACTATCACACTGGATTAGAATTCAGGGTGGACTTAAAGGAAATATAGCATCGACTGTCCTGTACAATGGTTGGGAGTACTCGACATTCTCTGGTAAAAGCTTTGGATGGGACATCTTGGCAGGACATTTGGAATTATGACAATAAGGGTAGAAATTACAACACAATTCAGACATCAGTCAGAGTGAGAAGTGATGGAAGTAAAAGTAGAAAAGAAGATGTTACTTTCAGATTAAGGTTCGGACATACAGGACTCAATGACACATTATACACATCATAAAAAAGACAGAGTGGGATAAATGTGAGATATGCAACTGTAAAGAAACTGTAGAACATGTGCTGATAGAGTGGAGGAAGTTCAGAGTGGAAAGAGAGACTGAAGAACAGAGTGGTAGATACAGGAAGGGAGTGAAGCATGAAAGGACTGTTAGAGACAGGGGACAAACAAGTTCAGTTTAAAAGGGCTTTATTTAATATTTTGAATGGAACGGGTTAAAAAGCCAGAATATGACTGCAATATGAAGTTTATTTATAATTGTTTCATTATATTTATAAATAACATTATTATTGTGTTTAAATGATAACTGTCATAAAGTCATGATGTTACACACTCCGGTCCAGTAGGTGGCGCCTTACACATTGGTTTGTAGTCCGCCATTAAAGTGAAAGAAGAAGAAGGAGGAGAGGAAGAAGAAGAGTACTAATCTCCTGGTAGCCTATAAAGCTATTGAGGTTAGCTTAGCATGCTACCTGGAAACAGACGGACGAGGACGGAAGTGACCAACACAACGCTAGTCAGAGTTTAATGAGAGTAAACGGTGTTTTTAACGGAGTTCGTCTGGAGGAAAACGGTTGAGCATATTCCTTATATGAGTAGCAAAGCCATGTTGAGTGGCCTGTGCAGTGATGTGCCTGTGTGCTGTTGTGCGCATGCGCAAAATAAACGGTCAGTGAGTTCCCAGACCGAAGAGACAATGGCGGCTTGCTCTTTTTCTCCCGTGAATGCTAGCTACTAGGAGCTACTAGCTAACCACTTTGGTGACTGGAATAACGGGGATAGCTGCAGGAATGTCTAACGCCACAAAAACTTCCTGTGGTTTAGTGAAAATGTCTAAAGTAGAAATGTTGAGATCTTTAGTCAGCCAGCGACTAACTGCGGCTGAAGAAGATATATTAGGTATGTTTGAAAGAACGAAAGCAGAATACGAGGAGGAAATCTCTCGTTCAAAAGAGGCGAATAAGCGACAACGGGAACTTCTGGACGCCGTTCACAACCCGGAAGTCCGGATACAAAGAGCACGTGGGTTCACTTTATTTATTCTTTCAAACACTGTTCATGCTCCGGCTGATAACTTTTAATGTAGTTTGGAGTGAGACTCTGTTGCAATTCGTAGTTTTCTTCTTGTCCTGATTTAATACCTGCAAACGTGTCGCTTTTCGGTGAAATAAGCCGTTTTGAATCAAAATATATCATCCACGTGAGTGTAGATCCGTAGAGTTTTCAATTTTGGGGGGGGGGGGTCAACTGGCCAGCCAGCATTTCTCAGATTGGAGTGAGACAAGGAGAAAATGTGATGTCGTGATCTTCTCAATAAAACATATTTGATGCCACGTGTCGAGTCTTGGCCAATCAGCGTTAAGATGTCTACACTGTCTTAATTTCGATGGTTCTCGCTACTGTAGAAATATGCTTGCGGTATTTACAGGCATTCAACTTATAAGTATTGTGATGAATTTAAGTGTTAAAGCGCACCTAGCGATGGATATGATGTTACAATCTGTTTACTTGTAGAAGGTTTAAACTAAAGGGAGAGTCACTGAATTTGTTGTGCACTGTGAGAGAAACCAGAGAATTTATGACACCGCAATAAAGTGAGAGAGGGGGGATGTTGCTGAAGAGTTTCTGAGCACAGCCTTAAAGAAGGGGGGTGAATTGGTCAAGGAAGTGGCCGAATGAAGTCCGAAGGGTTCACCCAATCACTGAGCTGATCGATGGGCTAAGGAATGTGTAATATGAGACATTTCAGAGACTTTGGAGGGACAAAGAAACTGAATCCCCGGAGATAATCAGACCTCATCTGGACCATGAGGCGGACACACCAGTCTGTCGTGTGGTGCGGATGGGGCCTCTATTTCATGAAGTATTACTACTGATAATGTAATTCAGTTTGTAACTGCATTTTCTTTTGTTAGTATATTAAATTCCTTTTGATTTAAACTTCAACCAGCTGATTCGGCCCTGCTTAATGATGGAAGAAAGGGAGGGGGGGCTGCCTCTTCTCCTCTGCATGCTTCTTCATCTCTGGAACAAGGAGGGGGGCTTTTTCCTTTACCTTTTGTTTGAGAAATTTTGAACATAACGTGTGTGTGTGTGTGCGCTGATTTGCAATAGTGTTGCGTGTGTCATAGAGCAAAGGTTTGAATCTCCGGGTGAGGCACTCGCGCGCTCCCTGTACAAAGAGGGAGCTCTGACACGCAGGTGGTTCAGCTTAAAACTTGTAACTAGTTGTGTTGTGAATCGGGTTCGTCGGTGGGATATTGTGTAGCAACCTGCAGGAACAGCACCTTCCCCATCCCTGAGACTCCAGGACTCCCACACACAATGTGGCCCAACCCTGGCTTGTGTGTGGGTGAAGATAATGCGTCCCTGTGCAGGACAAGTTCAAATAAAGTATAAAGATACAGGGCTCACAAAACACTGAGAGGAGAGATGCGTATGCGGAGCCCTGACTTTGTTTGTTGCTAGGGCTACTTAATCAATTATTGTGTTTTGTGAAACCATAGATCTATGTTTTTGATGCTTGACTTAATAAATTGTTAATACTTGTAGATCGTCTACCCCCCCCCCCCCCCCCCCCCCCGTCCCCCTTCGGGTGCTTGGCACCTCTTTCACCTCTTATGAGTTTGCAGGTATGCTGATTTCTTCTCTCAGCTTCTAGATGACAGGAAATATTTCAACTTAAAGTACAAGTTTGTTCTCTTTGATAACGCCACATGGATTTGGCAGCTTAAAATGGTTCATATGTTCATGTCACATAAGTTGATTACATTATTGTATTATCTGGTTCTAGTGATACTCTGGAAGTGTATGTCCAGGAGACTATTTGCTCAATTCTAAAATGTCTTTGTAACCCCTCTGTGTGTGTTTACTGTTTTCCTGCAGACGTCCAGCAGCTGTTGTTGGTTAAAGAAGAGGTTCCCTCTCAGCAGCGGGAGTCAAGCTCCAGTCTGGACCAGGAGGACCCAGAGCCCCCACACATTAAAGAAGAACAGGAGGAACTCTGCACCAGTCAGGAAGGAGAGCAGCTTCAAGGTCTGGAGGAGGCTGATGTCAAGTTCTCATTCACTCCTGTGAAGAGTGAAGATGAAGAAGAGGAAGCTCAGTCCTCACAGCTTCATCAAAGACAAACTAAACAGATGGGAACAGAAGCTGATGGAGAGGACTGTGGAGGACCAGAACCAGACAGGAACTTGGATCCAGATAGACATCCAGAACCAGATACTGATGAGAAGACTGGAGACTCTTCTGACACTGATGAGGGTGGTGATGGGAAGAAGACCAGAGAACCTCAGTCAGGTTTAAACTATGTGAAACCTGATGAAGTCCGTGTCACTGATTCACATTGTAGCGCTGGTGAAAAACATTTTAGATGCTCTGAGTGTGAGAAAACATTTGGCAATAGTCAAAATCTGAAGAGACACATGAGAACCCACACAGGAGAAAAGCCTTTCAGCTGCTCAGTCTGTAAGAAATCTTTTAACCATCGTTCACATTTACAGAGCCACATGAGAACCCACACAGGAGAAAAACCTTTCAGCTGCTCAGTCTGTAAGAAATCTTTTAACCATCGTTCACATTTACAGAGCCACATGAGAACCCACACAGGAGAAAAACCTTTCAGCTGCTCAGTCTGTAAGAAATCTTTTAACGAGCGTTCAACTTTACAGACACACATGAGAACCCACACAGGAGAAAAGCCTTTCAGCTGCTCAGTCTGTAAGAAATCTTTTAACCAGCGTTCACATTTACAGAGACACATGAGAACCCACACAGGAGAAAAGCCTTTCAGCTGCTCAGTCTGTAAGAAATCTTTTAACAGGCGTTCACATTTACAGAGCCACGTGAGAACCCACACAGGAGAAAAGCCTTTCAGCTGCTCAGTCTGTAAGAAATCTTTTACCGTGCGTTCAACTTTACAGAGCCACATGAGAACCCACACAGGAGAAAAGCCTTTCAGCTGCTCAGTCTGTAAGAGATCTTTTAACCATCGTTCAACTTTACAGAAACACATGAGAACCCACACAGGAAACAATCCCCTTTAGCTGTTGTGGTTGCAGTAAAGTTTCCGTTTGTGATAAAAGCTTTCAGCACGAGTCACCTCTGAAGTGACACATGATTAACCGCGGTTCAACTACACTGATTTCAATACAAAAAGTTATTCACTGAATGAGCGCCAACTGTACAGTTTGAAATAGTTTTGATGATTATATTGATGATTGATTTGATGGTAATGTAAGTTTAAGACGATGGTTTTACCTGCATCTGTGCACAGTATATTGTATTCAAATGATTTCATCAATAAAAAGTAAAAGGTTTGTGTATTTCACTGGTTCATACAGTTGTACATAGCACACTTTGTTCATCAGGATTAAATCCATCAGTGACTGGAGTGTGACTCAATAGTTCTTTGTCTTGTTTGCACTCTTTGCTGCCATTACTGGAATAAAATTGTCATCTTGTCTAACACAAACTTGTAAAAAGGATAAAAAAAGGTCCTGAGATAAAGCAATCTATACATTCTTTGGAATTACAAACCAACAACAGCCTTATCTCGATCTATAGTTCCTTCCAGTTGATCAACAGGCCGACACATTCCTGAATGTGTTCACAACTTGTCGATACTTTTTCAGATTGCCGGTGGCTTTTCTTGATGGTACCATCATCTTATCCTAATCGTTGTGCTCCCCAGGCCTCTTGTTCATGTGTATGAGCACTTTTACCAGCTCAACTTTAGGTAACCATGAAACAGGCCCCACCTTTGACTTCATCACACAGCTCCAACACAATATATCAGGATTGGTGCGGCAGCAAAGGGGTTGGACCTGATCACACCCGGCCCTCATACATTGTGTTACATAATGCTGTTTGGAAAATACGAAATGCTAAAAATAGTGCGGAATGAAAGAAATCTATGGAGATTAAAACAATAAATAAAATGTCAGTGACTCAAAAGACATCAAGCTAAGTGATGCAGATCAATCAAAGAAAAACAACTCACTTTTGTACGAGGGAAAAGACAATAGCTCAATCATAGAGTTGGAAATATGTCTTTAATGGTAAATACACACGTTTTATGTCGCTCTCACACGGAGCCATCTAAAAAATACATATTACAGGGAGGAACTGAGACAGAGCTCCAGTATTTATCCCACTATGACTACGTCCTCCTCAGTGAACTCATAGAAGGGAACCTCCAGCTTTAGAGGAGCAGGTCCCTTTCTTATCCTTCCTGAAGCATCGTAGTGGGAGCCATGGCACGGACAGTAGTAGCCTCCGAAGTCTCCGGCGTTGGCGATGGGCACACAACCCAGATGGGTGCACACACCGAAGACGATGATCCAGCGGGGGTTAATCACTCTATCCTTGTCATGCTGTGTGTGTTTGTGTGTGCAATCATAATTCCACATGTTTGAAACCCTTTTCCCCTGTAGGCGGTGCTGTCGGAGGCCTTCTGGGCTGCTGGCTGACCAGTGGACAGTTCAAACCGCTGCCTCAGGTCATAATGGAGCTCAGTCCTCAGCAGCAGCAGAAGCTTGATGGTAGTCTTCTGGCCGTGCTGGGAGACATTCAGTGGACAGATTTGGCTCAGCTAACTGCTCTAGTGATGGACAACGCCACCCTGAAGCAGCAGCTGACGGCGACCCTTCTCGGGTACATCTCCAAGGAGCTCCAGGCGCAGGTGCACTACGTGGATTAGTGTCTGTGGAAGAACTGGGATACTCTCACTCAGGGGCCCACATGCTCAGAATGTCTTTTGAAAAGAATGTGAACTGTTTGTATGACGCTGGAGAGACTCTTTATCAAATATGAAATCACATATTGTAAATTTGCACAGACGCCATCACAGTCTTGGTTACAGGTTATTGTGAAAACAGCTGTATACCTGGATTCATTTATTATTGGAAGTACACTCATCCGATGAAGGAATTATGTATTTATTTTCTAGTTAGTGTTGGTTTTCTAGAGGGGGCCGGGGACACGCTCACCTAGAAGAAAATGTTGTACATTTTAAAGTTAAATGCATCAGTCTGGTGCACTCTGAGACCAACATCAACAACATGAACATAATTCATGCTGAAAGTAACGCAGTTTAAACTGACAAATGCAGGAAGGACAGCTGGCAAGAAATCACTAACTGTCATTCTGTAAATTAACCGATTTATAATATCACTGCTTCATCTATAACGCGATAGATCTGACTATAATAACACGTGTATTCACGTTCATGTTTTACTTTGATGTATTCTTATTCTTTCAGCTGAGACCCCAGCGATGTGAAACTGACTTTTGGGCAAATAAATAAAAAAAAATATAAATATAATTCTAAGCAGTACGGAAGTTTCCTTCCATAACTTAAAATCACCCACACCAAACATTAAAGTAGCCGGAGACTGTGAGACACGACTCAAGAAGCCGACACACGTCAGTGAATGTGTGATGAGAGAATATTTACACATTTCTTTTCTATTTACTCCCAAGTCTGTTTCGCACCACTAAGGCTACAGCTGAAAGAACAAGGCTAAAATATCGTCATACACGCCATGAAAACACATCTGCAACACATTAATTTACCATAATACACACATGTACTTATAGTCAGATCTATCCTGCACTAAATGAATCAGTGATGTCATAAATCTGTTAATTTACTAATTCACACAGTCTGAGATTTATTGCCAGCTGTCTTTTTTTGCATTTGTCAGTTTAAACTGTGATTATGTAATATTCATTAACGGTCCACGTGCCGAGCTCTGATTGGTCAGTGTGTATTTGAAGAAAATGAATTCAATCACACGTTGCTGAGGGAGCAGAGGGGCAGAAAACGGTCTGAAGGCAATTCATTGGTGATATTTTGTCTTCAATAAATAAATGTTGGAAAACAATCACTTGAGTCGTCTCGTTCCACGACCCACAACTGTTACATATGTACAGATGTAAGGTAACTGAAGATAGGAGTAATGATATACTTTTTTATTAGTTTAAGGGGCTTTTGTTACCCACCAAGTTGCAGCGGAACCGGATGTTCCTCGTAGAACCTGTCTGAATGGACTGGTTGGATCTGAATGGAACTGAATGGATCTGTTCACCTTTTCTTCTGGATGGTTCTCCTCTGACTCATCTCCCGAGTCAAAACCACACCCATAATGCATTGCTGGTGAAATCCAGGGAACTGCCATTACATGTGAGGAGAACTGAGTTAGCACTATCACACTGGATTAGAATTCAGGGTGGACCTAACGGAAATATAGCATCGACTGTCCTGTACAATGGTTGGGAGTACTCGACTTTCTCTGGTAAAAGCTTTGGATGGGACATCTTGGCAGGACATTTGGAATTATGACAATAAGGTGTTGGGGTCTGACCAAATGGCTTCAAAATGTGCTGTGGACAAAGAGAATCAGGCCTGCACTTTTTCAAGCAAAGGTTTCATCCTGAGTTGTAGTTTGATGAGAGCAAAGGAATTTCACACTCGGGTGTAAATGTCCCCGCCCCCCAAAAAAACCATGGTCACCTGAATGCACCGCTGCCATCTCATTGGCCGAAGGCCAAGAGACCCCAGGACCCCTGTGGTTCAACCACTGTTCAACAAAACTGCCTGCAGATCACACCCCAATGCTTTTTCCAACAATCCCTCCGGGGTAACAGGAGGCACGCAAACACTCTCTTCGCCCTGGACCTGCACGCTTTTTCCCTTCGACCTCGGCTGAGACAGGGAGCACACAACGCTCTCTTCGCCCTGGGACCCGTCCTTGGACATATGAAGACACACCAGCCTCCTACCTCCAGCACGACGCTGGCAACCGAAGGCCACGAGGGAGCCGCGGCCCTCAAACCCTCATCAAACCCTGTCAGGTCACAAGCCATTTCGCTGGACGAAACAACAGTGTTCCACGCTGAGTAAAGGCCCACTCCGCCCGCGATAACGAATCCGCTTCAGCGATCCGTTCTCCGCTTTTTGATTCTTTTTCTTTTTGTGCACACATTCCGGCGAAGGAAAGACGACCAAGCCTCCCTCCTTCACCGACGATTCCTGGTAAGACGCACGGACCACGCCGTCAGCCGAAGTTAGATCACCCTCCCTGCAGCGAGGATAGATCACGTCTGCGTTTCGCTCCAGAGCGAGCTCACGCCAACGGGCCGAAGCCGCACCAGCAAACGCCGTGCGACACACAGCGCCCGCTGCAAAGCCACGCTGACCAGAAAGCTCCCCCTGCTCCCCCTTCCCGACGAGGAAAACGGACCACTTTGCCACGAACATACTTCAACGACGCATCGACAAGTAAGATTCTTGGCATCTGGGCATAGCTTAGCTTAAATTAACGTAAATTTAATTCAGGCCATTCATTTATATGTTGATATTCCCGTGTTTTTGTGTGTTTAAGTTACTGTCGCGTGATATTGAGATATCGCGCAATCATTACGGAGCAGAGAAGCTCCGCTGTATTAGTGTATTAACTGCTATGACTGTTTATTTGGGATTATTTTCATTCATTGTCTTCCACTCCGTGTGGGAGTTCTCTTTTCATTAACTCGAATCTGTGAGTGAGCTGAGGTGCGTGGCTTATCACGGCATATGTTACCGGCAGTTCAAAGACGACAGCGGTATAATTATGCGTGATAGAACCATCAAACTCAGGCTCCCTACAACATCGCACGCCGAAGTGTGATGCACGTCGAGTTCTCGCTCCTTTTTTCCTTTCTTCCTCCTCTCACGTAACACGCACACACAGCTCCTATCTCTGCCCCTGGGGAAACCCCGTTCAAACGATCGCCTCACAACACATGTGTGCATCGGCACACGTGATTACGTACAGCAGTCTCACCGCCATTTTGTCCGAGTCACTCGACTCTGCCATCTGGTGGTAGTTTAGCTGTAGTATCTTAAGGCCCCTCCCCTTTTGGCCAGCGTCACTCGACGCCGCCATCTTTGTAGTCTTTAGCGGTAGCTGTAAGACTCCCCTTCCTTTTGACCCACAGACCCACACACACATACACACACACATACACACACAGACATACACCCTCATCCATTTTATTCATTCTTTAGTTTAGGCATATAAAATTGTATGATAACATTTGTTGGTTGCAATATTAATTGATTTGATCATTTATTATTTTGATTTAATAAACTCTGTTATACTTTAAGGAGCAGTCGTCTGTGATTACTTGTGCATATGTATTTGATAAACCTGTATGTAGTAGCCTGTGCTCGAACTTAAAACCTTCACTGTCACTGAATGTATAGTCATACGCAGACTATTGACATTACGAGTGACTACTAATTATGAGACTTAGTTTTATCGTTTGGTTATTGGTCCCTGTTCGCAGGGTGGTGCCCCGTTGTTATTAATAATCATTAATAATTGTTACATACATTAATAATTCTATTGATGTCAAGAATTCAGTTTCTTAAATGCTGATAACCCAAACACGCTCCTTTAGTTCCCAACAAAGGGTAGAAATTACAACAAAATTCAGACATCAGTCAGAGTGAGAAGTGATGGACGTAAAAGTAAAAAATAAGATGTTACTTTCAGATTAAGGTTCGGACATACAGGACTCAATGACACATTATACACATCATGAAAAAGACAGAGTGGGATAAATGTGAGATATGCAACTGTAAAGAAACTGTAGAACATGTGCTGATAGAGTGGAAAGAGAGACTGAAGAACAGAGTGGTAGATACAGGAAGGGAGTGGAGCATCAAAGGACTGTTAGACAGGGGACAAACAAGTTCAGCTTAAAAGGGCTTTATTTAATATTTTGAATGGAACGGGTTAAAAAGACAGACTATGACTGCAATATTGAGTTTATTTCTAATTGTTTCATTATATTTATAAATAACATTATTATTGTGTTTAAATGATAACTGTCATAAAGTCATGATGTTACACACTCCGGTCCAGTAGGTGGCGCCTTAAACATTGGTTTGGAGTCCTCCATTAAAGTGAAAGAAGAAGAAGGAGAAGAAGAAGAAGAAGAAGAAGAAGAAGACGGAGGGGAGGAAGAAGAAGAGGACTAATCTCCTGGTAGCCGATAAAGATATTGAAGTTAGCTTAGCATGCTACCTGGAAACACACGGACGAGGACGGAAGTGACCAACACAGCGCAAGTCAGAGTAAACGGTGACAAGGAGTTGACGGAGTTCGTCTGGAGGAAACCTTTCTGTGGTTTAGTGAAAATGTCTAAAGTAGAAATGTTGAGATCTTTAGTCAGCCAGCGACTAACTGCGGCTGAAGAAGATATATTAGGCATGTTTGAAAGAACGATAGCAGAGTACGAGGAGGAAATCTCTCGTTCAAAAGAGGCGAATAAGCGACAACGGGAACTTCTGGACGCCGTTCACAACCCGGAAGTCCGGATCCAAAGAGCACGTGGGTTCACTTTATTTCTTCTCTCAAACACTGTTCATGCTCCGACTGATAACTTTTAATGTAGTTTTGAGTGAGACTCTGTTGCAATTCGTCGTTTTCTTCTTGTCCTGATTTAATACCTGCAAACGTGTCGCTTTTCGGTGAAATAAGCCGTTTTGAATCAAAATATATCATCCACGTGAGTGTAGATCCGTAGAGTTTTCAATTTTTTTGGGGGGGGGGGGGTCAACTGGCCAGCCAGCGTTTCTCAGATTGGAGTGAGACAAGGAGAAAATGTGATGTCGTGATCTTCTCAATAAAACATATTTGATGCGACGTGTCGAGTCTTGGCCAATCAGCGTTAAGATGTCTACACTGTCTTCATTTCGATGGTCATTTCGATGGTTCTCGCTACTGTAGAAATATGCTTGCGGTATTTACAGGCATTAAACTTTTTTAATTATGTATTATTATTATTATGTATTTTTATTATTATGTATTGTGAGGAATTTAAGTTTTAAAGCGCTCCTAGCAATGGATATTATGCGTTACAATCTGTTTACTTGTAGAAGGTTTAAACTAAAGGGAGAGTTACTGAATTTTGTTGTGCACTGTGAGAGAAACCAGAGAATTTATGACACCGCCATTAAGTCAGAGAGGGGGGATGTTGCTGAAGAGTTTCTGAGTACAGCCTTAAAGAAGGGGGGTGAATTGGTCAAGGAAGTGGCCGAATGAAGTCCGAAGGGTTCAGCCAATCACTGAGCTGATCGATGGGCTAAGGAATGTGTAATATGAGACATTTCAGAGACTTTGGAGGGACAAAGAAACTGAATCCCCGGAGATAATCAGACCTCATCTGGACCATGAGGCGGACACACCAGTCTGTCGTGTGGTGCGGATGGGGCCTCTATTTCATGAAGTATCACAACTGATAATGTAATTCAGTTTGTAACTGCATTTTCTTTTGTTAGTATATTAAATTCCTTTTGATTTAAGCTTCAACCAGCTGATTCGGCCCTGCTTAATGATGGAAGAAAGGGGGGGGGCTGCCTCTTCTCCTCTGCATGCTTCTTCATCTCTGGAGCAAGGAGGGGGGCTTTTACCTTTTGTTTGAGAAATTTTGAACATAACGTGTGTGTGCGCTCATTTGCAATAGTGTTGCGTGTGTCATAGAGCAGGGGTTCTTAACCTTTTTGACCTCGGGGCCCAACTTTTCAAGTACAAAGTGTCCCGGGGCCCACTCTGACTATATGCATCACAAGTGTCAGAACACCTGCAGGTCATACAGAAACAGAGCAGTGGGCCTTTGGAGTCAGTACAAATTTAAGATTTTTGTCCGCATAAAATAAAAAAGTATCTTTCAGTATAAATAACTGCCGGTGGCTGTATCTGTACAGGTAAAGGACAGTATGGAGTGGTCTCACCGACGTCACGATCTCCTTAGTTACGAGGTCGGTCGGCCATGTTGGAGTACATACAGAACCTACATGGCGGCGAGTAAACAAGGAAGTGCGGCGAAAATACCATACTTTGAATCACTGGATAGTGCATCAAAGGTTCACTACCTGGCCAAATTGAAGGTTATTGGTAACTTGGATCCCTATACGATGAGTGCAGATGGTTTCAGTGCCGATCCTACTTATCTTCCATCGGTAAACTACGCCAACATCTACACGTATCTCGTGAACACCCCCAGTCCTTACACAGAAGACGAGTTGGCGTGCTACAAAGGGCTCGACGCTTATAATCAGTTTGTCAGTGGATGGGTCCGAGACGTCAAAGCAACGGTCGTCGAGAATTCTCATCTCGTCATTGGAAGAGTAAATATATACAGATCTGGTCAGATATTTAGCAATATTCAATGTTTACTCAGCGCAAACAGACACGTGTGTTTGTTTACATTGTACATGCACGTCATTGTGTGCGTGTGTGTAGGAATTAACTTTAAACTAACCCATAACTTCATCCATCGGTGTGTGTGTATATATATATGATCTGACGTTAAACTCATATCAAGCAATGCTGAGGCTGCATCTCTGTGTTTCGCCTGTTGTACACGCTCGACACGTCTCTGGTACCGACTGCTGTCACGGGCCGATGAAGCTTCGGTAACCTTCTCATGTCCAAGTTTAATTTATATTTCCTTTATTAAATACTGTTCACAAACGAATTAGTAAATAAAATCACTGACCACTTATAAAGTGATCCGCACATACTCTAGTGTACGCCAAATTCCATTCCTTTATATCTCGAGAGATGCGTGACAGCCATTTCTCGCGACGTCGCTTGGATAGCTCCTTCGTGTCATTTCCTTGATGTGTAATGACCGCTGGCAAACGAAAGAATGATTTCTTGTCTCTATCAGCTCTGCTGCCACAACCAAAGACAGCACAAAAGTTCACCACCGATAGGTTATGCGACTCAGCCGTGCATGCCAGTGGCTTTGTGTGTACTCCAACATGGCCGACAGCTAAACTGTGACGTCACACGAGACCACTCCATAGGGCTGTAACTACACTATCAGTGAACAACTGCCTCACATTTGAAGAAGATTGGACAAAGTATGACCATTCTACAGAGTTTCTTCATGAAGAGATCCAGGCCGAGCTCTAAAAGGACATTTGGAGACCCAAATGGACACATGGTAACACATGATATTCTGACACACTAAAGGTGTTTCTCCCTTTATATTGTGATTTTATATTATTTTCCTTTTATTATAAGCCTTTGCAAATTGCAAAAACGATGTATATATGGTGGAAGACATGGTGTGTGAGTAGCGGACTTGCTGTGCTTAATGGCTGCGACCGAGCGCACGAACGAGAATGAGAACAGCTCAGTTACACAAACGTTGGTTGACGGCTTACGGAAGAGGAGGATAAGGTTTGTACTATAAGTACTAGCGTTTTCTGAAGCCAGGAGCTCCATGGTAACATCCGCTAGCACGTTGTCGGGTCTGTAATGTGTCTTTTTCCGTCGAAATGCTGCAAGATACGACTTGCAGCGGTTATGGCGACTTTGGACAGTGTGTGTGTGGGCTCCTTTTGTGGAGAAACCATAAGAAATGAAAGAAAATCGATGATTTCTTTGCAAAGATGAGGATTTTGGGCATGCTGGGATACCAAACACGGACATGTTTTGTGACGTATTTGCGCAAACAAGCCGTAGGAACGGAAGGGGAGGGGATCGAGGATGCCGGTGTTGAACAGGCAAAACCCTTGTTAAATAAATGAGATGACAGAATGTGATGATCACAAAGACATTTATTATCATGTGTATGTAAACCTGCATACACAACAAGAAGCCCAACAGACTTTCCCACGAGCGTTGGATGTTTCGTCGCTACGTGTCGCTTTATTTTTGAAGGCTTTAGTGCTTCGTTTGATAGCATTAGCTCACATTCCACACACTGAGCCCTCGGCTCTGCCTCGTTGCCTCCGTTCACAAAGCCGTACTTAAGAAAGTCAGGGTTGTACTTGCGCACACATTTAGACTTTTGGGGGGTATGGCACCACTGTCGTCTTCATTTTTTCTTTTTAATAACTTATCCATAACTTTCGCTACAGGCTAGCGGCTAGCTGAGTGTCTTCTTCTGCTTATTGCAGCTTGTTAAACAACTGACTGACGCATTACCGCCACCAGGTGGTGGGAAGCTGTATTGTAACTGAGTGTCTCATGGATAACAGTGATATATCTGGTGTCTTCTATTGATAACCTATGCGGTCCCGCGGCCCTCGCGGCCCACAGGTGCAAAACTGAAAGTTTTTCGCGGCCCTCTAGGTGGCGCTCGCGGCCCAATCATGGGCCGCGGCCCTATGGTTAAGAATCACTGTCATAGAGCAAAGGTTTGAATCTCCGGGTGAGGCGCTCCCCGTACAAAGAGGGAGCTCTGACACGCAGGTGGTTCAGCTTAAAACTTGTAACTAGTTGTGTTGTGAATCGGGTTAGTCGGTGGGATATTGTGTAGCAACCTGCAGGAACAGCACCTTCCCCATCCCTGAGACTCCAGGACTCCCACACACAATGTGGCCCAACCCTGGCTTGTGTGTGGGTGAAGATAATGCGTCCCTGTGCTGGACAAGTTCAAATAAAGTATAAAGATACAGGCAGGGCTCACAAAACACTGAGGAGAGATGCGTGTGCGGAGCCCTGACTTTGTGTCTGTTGCTAGGGCTACTTAATCAATTATTGTGTTTTGTGAAACCATAGATCTATGTTTTTGATGCTTGACTTAATAAACAATAAATTCTTAATACTTGTAGATCGTCTACCCCCCCCCCCCCCCCCTTCGGGTGCTTGGCACCTCTTTCACCTCTTATGAGTTTGCAGGTATGCTGATTTCTTCTCTCAGCTTCTAGATGACAGGAAATATTTCAACTTCAAGTACAAGTTTGTTCTCTTTGATAACACCACATGGATTTGGCAGCTTAAAATGGTTCATATGTTCATGTCACATAAGTTGATTACATTATTGTATTATCTGGTTCTAGTGATACTCTGGAAGTGTATGTCCAGGAGACTATTTGCTCAATTCTAAAATGTCTTTGTAACCCCTCTGTGTGTGTTTACTGTTTTCCTGCAGACGTCCAGCAGCTGTTGTTGGTTAAAGAAGAGGTTCCCTCTGAGCAGCAGGAGTGGAGCTCCAGTCTGGACCAGGAGGACCCAGAGCCCCCACACATTAAAGAAGAACAGGAGGAACTCTGCACCAGTCAGGAAGGAGAGCAGCTTCAAGGTCTGGAGGAGGCCGATGTCAAGTTTTCATTCACTCCTGTGAAGATGAAGAAGAGGAAGCTCAGTCCTCACAGCTTCATCAAAGACAAACTAAACAGATGGGAACAGAAGCTGATGGAGAGGACTGTGGAGGACCAGAACCAGACAGGAACTTGGATCCAGATAGACATCCAGAACCAGATACTGATGAGAAGACTGGAGACTCTTCTGACACTGATGAGGGTGCTGATGGGAAGAAGACCAGAGAACCTCAGTCAGGTTTAAACTATGTGAAACCTGATGAAGTCAGTGATTCAAGATGTAGCGCTGGTGAAAAACATTTTAGATGCTCTGAGTGTGAGAAAACATTTGGCAAGAGTCAAAATCTGAAGATACACATGAGAACCCACACAGGAGAAAAACCTTTCAGCTGCTCAGTCTGTAAGAAATCTTTTAACCAGCGTTCAACTTTACAGAGCCACATGAGAACCCACACAGGAGAAAAACCGTTCAGCTGCTCAGTCTGTAAGAAATCTTTTAACGAGCGTTCAGCTTTACAGATACACATGAGAACCCACACAGGAGAAAAACCTTTCAGCTGCTCAGTCTGTAAGAAATCTTTTAACCAGCGTTCAACTTTACAGACACACATGAGAACCCACACAGGAAACAATCCCCTTTAGCTGTTGTGGTTGCAGTAAAGTTTCCGTTTGTGATAAAAGCTTTCAGCACGAGTCACCTCTGAAGTGACACATGATTAACCGCGGTTCAACTACACTGATTTCAATACAAAAAGTTATTCACTGAATGAGCGCCAACTGTACAGTTTGAAATAGTTTTGATGATTATATTGATGATTGATTTGATGGTAATGTAAGTTTAAGACGATGGTTTTACCTGCATCTGTGCACAGTATATTGTATTCAAATGATTTCATCAATAAAAAGTAAAAGGTTTGTGTATTTCACTGGTTCATACAGTTGTACATAGCACACTTTGTTCGTCAGGATTAAATCCATCAGTGACTGGAGTGTGACTCAATAGTTCTTTGTCTTGTTTGCTCTCTTTGCTGCCATTACTGGAATAAAATTGTCATCTTGTCTGACACAAACTCGTAAAAAGGATAAAAAAGGTCCTGAGATGAAGCAATCTACACATTCTTTGGAGTCACAAACCAACAACATCCTTATCTCGATCTATCGTTCCTTCCAGTTGATATATATATTGTTGTATTAATCCGTACGAAAACATGCATGCACATGCAAGCTTGTCCACTGAAAACAAATACACGTGATGTGAACGGGGCCTTTGTGTTCTCCGTCTGTCTCAGGACAACTGCAGGTTGAAGGCCAACGTGGACCAGAGGAACAGCGATAAGGACAGCCACGGCGACGCCTGTGATAACTGTCGCACGGTGGAGAACCCGGACCAGAAGGACACCGACACCGACAGCGACGGCAAAGGGGACGCCTGCGATGATGATATGGATGGAGACGGTATGGAGATAAATAAAATAGCACCGATGCTCGTGCTTATATAACCAGCACTGAAGGCACTCTCCGTTTAATTAAACGTATTATTCTGTTCCTTCCTTCACATTTACACCCTGCTCTTACATTAAATAATGCAGATTTTACAGTACAAATCTCTCTTAATCATGTTGTAAAAAAAATACAGTTGTATGGATGTTTTTATAAGCCAGCTGAGGCATAACAAACAGCACTGCAAAAAAAAAGAAAAGTTAAGGCCAAAAGCAGTCTGACCCCTGAGCGAAAACAAGCTTTGATCATTCACCAGCATGATTACACCTCAGAAAACCCCATGGCAGAGAAGATGGTTTCTCCTCTATTGCTGCTGCTTGACCTTTATGCATTCGTGGGGCTGCTGCTGCCTCCCTGCGATGAATAAGAAATAGCATCTGAACACAAACTGCCGTTCACCTTCACAGCAAATACAACAGTGCAACCTAGTGGTGGAATTACAAGTACCACGCCATATAATTATTCAGTCGATATAGTTCAAACAGTAGTATGGATGTAATGTCTACATTTTTCATATGCATTCAAAAATCAAATATAAATTCACTGATTGACTTCACTAAGTGTGAGAGAGTTACTTTAATGCATTACTTTGATTTTAGAGATCAAACCTCAATTCAAACAGATGAAGATAATATCTCATTATGTATCCATGTAATCATTCTTCCATATTGGCAACATCCATATCTGTTAATATTTCCACTGGGCAGTAGCTTGGTTTCTTTTATGATAGGGCTGCAGCCAACGATTCCAATCTGCCGATAATTCTCTCTATAAAACGAGGGGTTTGTAAAATGACAAAGAATAGTGGAAAATGTCTTAAAGCCCAAGTTGAAATCTTCAAAAAGCTTGTTTTGTCTGACCAATGGTCCAAAAGCCGGAGTAAAATCAATTTACTGACACATATGATTCCCCAATTCCTAAAATGAGTAAACTGGAACTAAATATTTTTGGGCATTTTTGGATTTATTATCAGAATTGTTGCAGGTAAATATTCTGTCAATCGACTTATTGTCACAGAATCATAGAAATTCACTGATATCTTTTGTGAGAGTTCAGAAAAAGGGACAATGAGAAGAGTATTTATTCTACTACAGTACAATATTATCTGTACTTGCCACCTCCGAATATGTCATCCATGACAATACTATATATTTCCCTGCTGAGACGGAGTCAGACTGACTGCTAAATAACACGAACCATCTCCTCCTGTTGACTGGCGAGCATAGGCCTGAAGAACTTTCTGGACAATTGCCAGCTTGTCCAAAACAGAGACCAGCTGGACCGGGACGGAGACGGAGTGGGAGACGCCTGCGACAGCTGCCCCGACATCCCCAACCCAAACCAGGTCAGTCAGAACCAGATGGAGGGATGGACGGACGGATAGCTGTGGTGGAAAGTAACTGAGTACACTTTGTTACTAGAGTCCCTCAAGTGTAAAAGAAATGGTGTTTTTCATGAACTCTCTGCTCTTGTTTCAGTCTGATATTGACCACGACCTGGTTGGAGACTCCTGTGACACAAACCAAGACAGGTAACGATATTCTCCCAGTCTTCATGTTGTGTTCTTGCAGATATCTGAACTGCTGTTTCATACTACTGCTAGTACTACAGCCTTTTTTCACATCGTGTCACTTTCCCTTGTAGTGATGGCGACGGTCACCAGGACACCAAGGATAATTGCCCATTCGTAATAAATAGCTCCCAGCTGGACAGTGACAAAGACGGGCTGGGTGACGAGTGTGACGATGACGACGACAACGACGGGATCCCTGACACTCTGCCACCGGGACCAGACAACTGCCGGCTGGCACCAAATCCTGACCAGATCGACGACAACGGTGAGCGATGGTCTAAAAGACATCGCACCTCCTCATATACCACGCAGTCAAATCAGTTTACAGTAATAATCACATATGATTGTTGATATATTTGGCTGAAAACCAGCCTGGTGATCAGATAAATGTTCATAATTTCATCTCCACATTCTCCCCGAACTGCTCCCTGACTTTCCTTTGAAAGCAATTTTGGTCCCCAGTTGCACACCAACGCAGATCAAACAAAAGCAACTGTGAGCACATTGAGTGGCATTTTTGGTGACTCATTGGGACATTTTCTGTGTAAAACATGCCCCCTGGAGTGTCAATTCAAATCAAGTCAAGACAGCTTTTTTTGGCAGTCAGGGAGTCAAGAGATGTAAGTTGGAGCTGACAGTTGGGAAAATAACAAAACACAAAAAGTGTATTTACTGAGTCCAAATGTTTTACAAGATGCACACAAGACATTCAGGCATTTGCCCGATTGAGCATCAATTCAATCGTTGACACAGAATGAAGCTTTTATGCCAAGAACCGCCAAGTCGGACCTTCTTGACGTCGTAGCAGCTGTTGCACTTCCACAGTGATAAAAGTGCATCAACACATTTCCTTCCATTTAATAATCCATATCAGAACTGCACACTACAAGACACGAACACCACCGAGTAGACTACAGCGTGGCACTTTTTTAACCACGGCAGACACAGCAGCTCTAATGCTGAACCCACACAGCAGGGTGCAGACTAGAGAGATACAATCCATCTATATTAAACCAATGCAACATACAGCCTTGCTCTTTTGCTTGAAATGTGAATAGCCCCTTAAGAAAGGACATTTGGGGATGTTTTATATTCAACTCTGTCGGCCTTTTTGACATTTTTGCTTAAGCCAGTCTGAAATCTCCTCATTGTGACAACGCAGGAAACACGCTGGTTTAAAAAGGATTTAAAAGGAGCTCGTTACTTTGAATAAATGACGCAACACAATCTTTGCCAGTGTGTGTAATCAAAAACTGTTAACAAGTCTCTGCACCTCTGACCTATTGGAACAATGACTCACGGTCTTTCTTACTTTAATTTAAGTCTAAATCTCCTCTCTGTTGTCCCTCAGATGATGGAGTTGGAGACATGTGCGAGTCTGACTTTGACCAGGACAAAGTGATTGACAGGATCGACAACTGCCCTGAGAATGCTGAGGTCACCTTGACTGACTTCAGGGCCTATCAGACGGTGGTGCTGGACCCTGAGGGCGACGCCCAGATCGACCCCAACTGGGTTGTTCTGAACCAGGTGAGATTACTAAAAGCTGAAAATTCCCTCTCCATGTACAAGTTGAAGCAGCTATGGTCGATATTTTTATCTAAACAACAGAACCAATAACAATAAGAAATGTGAATCGTGATGCGTGAAATCGTACCACGACGACAAAAAATACACAAGACAATATACAACAGTGCCTCGTTTAACCGTGTTGTTGATTCTCGATTTTTTAACTGTGAGGTGCCATACCATATTTAATGATGCTTTCCAGCACAGCGTTGTCCAACGTTGACGTGATCTCAGTTCAGTCTGAGTCTGCAGAGAAAGCCTCTGAGCCAGCCTAGCACACGGATAATCAACGTGGACACTCTCAATTTAATTTATTGTCCATTTGTATTCCCGAGTACTTATAGGAGCACACCTGCTCAATTGCACTGTCACCAATGATTACAGGGCCATGAGCTGCAGCTCTCAAATATGATTTCCTCTGTCTTTTGGTATTACCGTTAAAAATGAGGTGGTGGCTGTCACACCAGTCTTTAAAAGTGGCAATCTCCAGCAGCAGACTTAATATAGCCGTATCATCTGACAATCTGATGGAATTATTTGGCTGTCTGCTTCTGCATTAATTCGTGTACAGTGTAGCAAATGAAGGCATCAGGGTGCAAAATGTCTTATTCACAACTCTTTCTCACACAGGGAATGGAAATTATCCAGACCATGAATAGTGACCCAGGACTTGCTGTTGGTAAGAAGTATTTCCTCTGCGTTGAATATCAGTGAATAAAATGCACAATGTCTGAACATCAGTAATATACTGATTTCTGTTGCCAGGTTACACTGCTTTCAGTGGAGTGGACTTCGAAGGAACATTTCACGTAAATACAGTGACCGACGACGACTACGCCGGCTTCATCTTTGGCTACCAGGACTCGTCCTCCTTCTACGTGGTGATGTGGAAGCAGACTGAACAGACCTACTGGCAGGCAACACCCTTCAGAGCTGTGGCTGAGCCCGGCATCCAACTTAAGGTGAAAGCACAAGTCATCAACTCCCCCAGGCAGCAGATTCGTGCTCATCCTATTTTTAATCCCTTGACATATTTTCCACATTTCTTCCTCTCTCTCGCTCTCTCCCCCTTACTTCTCTCTGTTATCTGTCGCTGTTCATCAGGCTGTGAAGTCTAAATCGGGTCCCGGGGAGCACTTGAGAAACTCTCTGTGGCACACGGGAGACACCAACGACCAGGTGCGTCTGCTGTGGAAGGACCCCAGGAATGTGGGCTGGAAGGACAAGGTGTCCTACCGTTGGTACCTGCAGCATCGCCCACAGGTTGGATACATCAGGTATACGACCAACCGTGTTCCGGACAATCTTCATATTGATTACACGAAAAAACCCGTAATTGTTGCTCCATCTAACTCTCAGCAAGCAAGTGAATAAGCATATTTCCCCAAAGTGGTGAGAGTGGAACGTCGATTATTTGTTTTAATTGTGTGTTTTGTTTAGGGCGCGGTTCTATGAAGGAACTGAGCTGGTGGCCGACTCTGGCGTGACAATTGACACGACCATGAGAGGAGGACGACTCGGCGTGTTCTGTTTCTCTCAGGAAAACATCATCTGGTCCAATTTGAAATACCGCTGCAATGGTGAGGGAGGAACACTGAATCACAAATCCACATATTCTATTATTTTTATATATTTTGAATTACCCTGATTGCATGCTATGCAGCGATTGTCTTGAGGTTTGTTTCCAATACATATCTTCTTACGGTCTTTCATTGCTTGCGTCTGGAAAGTGATTTTAGATTGAGATCTGATGTTGTTGTTGCAGACTACAGCTGTGAATATAATTGGTTTGGCCTCGTTTTGGCTTTAGAGTCTGAGCTCATCTCATGATACCCGACTTCTCACTTCCACAGACACCATCCCAGAGGATTTCCAGGAGTTCAGCACTCAGCACGGCGCCGACTCACTCTGAAGTCGAGAGAGAAACATGACGCCAGATCTCTGAAGACTGCTTGTGTGTGAATGTGTGAATGTGTGAGTGTGTGTCTGTCCGTCTGTGTATTGACGTGTACAGTTTCAGTGCATATATGATCACAATCTCCGTACTGTATGTGCATATTATCATGTCTCTTTCTGTTACCCGAATGTGTTTTTACTGTTTGATTAACTCTTAATGAATCCAGCTGAGCTCATTATGCTGAAGGTTATAAGTTATAATGATTTTTACTGAAAATGATGCTATGTGATATGACATAAATACACCGAAAACATGTAACATCAAATTACAAAATGCAAAATATGGTCAATAATGGACAGTTTCCATATATTTTCAAAATAAAGGGAACATTATTATAATTTTTAAACGGTATTTTCCACACGAGAGATTTTAGCATATGTGTAGCATGATAAAATTGTTCAAACAACTGGAAGGAAAGTTACCGCTTCGGATCAGCCTCATACTGATGTTACATTTTGATCATAAACTGGTTTTATTTGTTTATCAGAGCGGTATTTCTACTACGTTTGTAAAGAGGACACCAAGTCTTGTATGACTCAAATGTCAGACTGTGCCTTGCCTCACTTACTGTAGAAGATTAACTTAAAGCTCAGTTTAGCCATGTTTTCTCTTTCCATCATTTGGTCCTTGACATCTTGATCATTTCATATCTATGTAGTCACAATCCTGGTCAAAGTAAAAGGGCTTTAAAGTACATCGGTGTTGAACAGGCTCATTCTTATTTTTCCTTTAAAATGTTGACATGTTTTGATGATTAGATATGTTAAAGACAACACATACTGCGCATGCATACAACAAATGAACTAATTGAATGCATGAAAATAACCTCTATACTTCCCCAGAGGATTGGCACGTTCTCGGTTGAAACTCTAGAAACAAAGGCCACGATTTAGCTTGAGCAGGAAATACTTTCCTAATAAGAACATTCTTATCCCCGATTAGCTGCGCTGATGAATTGAGAGACTTTGGTCTTTGCTCCCGGGAGGAGGTCCTCCGGAAAAGATACAATTAACAACGCTCATTGAGTCCACGCTAAGATTTGGTACTGTCTTTAGCTTGATCCAGTAGACTAATTGAGTTTTTATTTTCTAGTTAGTGTTGGTTTTCTAGAGGGGGCCGGGGACACGTTCACCTGGAAGAAAATGTTGTACATTTTAAAGTTAAATGCATCAGTCTGGTGCACTCTGAGACCAACATCAACAACATGAACATAATTCATGCTGAAAGTAACGCAGTTTAAACTGACAAATGCAGGAAGGACAGCTGGCAAGAAATCACTAACTGTCATTCTGTAAATGAACCGATTTATAATATCACTGCTTCATCTATAACGCGATAGATCTGACTATAATAACACGTGTATTCACGTTCATGTTTTACTTTGATGTATTCTTATTCATTCAGCTGAGACCCCAGCGATGTGAAACTGACTTTTGGGCAAATAAATAAAAATATATATAAATATGATTCTAAGCAGTAAGGAAGTTTCCTTCCATAACTTAAAATCACCCACACCAAACATTAAAGTAGCCGGAGACTGTGAGACACGACTCAAGAAGCCGACACGTCAGTGAATGTGTGATGAGAGAATATTTACACATTTCTTTTCTATTTACTCCCAAGTCTGTTTCGCACCACTAAGGCTACAGCTGAAAGAACAAGGCTAAAATATCGTCATACACGCCATGAAAACACATCTGCAACACATTAATTTACCATAATACACACATGTACTTATAGTCAGATCTATCTTATACTTGGAAATGCCATTACATGTGAGGAGAACTGAGTTAGCACTATCACACTGGATTAGAATTCAGGGTGGATTTAACGGAAATATAGCATCGACTGTCCTGTGCAATGGTTGGGAGTACTCGACATTCTCTGGTAAAAGCTTTGGATGGGACATCTTGGCAGGACATTTGGAATTATGACAATAAGGGTAGAAATTACAACAAAATTCAGACATCAGTCAGAGTGAGAAGTGATGGAAGTAAAAGTAGAAAAGAAGATGTTACTTTCAGATTAAGGTTCGGACATACAGGACTCAATGACACATTATACACATCATGAAAAAGACAGAGTGGGATAAATGTGAGATATGCAACTGTAAAGAAACTGTAGAACATGTGCTGATAGAGTGGAGGAAGAGAAAGACTGAGGAACAGAGTGGTAGATACAGGAAGGGAGTGGAGCATCAAAGGACTGTTAGAGACAGGGGACAAACAAGTTCAGCTTAAAAGGGCTTTATTTAATGTTTTGAATGGAACGGGTTAAAAAGCCAGAATATGACTGCAATATGGAGTTTATTTCTAATTGTTTCATTATATTTATAAATAACATTATGATTGTGTTTAAATGATAACTGTCATAAAGTCATGATGTTACACACTCCGGTCCAGTAGGTGGCGCCTTAAACATTGGTTTGGAGTCCGCCATTATAGTGAAAGAAGAAGAAGAAGAAGAAGAAGAAGAAGACGGAGGAGAGGAAGAAGAAGAGGACTAATCTCCTGGTAGCCGATAAAGCTATTGAAGTTAGCTTAGCATGCTACCTGGAAACAGACGGACGAGGACGGAAGTGACCAACACAGCGCTAGTCAGAGTAAACGGTGACAAGGAGTTGACGGAGTTCGTCTGGAGGAAATCTTTCTGTGGTTGAGTGAAAATGTCTAAAGTAGAAATGTTGAGATCTTTAGTCAGCCAGCGACTAACTGCGGCTGAAGAAGATATATTAGGTATGTTTGAAAGAACGATAGCAGAGTACGAGGAGGAAATCTCTCGTTCAAAAGAGGCGAATAAGCGACAACGGGAACTTCTGGACGCCGTTCACAACCCGGAAGTCCGGATACAAAGAGCACGTGGGTTCACTTTATTTCTTCTCTCAAACACTGTTCATGCTCCGGCTGATAACTTTTAATGTAGTTTGGAGTGAGACTCTGTTGCAATTCGTCGTTTTCTTCTTCTCCTGATTTTATACCTGCAAACGTGTCGCTTTTTGGCGAAATAAGCCGTTTTGAATCAAAATAGATCATCCACGTGAGTGTAGATCCGTAGAGTTTTAAAAAGAATGTTGGGGGGGGGGGGGGGTCAACTGGCCAGCCAGCGTTTCTCAGATTGGAGTGAGACAAAGAGAAAATGTGATGTCGTGATCTTCGCAATAAAACATATTTGATGCGACGTGTCGAGTCTTGGCCAATCAGCGTTAAGATGTCTACACTGTCTTCATTTCGATGGTTCTCGCTACTGTATAAATATGCTTGCGGTATTTACAGGCATTAAACTTATAAGTATTGTGAGGAATTTAAGTTTTAAAGCGCTCCTAGCAATGGATATTATGCGTTACAATATGTTTACTTGTAGAAGGTTTAAACTAAAGGGAGAGTTACTGAATTTTGTTGTGCACTGTGAGAGAAACCAGAGAATTTATGACACCGCAATAAAGTGAGAGAGGGGGGATGTTGCTGAAGAGTTTCTGAGCACAGCCTTAAAGAAGGGGGGTGAATTGGTCAAGGAAGTGGCCGAATGAAGTCCGAAGGGTTCAACCAATCACTGAGCTGATCGATGGGCTAAGGAATGTGTAATATGAGACATTTCAGAGACTTTGGAGGGACAAAGAAACTGAATCCCCGGAGATAATCAGACCTCATCTGGACCATGAGGCGGACACACCAGTCTGTCGTGTGGTGCGGATGGGGCCTCTATTTCATGAAGTATTACTACTGATAATGTAATTCAGTTTGTAACTGCATTTTCTTTTGTTAGTATATTAAATTCCTTTTGATTTAAACTTCAACCAGCTGATTCTGCCCTGCTTAATGATGGAAGAAAGGGAGGGGGGGCTGCCTCTTCTCCTCTGCATGCTTCTTCATCTCTGGAGCAAGGAGGGGGGCTTTTACCTTTTGTTTGAGAAATTTTGAACATAACGTGTGTGTGCGCTGATTTGCAATAGTGTTGCGTGTGTCATAGAGCAAAGGTTTGAATCTCCGGGTGAGGCGCTCCCCGTACAAAGAGGGAGCTCTGACACGCAGGTGGTTCAGCTTAAAACTTGTAACTAGTTGTGTTGTGAATCGGGTTAGTCGGTGGGATATTGTGTAGCAACCTGCAGGAACAGCACCTTCCCCATCCCTGAGACTCCAGGACTCCCACACACAATGTGGCCCAACCCTGGCTTGTGTGTGGGTGAAGATAATGCGTCCCTGTGCTGGACAAGTTCAAATAAAGTATAAAGATACAGGGCTCACAAAACACTGAGAGGAGAGATGCGTATGCGGAGCCCTGACTTTGTTTGTTGCTAGGGCTACTTAATCAATTATTGTGTTTTGTGAAACCATAGATCTATGTTTTTGATGCTTGACTTAATAAATTGTTAATACTTGTAGATCGTCTACCGCCCCCCTGTCCCCCCCTTCGGGTGCTTGGCACCTCTTTCACCTCTTATGAGTTTGCAGGTATGCTGATTTCTTCTCTCAGCTTCTAGATGACAGGAAATATTTCAACTTAAATTACAAGTTTGTTCTTTGATAACACCACATGGATTTGGCAGCTTAAAATGGTTCATATGTTCATGTCACATAAGTTAATTACATTATTGTATTATCTGGTTCTAGTGATACTCTGGAAGTGTATGTCCAGGAGACTATTTGCTCAATTCTAAAATGTCTTTGTAACCCCTCTGTGTGTGTTTACTGTTTTCCTGCAGACGTCCAGCAGCTGTTGTTGGTTAAAGAAGAGGTTCCCTCTGAGCAGCAGGAGTCGAGCTCCAGTCTGGACCAGGAGGACCCAGAGCCCCCACACATTAAAGAAGAACAGGAGGAACTCTGCACCAGTCAGGAAGGAGAGCAGCTTCAAGGTCTGGAGGAGGCCGATGTCAAGTTCTCATTCACTCCTGTGAAGAGTGAAGATGAAGAAGAGGAAGCTCAGTCCTCACAGCTTCATCAAAGACAAACTAAACAGATGGGAACAGAAGCTGATGGAGAGGACTGTGGAGGACCAGAACCAGACAGGAACTTGGATCCAGATAGACATCCAGAACCAGATACTGATGAGAAGACTGGAGACTCTTCTGACACTGATGAGGGTGGTGATGGGAAGAAGACCAGAGAACCTCAGTCAGGTTTAAACTATGTGAAACCTGATGAAGTCCGTGTCACTGATTCACATTGTAGCGCTGGTGAAAAACATTTTAGATGCTCTGAGTGTGAGAAAACATTTGGCAATAGTCAAAATCTGAAGAGACACATGAGAACCCACACAGGAGAAAAGCCTTTCAGCTGCTCAGTCTGTAAGAAATCTTTTAACAGGCGTTCACATTTACAGACACACATGAGAACCCACACAGGAGAAAAGCCTTTCAGCTGCTCAGTCTGTAAGAAATCTTTTAACGAGCGTTCAGCTTTACAGACACACATGAGAACCCACACAGGAGAAAAGCCTTTCAACTGCTCAGTCTGTAAGAAATCTTTTAACCAGCGTTCAACTTTACAGATACACATGAGAACCCACACAGGAGAAAAGCCTTTCAGCTGCTCAGTCTGTAAGAAATCTTTTAACAGGCGTTCAGCTTTACAGAGACACATGAGAACCCACACAGGAGAAAAACCTTTCAGCTGCTCAGTCTGTAAGAAATCTTTTAACGTGCGTTCAACTTTACAGACACACATGAGAACCCACACAGGAGAAAAGCCTTTCAGCTGCTCAGTCTGTAAGAAATCTTTTAACAGGCGTTCAACTTTACAGGGACACATGAGAACCCACACAGGAGAAAAGCCTTTCAGCTGCTCAGTCTGTAAGAAATCTTTTAACCATCGTTCACATTTACAGAGCCACATGAGAACCCACACAGGAGAAAAGCCTTTCAGCTGCTCAGTCTGTAAGAAATCTTTTAACCATCGTTCACATTTACAGAGCCACATGAGAACCCACACAGGAGAAAAGCCTTTCAGCTGCTCAGTCTGTAAGAAATCTTTTAACCAGCGTTCACATTTACAGAGCCACATGAGAACCCACACAGGAGAAAAACCTTTCAGCTGCTCAGTCTGTAAGAAATCTTTTAACAGGCGTTCACATTTACAGACACACATGAGAACCCACACAGGAAACAATCCCCTTTAGCTGTTGTGGTTGCAGTAAAGTTTCCGTTTGTGATAAAAGCTTTCAGCACGAGTCACCTCTGAAGTGACACATGATTAACCGCGGTTCAACTACACTGATTTCAATACAAAAAGTTATTCACTGAATGAGCGCCAACTGTACAGTTTGAAATAGTTTTGATGATTATATTGATGATTGATTTGATGGTAATGTAAGTTTAAGATGATGGTTTTACCTGCATCTGTGCACAGTATATTGTATTCAAATGATTTCATCAATAAAAAGTAAAAGGTTTGTGTATTTCACTGGTTCATACAGTTGTACATAGCACACTTTGTTCATCAGGATTAAATCCATCAGTGACTGGAGTGCGACTCAATAGTCCTTTATCTTACTTGTTTGCACTCTTTGCTGCCATTACTGGAATAAAATTGTCATCTTGTCTAACACAAACTTGTAAAAAGGATAAAAAAGGTCCTGAGATAAAGCAATCTATACATTCTTTGGAATTACAAACCAACAACAGCCTTATCTAGATCTATAGTTCCTTCCAGTTGATCAACAGGCCGACACATTCCTGAATGTGTTCACAACTTGTCGATACTTTTTTAGATTGCCGGTGGCTTTTCTTGATCGTACCATCATCTTATCCTAATCGTCGTGCTCGCCAGGCCTCTTGTTCATGTGTATGAGCACTTTTACCAGCTCAACTTTAGGTAACCATGAAACAGGCCCCAACTTTGACTTCATCACACAGCTCCAACACAATATATCAGGATTGGTGCGGCAGCAAAGGGGTTGGACCTGATCACACCCGGCCCTCATACATTGTGTTACATAATGCTGTTTGGAAAATACTAAATGCTAAAAATAGTGCGGAATGAAAGAAATCTATAGAGATTAAAACAATAAATAAAATGTCAGTGAATCAAAAGACTAGCTAACTGATGCAGATCAATCAAAGAACAACAACTCTTTTGTACGAGGGAAAAGACAATAGCTCAATCATAGAGTTGGAAATATGTCTTTAATGGTAAATACACACGTTTTATGTCGCTCTCACACGGAGCCATCTAAAAAATACATATTACAGGGAGGAACTGAGACAGAGCTCCAGTATTTATCCCACTATGACTACGTCCTCCTCAGTGAACTCATAGAAGGGAACCTCCAGCTTTAGAGGAGCAGGTCCCTTTCTTATCCTTCCTGAAGCATCGTAGTGGGAGCCATGGCACGGACAGTAGTAGCCTCCGAAGTCTCCGGCGTTGGCGATGGGCACACAACCCAGATGGGTGCACACACCGAGGACGATGATCCAGCGGGGGTTAATCACTCTATCCTTGTCATGCTGTGTGTGTTTGTGTGTGCAATCATAATTCCACATGTTTGAAACCCTTTTCCCCTGTAGGCGGTGCTGTCGGAGGCCTTCTGGGCTGCTGGCTGACCAGTGGACAGTTCAAACCGCTGCCTCAGGTCATAATGGAGCTCAGTCCTCAGCAGCAGCAGAAGCTTGATGGTAGTCTTCTGGCCGTGCTGGGAGACATTCAGTGGACAGATTTGGCTCAGCTAACTGCTCTAGTGATGGACAACGCCACCCTGAAGCAGCAGCTGACGGCGACCCTTCTCGGGTACATCTCCAAGGAGCTCCAGGCGCAGGTGCACTACGTGGATTAGTGTCTGTGGAAGAACTGGGATACTCTCACTCAGGGGCCCACATGCTCAGAATGTCTTTTGAAAAGAATGTGAACTGTTTGTATGATGCTGGAGAGACTCTTTATCAAATATGAAATCACATATTGTAAATTTGCACAGACGCCATCACAGTCTTGGTTACAGGTTATTGTGAAAACAGCTGTATACCTGGATTCATTTATTATTGGAAGTACACTCATCCGATGAAGGAATTATTTATTCATCAATGGCACTGTTAATCATATAAGAGACATAGTGGTTCTGTTTGTGATAACGGTTTTATACAAAATGTATGAAATACATTTGACACACCACATGAAACATCACACAGGGGAGGAACGATGGAGCTTTCATCCTATCTTTATCCAAGAGCGTGTTCTTTCAATTTGAGAGCATCGCTCATTGAGTCCACGCTCAGATTTGGTACTGTCTTTAGCTTGATCCAGTAGACTAATTGAGTTTTTATTTTCTAGTTCGTGTTGGTTTTCTAGAGGGGGCCGGGGACACGCTCACCTGGAAGAAAATGTTGTACATTTTAAAGTTAAATGCATCAGTCTGGTGCACTCTGAGACCAACATCAACAACATGAACATAATTCATGCTGAAAGTAACGCAGTTTAAACTGACAAATGCAGGAAGGACAGCTGGCAAGAAATCACTAACTGGCATTCCGTAAATTAACCGATTTATAATATCACTGCTTCATCTATAACGCGATAGATCTGACTATAATAACACGTGTATTCACGTTCATGTTTTACTTTGATGTATTCTTATTCTTTCAGCTGAGACCCCAGCGATGTGAAACTGACTTTTGGGCAAATAAATAAAAATATATATAAATATAATTCTAAGCAGTAAGGAAGTTTCCTTCCATAACTTAAAATCACCCACACCAAACATTAAAGTAGCCGGAGACTGTGAGACACGACTCAAGAAGCCGACACACGTCAGTGAATGTGTGATGAGAGAATATTTACACATTTCTTTTCTATTTACTCCCAAGTCTGTTTCGCACCACTAAGGCTACAGCTGAAAGAACAAGGCTAAAATATCGTCATACACGCCATGAAAACACATCTGCAACACATTAATTTACCATAATACACACATGTACTTATAGTCAGATCTATCCTGCTCTAAATGAAGCAGTGATGTCATAAATCTGTTAATTTACTAATTCACACAGTCTGAGATTTATTGCCAGCTGTCTTTTTTTGCATTTGTCAGTTTAAACTGTGATTATGTAATATTCATTAACGGTCCACGTGCCGAGCTCTGATTGGTCAGTGTGTATTTGAAGAAAATGAATTCAATCACACGTTGCTGAGGGAGCAGAGGGGCAGAAAACGGTCTGAAGGCAATTCATTGGTGATATTTTGTCTTCAATAAATAAATGTTGGAAAACAATCACTTGAGTCGTCTCGTTCCACGACCCACAACTGTTACATATGTACAGATGGAAGGTAACTGAAGATAGGAGTAATGATATACTTTTTTATTAGTTTAAGGGGCTTTTGTTACCCACCAAGTTGCAGCGGAACCGGATGTTCCTCCTAGAACCTGTCTGAATGGACTTTTATCTGTTCACCTTTTCTTCTGGATGGTTCTCCTCTGACTCATCTCCCGAGTCAAAACCACACCCATAATGCATTGCTGGTGAAATCCAGGGAACTGCCATTACATGTGAGGAGAACTGAGTTAGCACTATCACACTGGATTAGAATTCAGGGTGGACTTAACGGAAATATAGCATCGACTGTCCTGTACAATGGTTGGGAGTACTCGACATTCTCTGGTAAAAGCTTTGGATGGGACATCTTGGCAGGACATTTGGAATTATGACAATAAGGGTAGAAATTACAACAACATTCAGACATCAGTCAGTGAGAAGTGATGGAAGTAAAAGTAGAAAAGAAGATGTTACTTTCAGATTAAGATTCGGACATACAGGACTCAATGACACATTATACACATCATGAAAAAGACAGAGTGGGATAAATGTGAGATATGCAACTGTAAAGAAACTGTAGAACATGTGCTGATAGAGTGGAGGAAGTTCAGAGTGGAAAGAGAGACTGAAGAACAGAGTGGTAGATACAGGAAGGGAGTGGAGCATCAAAGGACTGTTAGAGACAGGGGACAAACAAGTTCAGCTTAAAAGGGCTTTATTTAATATTTTGAATGGAACGGGTTAAAAAGCCAGACTATGACTGCAATATGGAGTTTATTTCTAATTGTTTCATTATATTTATAAATAACATTATTATTGTGTTTAAATGATAACTGTCATAAAGTCATGATGTTACACACTCGGTCCAGTAGGTGGCGCCTTAAACATTGGTTTGGAGTCCGCCATTATAGTGAAAGAAGAAGAAGGAGAAGAAGAAGAAGAAGAAGAAGAAGACGGAGGAGAGGAAGAAGAAGAGGACTACTCTCCTGGTAGCCGATAAGCTATTGAAGTTAGCTTAGCATGCTACCTGGAAACAGACGGACGAGGACGGAAGTGACCAACACAACGCAAGTCAGAGTAAACGGTGACAAGGAGTTGACGGAGTTCGTCTGGCGGAAACCTTTCTGTGGTTGAGTGAAAATGTCTAAAGTAGAAATGTTGAGATCTTTAGTCAGCCAGCGACTAACTGCGGCTGAAGAAGATATATTTGGTCTGTTTGAAAGAACGATAGCAGAATACGAGGAGGAACTCTCTCGTTCAAAAGAGGCGAATAAGCGACAACGGGAACTTCTGGACGCCGTTCACAACCCGGAAGTCCGGATACAAAGAGCACGTGGGTTCACTTTATTTCTTCTCTCAAACACTGTTCATGCTCCGGCTGATAACTTTTAATGTAGTTTGGAGTGAGACTCTGTTGCAATTCGTCGTTTTCTTCTTCTCCTGATTTGATACCTGCAAACGTGTCGCTTTTTGGCGAAATAAGCCGTTTTGAATCAAAATAGATCATCCACGTGAGTGTAGATCCGTAGAGTTTTAAAAAGAATGTTGGGGGGGGTTCAACTGGCCAGCCAGCGTTTCTCAGATTGGAGTGAGACAAAGAGAAAATGTGATGTCGTGATCTTCGCAATAAAACATATTTGATGCGACGTGTCGAGTCTTGGCCAATCAGCGTTAAGATGTCTACACTGTCTTCATTTCGATGGTCATTTCGATGGTTCTCGCTACTGTATAAATATGCTGCGGTATTTACAGGCATTAAACTTATAAGTATTGTGAGGAATTTAAGTTTTAAAGCGCTCCTAGCAATGGATATTATGCGTTACAATATGTTTACTTGTAGAAGGTTTAAACTAAAGGGAGAGTTACTGAATTTTGTTGTGCACTGTGAGAGAAACCAGAGAATTTATGACACCGCCATTAAGTGAGAGAGGGGGGATGTTGCTGAAGAGTTTCTGAGCACAGCCTTAAAGAAGGGGGGTGAATTGGTCAAGGAAGTGGCCGAATGAAGTCCGAAGGGTTCAGCCAATCACTGAGCTGATCGATGGGCTAAGGAATGTGTAATATGAGACATTTCAGAGACTTTGGAGGGACAAAGAAACTGAATCCCCGGAGATAATCAGACCTCATCTGGACCATGAGGCGGACACACCAGTCTGTCGTGTGGTGCGGATGGGGCCTCTATTTCATGAAGTATTACTACTGATAATGTAATTCAGTTTGTAACTGCATTTTCTTTTGTTAGTATATTAAATTCCTTTTGATTTAAACTTCAACCAGCTGATTCTGCCCTGCTTAATGATGGAAGAAAGGGAGGGGGGGCTGCCTCTTCTCCTCTGCATGCTTCTTCATCTCTGGAGCAAGGAGGGGGGCTTTTACCTTTTGTTTGAGAAATTTTGAACATAACGTGTGTGTGCGCTGATTTGCAATAGTGTTGCGTGTGTCATAGAGCAAAGGTTTGAATCTCCAGGTGAGGCGCTCCCCGTACAAAGAGGGAGCTCTGACACGCAGGTGGTTCAGCTTAAAACTTGTAACTAGTTGTGTTGTGAATCGGGTTAGTCGGTGGGATATTGTGTAGCAACCTGCAGGAACAGCACCTTCCCCATCCCTGAGACTCCAGGACTCCCACACACAATGTGGCCCAACCCTGGCTTGTGTGTGGGTGAAGATAATGCGTCCCTGTGCTGGACAAGTTCATATAAAGTATAAAGATACAGGGCTCACAAAACACTGATAGGAGAGATGCGTATACGGAGCCCTGACTTTGTCTGTTGCTAGGGCTACTTAATCAATTATTGTGTTTTGTGAAACCATAGATCTATGTTTTTGATGCTTGACTGAATAAATAATAAATTGTTAATACTTGTAGATCGTCTACCGCCCCCCCCCCCCGTCCCCCCCCTTCGGGTGCTTGGCACCTCTTTCACCTCTTATGAGTTTGCAGGTGTGCTGATTTCTTCTCTCAGCTTCTAGATGACAGGAAATATTTCAACTTAAAGTACAAGTTTGTTCTCTTTGATAACGCCACATGGATTTGGCAGCTTAAAATGGTTCATATGTTCATGTCACATAAGTTGATTACATTATTGTATTATCTGGTTCTAGTGATACTCTGGAAGTGTATGTCCAGGAGACTATTTGCTCAATTCTAAAATGTCTTTGTAACCCCTCTGTGTGTGTTTACTGTTTTCCTGCAGACGTCCAGCAGCTGTTGTTGGTTAAAGAAGAGGTTCCCTCTGAGCAGCAGGAGTGGAGCTCCAGTCTGGACCAGGAGGACCCAGAGCCCCCACACATGAAAGAAGAACAGGAGGAACTCTGCACCAGTCAGGAAGGAGAGCAGCTTCAAGGTCTGGAGGAGGCCGATGTCAAGTTCTCATTCACTCCTGTGAAGAGTGAAGATGAAGAAGAGGAAGCTCAGTCCTCACAGCTTCATCAAAGACAAACTAAACAGATGGGAACAGAAGCTGATGGAGAGGACTGTGGAGGACCAGAACCAGACAGGAACTTGGATCCAGATAGACATCCAGAACCAGATACTGATGAGAAGACTGGAGACTCTTCTGACACTGATGAGGGTGCTGATGGGAAGAAGACCAGAGAACCTCAGTCAGGTTTAAACTATGTGAAACCTGATGAAGTCCGTGTCACTGATTCAAGATGTAGCGCTGGTGAAAAACATTTTAGATGCTCTGAGTGTGAGAAAACATTTGGCAATAGTCAAAATCTGAAGAGACACATGAGAACCCACACAGGAGAAAAACCTTTCAGCTGCTCAGTCTGTAAGAAATCTTTTAACCAGCATTCACATTTACAGAGCCACATGAGAACCCACACAGGAGAAAAGCCTTTCAGCTGCTCAGTCTGTAAGAAATCTTTTAACAGGCGTTCAACTTTACAGACACACATGAGAACCCACACAGGAGAAAAACCTTTCAGCTGCTCAGTCTGTAAGAAATCTTTTAACCATCGTTCACATTTACAGAGCCACATGAGAACCCACACAGGAGAAAAACCTTTCAGCTGCTCAGTCTGTAAGAAATCTTTTAACCAGAGTTCAACTTTACAGACACACATGAGAACCCACACAGGAGAAAAGCCTTTCAGCTGCTCAGTCTGTAAGAAATCTTTTAACCATCGTTCACATTTACAGAAACACATGAGAACCCACACAGGAAACAATCCCCTTTAGCTGTTGTGGTTGCAGTAAAGTTTCCGTTTGTGATAAAAGCTTTCAGCACGAGTCACCTCTGAAGTGACACATGATTAACCGCGGTTCAACTACACTGATTTCAATACAAAAAGTTATTCACTGAATGAGCGCCAACTGTACAGTTTGAAATAGTTTTGATGATTATATTGATGATTGATTTGATGGTAATGTAAGTTTAAGACGATGGTTTTACCTGCATCTGTTCACAGTATATTGTATTCAAATGATTTCATCAATAAAAAGTAAAAGGTTTGTGTATTTCACTGGTTCATACAGTTGTACATAGCACACTTTGTTCGTCAGGATTAAATCCATCAGTGACTGGAGTGTGACTCAATAGTCCTTTATCTTACTTGTTTGCACTCTTTGCTGCCATTACTGGAATAAAATTGTCATCTTGTCTGACACAAACTCGTAAAAAGGATGAAAAAGGTCCTGAGATAAAGCAATCTACACATTCTTTGGAATTACAAACCAACAACAGCCTTATCTCGATCTATAGTTCCTTCCAGTTGATCAACAGGCCGACACATTCCTGAATGTGTTCACAACTTGTCGATACTTTTTTAGATTGCCGGTGGCTTTTCTTGATCGTACCGTCATCTTATCCTAATCGTCGTGCTCGCCAGGCCTCTTGTTCATGTGTATGAGCACTTTTACCAGCTCAACTTTAGGTAACCATGAAACAGGCCCCACCTTTGACTTCATCACACAGCTCCAACACAATATATCAGGATTGGTGCGGCAGCAAAGGGGTTGGACCTGATCACACCCGGCCCTCATACATTGTGTTACATAATGCTGTTTGGAAAATACGAAATGCTAAAAATAGTGCGGAATGAAAGAAATCTATAGAGATTAAAACAATAAATAAAATGTCAGTGAATCAAAAGACATCAAGCTAAGTGATGCAGATCAATCAAAGAAAAACAACTCACTTTTGTACGAGGGAAAAGACAATAGCTCAATCATAGAGTTGGAAATATGTCTTTAATAGTAAATACACACGTTTTATGTCGCTCTCACACGGAGCCATCTAAGAAATACATATTACAGGGAGGAACTGAGACAGAGCTCCAGTATTTATCCCACTATGACTACGTCCTCCTCAGTGAACTCATAGAAGGGAACCTCCAGCTTTAGAGGAGCAGGTCCCTTTCTTATCCTTCCTGAAGCATCGTAGTGGGAGCCATGGCACGGACAGTAGTAGCCTCCGAAGTCTCCGGCGTTGGCGATGGGCACACAACCCAGATGGGTGCACACACCGAGGACGATGATCCAGCGGGGGTTAATCACTCTATCCTTGTCATGCTGTGTGTGTTTGTGTGTGCAATCATAATTCCACGTTTGAAACCCTTTTCCCCTGTAGGCGGTGCTGTCGGAGGCCTTCTGGGCTGCTGGCTGACCAGTGGACAGTTCAAACCGCTGCCTCAGGTCATAATGGAGCTCAGTCCTCAGCAGCAGCAGAAGCTTGATGGTAGTCTTCTGGCCGTGCTGGGAGACATTCAGTGGACAGATTTGGCTCAGCTAACTGCTCTAGTGATGGACAACGCCACCCTGAAGCAGCAGCTGACGGCGACCCTTCTCGGGTACATCTCCAAGGAGCTCCAGGCGCAGGTGCACTACGTGGATTAGTGTCTGTGGAAGAACTGGGATACTCTCACTCAGGGGCCCACATGCTCAGAATGTCTTTTGAAAAGAATGTGAACTGTTTGTATGACGCTGGAGAGACTCTTTATCAAATATGAAATCACATATTGTAAATTTGCACAGACGCCATCACAGTCTTGGTTACAGGTTATTGTGAAAACAGCTGTATACCTGGATTCATTTATTATTGGAAGTACACTCATCCGATGAATGAATTATTTATTCATCAATGGCACTGTTAATCATATAAGAGACATAGTGGTTCTGTTTGTGATAACGGTTTTATACCAAATGTATGAAATACATTTGACACACCACATGAAACATCACACAGGGGAGGAACGATGGAGCTTTCATCCTATCTTTATCCAAGAGCGTGTTCTTTCAATTTCAGAGCATCGCTCATTGAGTCCACGCTCAGATTTGGTACTGTCTTTAGCTTGATCCAGTAGACTAATTGAGTTTTTATTTTCTAGTTAGTGTTGGTTTTCTAGAGGGGGCCGGGGACACGCTCACCTGGAAGAAAATGTTGTACATTTTAAAGTTAAATGCATCAGTCTGGTGCACTCTGAGACCAACATCAACAACATGAACATAATTCATGCTGAAAGTAACGCAGTTTAAACTGACAAATGCAGGAAGGACAGCTGGCAAGAAATCACTAACTGTCATTCTGTAAATTAACCGATTTATAATATCACTGCTTCATCTATAACGCGATATATCTGACTATAATAACACGTGTATTCACGTTAATGTTTTACTTTGATGTATTCTTATTCTTTCAGCTGAGACCCCAGCGATGTGAAACTGACTTTTGGGCAAATAAATAAAAATATATATAAATATAATTCTAAGCAGTAAGGAAGTTTCCTTCCATAACTTAAAATCACCCACACCAAACATTAAAGTAGCCGGAGACTGTGAGACACGACTCAAGAAGCCGACACACGTCAGTGAATGTGTGATGAGAGAATATTTACACATTTCTTTTCTATTTACTCCCAAGTCTGTTTCGCACCACTAAGGTGTAAGAAATTTGAGCAAAACAGGGGTGATTAGTAGATATAATAGTGCTTAATAATTCATAATTAAGGTTCATAATTAGTCATAATCATAAGGGTTTTGGGAATGCATAATTAAGATAAACAAAGTGTTGTAGGATTATAGAAGGGAGTAAGTCATAACTGACAGGATTTGAATGTGTTTGTTGCAGGTAGAGCGAGATGCAGAGACAGGCGTTTACTGAGGAGTGAGCGTAGGCAGCCAATAAAAATTTAGATAGATGAAAGGGGAGGAGTCGCGAATGAATATAAGGGAGGGATAGTCAAGAGTTTTTCTCTCCTGTTATTTAGATGTCCGAGGGAAGACGTGTTCTCCTGGGACTGGGAGAGTTTTTTCCAAGGGGGGGGTTAATTGTTTAATATTTCAAAGATTAATGTACACCATTGCATAACTGTAATTGTAACAGCAGGATTAAAATCCTTTCTGACGGTGAACCAGTTTCGGTAACGTTTTTAGCGCCGTGTGACTGAAAAGCTATCAGGATCACGTGTGCTGGCTGCTCCACGCTCCTTGGGAGAGGAGTTTTTCCTCCACAAATTTGGCGAGCCAGCCAGGAGGAGTAACTGCTAGTTAATGATAATAATAATATTAAACCTAGTGTTTTGCATCTGTCATTACATTAGTACTAAAAGAGGCTGACATCTGGTGGCTTAGAGAGACAACCACAGCATAGTTTTATGCCACCCAGTGGCTTCCTAGATAAATTACACAAAACAGTCTTAGAAATTCATTGTCTATGACCTTTGTGCTTACATCCTGACTTTAGTTCTAATTAAGCATTATAACTTTAGTTGTTGACTTTGGTTTTAATTCAGCATTTTAACAAAGATTAATGGTTTCAGTTGTGCTCCTTCAATTCTTGAACTTAATAGTGATTCAGTAGTAAATGTGATTATTATTGTGCTGTGTGGTGTTGCTGAGGTGTCAATGATTGCAGTGTGGATTGTAATTGTAGTTTGACTTACATTGGCTTTGCTGTTTGAATGTTTTGAATACAGTTATTGAATTTAGATTTTGATATTGATAATTTTAATTGCTTTTTTAATTGATTAATTATTCATTTTTTATTTAATTCTAATTCTGATTTTGAACTATTTGGATTTTGATATTGATAATTTTTTAATTGCTTTTTGTAATTGATTAGTTTTTAGTTAATTTTAATTTCGATTTTAAACCATTTAACTTTGATTTGGAATCGTAATCTTAATTTATTTTTTATTGCTATTAGTAATTGATTAATTATTAACTTTTAATTTCATTTTAATTTCGATTTTACATTTGATTTGGAATCTTAATCTTAATTGATTTTTTATTGATTAATTATTGATTTTTTGATTAATTATTGATTTTTTAATTTAAGCGTAATTTTGATTTTAAACCTTTTGAATTCGAATTAGGATCTGATTTTGATTCTGATTTCGGTGTTGCATTTGTTTAAGAGTTCTAGGTTCAATTTTGGTTCAAAATTTCTTCACGTATCCCGTCTTGACTAATTTTGGTACATTTACTAATTTACACAGTTCCGAAGAATCGACTTTGACGGGGACGGTGCTACGACGGGTGTGTGAACGTTGAGCTCACCTAGGAGATAGAATGGCCGTCTTAACTGCTCAGGAAATGTTGGGAAGAGCCAGAGAAAGGATGGAGGACCAAACGGTGCCCAAAGAGAGGGGAAAGGAATGGGAGAGGATGAGAAAATATCTGAAGAAGTGGCAGAGGAACGGGTGGTTTCCAACGGTGACGGCACCCACGGCTGAACACAGATGCAAAGTGTGGAGAGAAGCTGCGAAGGCTAGGAACAACGCTGTTGCAGATCATGTGGGAGCCAGTCGCCTGAACAAATTAGGTAGGAGCAGGGCCCGCAATATGGAAGAAAAGAGGTGTGCAGATACCAAGCGTCTGCTCACGTACTGGAAAGCGGTCGACCCGAACACCCTTCCAGATGCAGTAGGACTACCTGAGGTCCTGAAGGAGACTGGCTTCAAATCCACCACCACTACCAGACCTGACACCCCTGGCAACACAGCAGTATACCCGTCAGTGCTGACAGAAGCACATGGACAGACTGAGCTTTCCTCACCTCCCCCGCCATATGTGAAAGTGAAGAGAACAATCTATCCCTCAATCCAGGCACCTGTCTACAGAGTCAAAGGGGGAACATTGGATATGGAAGAGGAGAGTGAAGAGGGAAGCAGGTCTGGGAACGAGCTTGAAGACATCAGCTCACAGACTGACAGTACAGGAGTGACGGTAAGTACTCCAGAGAGTTGCCATGACCAGCAAGGGGAAAAGGGGGGCAGAGCTGAAGGAGAGACCTCAGGGCCCTTCGGTGATATCCAAGCTCCAGAGATGTTGCCCCGGGAACAACGTCATGACAAACAACTTATCTGGGAACAAGAGTGGTTTAGAAACCATCAAGAATTGACATCAGACAAGAAAGGAAGACAGGAAAAAAGTGAAGAGGAAAAGGAAGGGAATCTGAGGATGGGTGAGTATAAAGCAAAAGGTTACTTGTTCCTCACCCCTGAGAACAGACGGACAGCAATCACCAGTGGCGATGAAGACACTGATGAGGACAGAAGAAAGAGAGTAGAAGGAGAAGATGGAGGTCGCTCACCTGCCAGACGATCCAGTAGGAACAGGCGACAACCAGAGCGCTATGGAGATCATATCTATCCTGTAAGAGGTGAGATGACACCATTAGCCCATACCCAACAGTACCCCCTGCTGGTAAAATCCAACGGACAAGCTGAGTTTGTGCCATGGGGACATCGAGACATGGACGCACTGGAAAAGGCGTTGCCACCGCTGGCCGGTGGAGCCAATCCGTGGATCCGTGTCTTTGAAAAACTCACAGCAGCTGATAAATTGGCATTGGGAGACATCCGTGCCATGATAATCCGAACAGAAGGAACAGCCCAACTGAATATTTTGGAAGTAAGTACAGGAACGACCAATAGGGGGGATGAAACCTCATTTGACAACTTCCGAGGAGTTTTCTGGTCAGCAATGAGGGGCATCTGGGCCACAAAACCCAATATGAACTCTCTTTCTGGACTGAAGATAAAATCAGAGGAAGAGACACATCAGTATCTGAAAAGAGCTGAAGTAGAGTGGTTTATGGCCACAGGAGGGAGACATGACAGCGATGAGGCCACCACTGTTGTATGGCGGCACACTGTACAGCAGGGCCTGCCCCCAACAGTACGAACAGCACTGCGTGGAGTAGTGGGATTGAGTAACATGACTGATGCCATGTGGAGAGAACACCTTACTCACTACACCCAAAGGCATCTAGCGGAGGAGACAAGTGGAGAAGATGACATAAAGAAAATGACGCAGCGACTGTTGAAACTTCAATTAGCAGAGGCTGACAGAGAACTCAATAGAAAACTTCAGGCTAAGAAACAGATGATAGCAGCAGAAGCCCAGCAGCCACCAACTCCAGCAGAGCCAGCCCCCATGGTGGAGTACTACCAGCCTCCGCCCTATAGAGGCAGAGGACGTGCACGTGCATCCGACAGAGGCAGAGAATATGGAAGAGGCAGAGCTTACCAAGCAGGCGGATATAGCCAACCAGGAAACAGAGAAAACCCTGACAGGTTTGGTGAATGCTACACCTGTGGGAGATGGGGCCATTGGGCCCGAGACTGCCCAAGGCAAATGGGAGGAGGAATGCAGATCAGTGCGTCACCACGACAGGCTCCATTCTCACCCCAGCGGCAGCAGTACCCAAGACCAGGTCCGCCAGGACCACCTGCACCTCCCATCATGGGACCTCACCGCCAACAGATGCCCATGAGGTCACAAGGACAATGGGAGGAGGCTCACCAACAGAGTGAGTACTGAGGAGGCCCAGAAGATCCAGAAGCATGGGTGGTTTACAGGGCTCAGACAGAACCAATGGTGACCTGTAGCGTTGCCGGAGTTGACACAGAGATGATGGTTGACTCTGGTGCCGCAGCCTCATGCTTACGAAACCTAAATGGGAAAACACCCCCACTCTCGGATAAAACGATGAGAACGGTTGGATATTCGGGAAAAACAGAGGTGCAGAGATTCACAACACCATTGGAAACTACACTAGGAAGACAATGTTTGCTTCATCAATTCCTGTACTCTCCCAAATGCCCTGTCAACTTAATGGGAAGAGATTTGATGACAAAGGTTGGAGCTGAAATACAATGTTCAGCAGACGGACTTAGAATTACGTTCAAAGGTCAACCACTGACTCCATGGCAGACACATGGGGGAAGAATTCTCTTCATGACAAATTCTGAACAAGCAGAAGAAAAGACTGAAGTGTTTTGGACCAGGCTGGTGGCAGGAGAGAGAGAACAGCCGTGTGTCAACAAAACATACCAAGACTGGAAGCCATGGATCAACAGCCAGGGAGCATATGGTTCCCCTATTGACCCATTCCATTGCACCTATAATTACTTGAGGACACCTGACGAAGAATATGCTGACGCATGGGAGGAAGAACGAGAAGGAGTGCAAGAGATGATCAGGATCACAGACATCTTTTTGGGTGCAGAAGGAGTTGCAGCACACTGTGAACTCACTGAAACTCAAGCACAATGGTATGAACTGCACCATGAGAGTGAACCCCATGTCACGTTAGCCATAGCAGCAGGGCAGGAGGCCCGCTCACTAGGACCGATGATGAAGAGAGCCCAGGAAATAACAGACTGGTGTTCCACTGCCTCACCGCTACTTCATCACAGTCCAGACAAGACAATCTGGAAAATAGCACATTGCAGCAGGGAGAATGGAGTATCGGAGAGGCAGGAATTGGAAAGACATCACGGCCGTGAGTTGACTGACCACCCCGCAGCAGAAGACTTGTTGAATGAAATGCCAGAACATCTGTGGGCAAAAGGCGACTATGATGTCGGCTGCACTCCACACCATTTGGTAACCATAGAAAAGAAATCTGGACAGCCATCGGTGTGGAAACCACAATATCGTCTTCGCAAAGATGCTGTGGAAGGGATAACAGCCACCATTCATGGCCTGCTTGAAGCAGGAGTGTTGAGATCAGCAGAATCTCATTGGAACACGCCCATATTGCCAGTTCCCAAAGCTGGAGGAAAAGGTTGGAGGATGGTACATGATTTAAGAGAAGTAAATCAAGCCACAAAGACGAAAGGAATTGCAGTGCCCAACCCATATGTGGCACTACAGAACATAAGCCCACAACACCAGTATTTCACAGTACTGGATCTGGCAAACGCATTCTTTTGTCTGCCACTTGATCCTGCCAGTCAAGAGATGTTTGCATTCACATTTCAGGGACACAGATATACTTACAACCGAATGCCTCAAGGGTTCAAAGACAGCCCCGGCATATTCAATGCAGCATTGAAAGACGATTTGAAGAATTTGAAACTGCCAGAAGGAGTGACCCTAATACAGTATGTTGACGATCTACTGTTGGCAGCGCCATCAGCAGAAAGTTGCCTGGCAGCAACTGGAGCTGTGCTAAGGAGAGTAGCAGAGCGCGGCTACAAGATCAAAAAACAGAAGACTCAAATTGGGAGAAGACAGGTGACATTCCTGGGAAGAGTACTCTCAGGAAACAAGAAAAAGATTTCACCTGAACAGAAATCACCGGCATTGACCTACCCCAAACCCAAAATTGTCCAAGAAATGCTTGGATTTCTGGGATTGACTGGTTACAGCCGAAGCTATGTGCCAGACTATGTCAACCTCACTCAGCCTCTGCGTGACATGCTGACTAAAGTGGGTAACCGAAACCTGAAGGCAGAATTGATCTGGACAATTGAAGGAGAGGAAGCATTCATCAAGACCAAGCAGTGTCTGACTCAGGCAGCCGCATTAGCAGTCCCAGATTATGGATCTGACTTCCATTTAGATATAGGGGAAAAGCAGGGGGTAGTAAACGCAGTCTTATATCAGATGAGGAGAGAGGGAAGAGCAGTTTTGACTTACCATAGTTCTAAACTAGACCCCATAGAGCTAGGACAGGTAGGTTGCACCAGACATTTGGCAGCAATAGTCAGGGCTGTCCAAAAGACAGCATATATAGTTATGTGCCACCCATTGAAAATACACACACAGCATGGTGTAGTCGCATATCTAGAGACTCAAGCCTTTACTCTAACAGCTACAAGAGGAGCTAGGGTATCAGACACATTGACACAGCCCCACTTATCCTTCACCTCACAGGGAGTAAATATGGCAACTGGATTGCCAAATGATGAAGGCACCCACGACTGTGCAGAAATGGCTGGAAAGGAGACCAAGTTAAGATCAGACTTGGAAGGAGAAAAAGATCCAGATGCAGAGATGACACTCTTTTGTGACGGCTGTTGTTACCGAGGACCAACAGGTAATGTGGCTTCATACGCGGTAGTGGAGCAACTACCTGAAGGGACATTGGTGGAGGCAGAAGCAGCAATTATTCCTCAACCTGCTTCAGCTCAACTGGCAGAAGTGATAGGGCTAACTCGAGCCCTTACTTTGGCCAAGGACAGAAGAGTAAACATCTACACGGATTCTGCATACGCTCATGGTGCAGTACACTTGGATGGACCACAATGGCTGAGAAGAGGGTTTTTGACGAGTTCAGGAGCCCCAGTCAAACACCATGAGGCGCTGAAGAATCTGTTGGATGCTGTAATGCTGCCAGCACAAATTTCTGTGATAAAATGCAGGGGTCACTCGAGGGAGGACGATCAAGAAGCAAGGGGTAACAACGCAGCTGACCTTGCAGCTAAGAGAGCTGGAGGGTACATTGGTAATGACACACAAATGTTGGTAATAAGTGTAAACGAGCCACAGCAAACCCCCGATGAAAGTGACCTTGTTTTGTTGCAGAAAAAAGCTGGTGCATATGAGCATTCACAGTGGTTAGCTCATGGAGCATCCTGCAGGGAAGGATTGTGGAGGTCCCATGATGGACGAATGGTTGCTCCTGCCGAGCTGGTACACTTACTAATGATTGAAGCACATGGTCCATCTCACGAGTCGAAAAAGCGAACATGTGCAGCGTTGGAGAAACATTGGTGGCATCCATATTCTAAAGAGATGGTAGAAAACTTTGTAACAAACTGTGCAACTTGTAATGGGTATAATAACAAACCAGTGTATAAGTGCCCAATGGGGAGCTATCCTGTACCACGAGCTCCTTTCCAGGAAATTTGTATTGATTATACAGACATGGGAGCAGACAACAGAGTGAGAGGGTTGCGATACATGTTGGTAATGATAGATCGGTTTTCCCGATGGGTTGAAGCAATACCCTGCCGAAATGAAGATGGTGCAACAGTGGTAAAGTGGCTCAGGAATGAACTTGTTCCGAGATATGGTCTCCCGAGAGTTATACATTCAGACAATGGCTCTCATTTTGCTAATGTACACTTAGCAGCAGTAGAAAAGTGTCTAGGAATCCAACATAGGTTTGGATCAGTTTATCATCCAGTATCTCAGGGAATAGTGGAGAGAGCTAATCAAACTTTAAAAAGGAAAATTGCTAAAATCTGTCACACCACATCTATCAAATGGCCAGACGCCTTGCCTTTGGCACTAATGTCCATGAGAAATACAGAACACAATAGTACACACTTAACACCACATGAGCTACTCACAGGGAGGCCTATGTCTGGCCCACCATGGACCAGTAGTCATGGACCTAGCCTAGACTTGCTAACTTTAGAAATTGAGGAATACACAAGAGCGCTAACTAACATGAGCCGAGTTTTGTTTTCTCAGGTGACAAACGCAGAAGCAGCAGCTGACGAAAGGAAGCCGCCTCCTGTCGTGTCACCAGGCAGTCTGGTGTGGATAAAAGTCCACAAACGCAAGTGGAGTGAACCAAGGTGGACCGGTCCATGGGAGGTAGTATTGGCAACCTCACATGCAGTAAAGGTGAAAGGTAAAACTGGAGCTACTTGGCACCACCTCACACACTGTGCAGCAGCAAAGGTAACGAGTGAGACACTCGCAGAGACAGGATTGAACATCAGACAGGCAAAATTTGAAGTTAAAGACACCTCAAAAGAGGGTTTAGACAGTACTGACAATGACGTTTCCCCCACAGTTTAAGCGAGGCCTTCCATTGGGAGACTCTAGCTTCAGTAGGTTATGGAAGTCTGTAATTACTTTCGTCCTGATTTCAGTAGTTTCCCTCTTAGTGTGGGGAATTAACCACAGACAGGAGCCAGAACACATGCATGACTACATCAGGATTCGAAATTTAGCTTCAGTAACTAATCAAACCGATCTCAGACCACGTAGAGAGGCTTCTCCGACGACACTCACCTATGAAAATGTAACTCTCACTCTTACGTTCAAAGAAGGTACAACATCAACGGTCCAGTTCGACTTCTGTGAAGTCGTTTCCTGTCCCAGGTATGAACACATCTACGGGTGGATGTCCAAAACCTTGTGCATCATAACTGACGAGTGTGGGCCCGCCACAAATAAGTATGGTAAGCTGTTATCGTATCATAACTGTGATTGTGAAGATTGGGGATGGGCAACGATGAACACAGGTGGCGAGGGTTTAGGAAAAGACCCCAACCCAGGTCTTAAAGACTGACTAAAGATGTTAAATGCCCCAGCTTCTTATCACATGTGTAGAAAAGGGGTGGGTAGATGTAATCCTTTAAGACTTACCTTAACAGACCCAAAATTGACCGACGGAGGACTTTACGTAGTACAGGGAAAGGCAACTACTGATAGTCCTGCTCCACAAGGGCTTATTAGGGTCATTGTTAAGCCTGCCAAAAAGATCATGGATGACCAGGTTCGACATACGACTGATGCAGAGAATGAGGTACCGGGGGTGGAAACTGCGATGGCAGATGGGAATTTATGGCTCCGGTGGGTACAATATACGGCTTCAAGTCAGAGAAGTACAGATTGCATTGTGTGTTCAGGGCCTAGACCCCTAGCAACACCAGTTCCTTCAAGATTTAGACCCCTAAGCCCTGAATTTAGTTGTATTTTAACTCTGTTTACTGATGACACTTTGCCCCTCCATCACACTTGTCAGGGGCTGCACTGGGATTACCCACCTGTAGAATATAATACCCCACCTCTGTTCAAGGTTTCAGAGGGTCCATTTGATTGTATAGTCTCAGATACAGCTATGGGGCCCAATGTAGGCAGTATTATTGAAGCAAATTGTAGCAACAGTCACAATGCTAGCGACTATCTATATAACAGTGTGTTAAGACAGACAGCACCCAGAGCTGATTTATGGTGGTGGTGTGGAGGAGGAACCATATATCCAATCCTGCCTAAAGATTGGACAGGCAGATGTGCATTGGTGCAACTTATATTACCATTCTATATCTTGCCTGTCAATGATGTAACATATAAAGAACTCATCTCTCCACACCCACATGCTAACAGAAGATCCAAAAGAGATGCTGGTAGGCCGAAGGGAGCCTTCGATGACCAAGTATACATAGATGGCATAGGAGTGCCAAGGGGGGTGCCGGATGAATTCAAAGCCAGAAATCAGATAGCTGCCGGTTTTGAATCTGCATTTTTCTGGTGGGTAACGATTAATAAAAATGTCGATTGGATCAACTACATTTACTATAACCAACAGCGTTTTGTAAACTTCACCAGAGATGCCATATCAGGACTGCATGCACAGCTGGCGAAGACTAGTTTAATGACCTTGCAGAACAGAATGGCATTAGATATGATATTAGCAGAGAAAGGTGGCGTTTGTCAGATGTTTGGGACTGCTTGCTGTACTTTCATTCCAAATAACACAGCTCCTGATGGATCGGTGACCAGGGCTCTGGAGGGACTGACAGCACTCAGCCAAGAGCTAGCGGAGAACTCTGGTGCCGCTGATCCATTCACCGACTGGTTGGAGAGTATGTTTGGCAAGTGGAAACATACATTTTTGTCAATCGTAATTACTCTGTGTGTTGTCATCGTAGGCCTCCTAGTCGTCTGTGGATGTGGGTTCCCTTGCATCCGTGGACTTCTACAGGGGTTTATTGCTTCAACGATGAGCCAGACACCAGTCCAGGGCAACCAGTTATGTGTCGAGGATGAGGGAGAATTGGAGCTTCTGATGGCCACAGTCTAGATGAGGCCACCAGCGGTGCCATAGCGGAACTTCACAAGCGGTTCCTGACCATCCTCTCGGAGATCCTGAAGGACCTGATAAAGGCCCAGATGGACTTCTAACACATCCGGTGAGATATTGGAAATTAGGGAAATAGACTGATTGTTCTGGATGAGTAATTTGAGATTTTATTTTTGTTTAATGGGTTATAATGGGATTTTAGGGTGTAAAGATTAAGAAATGTAATTTTGACAGGTGTAAAAGAACAGTCAAGGCTTCTCAGTATGTGTTCTCTAGCCTACAGGCTGTATCCTGATCCTGCCAGCCCCAAGACATGGAAGGCAGTGATTTTCAACGCAGTCGATCTTTTCCTTTGTTACGGATTCTATCTTTCCCTTTTTTAAATTTTCCTTTTTTGTCTTCCTTTTACGGACTCAATTTTTCCCTTTTTTACGGATTAAATTTTCTTTTTTGTCTTCTTTTTACGGACTCAATTTTGAAACGGACTGAACAGAAATACTTGAAATGTTATCTGTATGCATGAATTGTTTGCCTCTGTTTAGATAGATAGGGAGCCTCTCCCTGGATTGAGTAGGGGGGAGGTCTCCAGGGACATTTGAGTAACTGACTACATTTGAGTAACTAACGATATTTGTGTAACTAACAACATTTGAGTACATTTGAGTAACTAACGATATTTGTGTAACTAACAACATTTGAGTAACTTACTACATTCGAGTAACTAACTCACAGTGAACTGTGGGTTAGGGGGGAATTGTAAGAAATTTGAGCAAAACAGGGGTGATTAGTAGATATAATAGTGCTTAATAATTCATAATTAAGGTTCATAATTAGTCATAATCATAAGGGTTTTGGGAATGCATAATTAAGATAAACAAAGTGTTGTAGGATTATAGAAGGGAGTAAGTCATAACTGACAGGATTTGAATGTGTTTGTTGCAGGTAGAGCGAGATGCAGAGACAGGCGTTTACTGAGGAGTGAGCGTAGGCAGCCAATAAAAATTGAGATAGATGAAAGGGGAGGAGTCGCGAATGAATATAAGGGAGGGATAGTCAAGAGTTTTTCTCTCCTGTTATTTAGATGTCCGAGGGAAGACGTGTTCTCCTGGGACTGGGAGAGTTTTTTCCAAGGGGGGGGTTAATTGTTTAATATTTCAAAGATTAATGTACACCATTGCATAACTGTAATTGTAACAGCAGGATTAAAATCCTTTCTGACGGTGAACCAGTTTCGGTAACGTTTTTAGCGCCGTGTGACTGAAAAGCTATCAGGATCACGTGTGCTGGCTGCTCCACGCTCCTTGGGAGAGGAGTTTTTCCTCCACAAAGGCTACAGCTGAAAGAACAAGGCTAAAATATCGTCATACACGCCATGAAAACACATCTGCAACACATTAATTTACCATAATACACACATGTACTTATAGTCAGATCTATCTTATACTTGGAAATGCCATTACATGTGAGGAGAACTGAGTTAGCACTATCACACTGGATTAGAATTCAGGGTGGACTTAACGGAAATATAGCATCGACTGTCCTGTACAATGGTTGGGAGTACTCGACATTCTCTGGTAAAAGCTTTGGATGGGACATCTTGGCAGGACATTTGGAATTATGACAATAAGGGTAGAAATTACAACAAAATTCAGACATCAGTCAGAGTGAGAAGTGATGGAAGTAAAAGTAGAAAAGAAGATGTTACTTTCAGATTAAGGTTCGGACATACAGGACTCAATGACACATTATACACATCATGAAAAAGACAGAGTGGGATAAATGTGAGATATGCAACTGTAAAGAAACTGTAGAACATGTGCTGATAGAGTGGAGGAAGAGAAAGACTGAGGAACAGAGTGGTAGATACAGGAAGGGAGTGGAGCATCAAAGGACTGTTAGAGACAGGGGACAAACAAGTTCAGCTTAAAAGGGCTTTATTTAATGTTTTGAATGGAACGGGTTAAAAAGCCAGAATATGACTGCAATATGGAGTTTATTTCTAATTGTTTCATTATATTTATAAATAACATTATGATTGTGTTTAAATGATAACTGTCATAAAGTCATGATGTTACACACTCCGGTCCAGTAGGTGGCGCCTTACACATTGGTTTGGAGTCCTCCATTAAAGTGAAAGAAGAAGAAGGAGAAGAAGAAGAAGAAGAAGAAGACAGAGGAGAGGAAGAAGAAGAGGACTAATCTCCTGGTAGCCGATAAAGATATTGAAGTTAGCTTAGCATGCTACCTGGAAACAGACGGACGAGGACGGAAGTGACCAACACAGCGCAAGTCAGAGTAAACGGTGACAAGGAGTTGACGGAGTTCGTCTGGAGGAAACCTTTCTGTGGTTGAGTGAAAATGTCTAAAGTAGAAATGTTGAGATCTTTAGTCAGCCAGCGACTAACTGCGGCTGAAGAAGATATATTAGGTATGTTTGAAAGAACGATAGCAGAGTACGAGGAGGAAATCTCTCGTTCAAAAGAGGCGAATAAGCGACAACGGGAACTTCTGGACGCGGTTCACAACCCGGAAGTCCGGATACAAAGAGCACGTGGGTTCACTTTATTTCTTCTCTCAAACACTGTTCATGCTCCGGCTGATAACTTTTAATGTAGTTTGGAGTGAGACTCTGTTGCAATTCGTCGTGTTCTTCTTGTCCTGATTTAATACCTGCAAACGTGTCGCTTTTCGGCGAAATTAGCCGTTTTGAATCAAAATATATCATCCACGTGAGTGTAGTAGATCCGTAGAGTTTTCAATTTTTTTTAGTCAACCGGCCAGCCAGCGTTTCTCAGATTGGAGTGAGACAAGGAGAAAATGTGATGTCGTGATCTTCGCAATAAAACATATTTGATGCGACGTGTCGAGTCTTGGCCAATCAGCGTTAAGATGTCTACACTGTCTTCATTTCGATGGTCATTTCGATGGTTCTCGCTACTGTATAAATATGCTTCCGTATTTACAGGCATTAAAGGTATAAGTATTGTGAGGAATTTAAGTGTTAAAGCGCACCTAGCGATGGATATGATGTGTTACAATATGTTTACTTGTAGAAGGTTTAAACTAAAGGGAGAGTCACTGAATTTGTTGTGCACTGTGAGGAAAACCAGAGAATTTATGACACCGCAATAAAGTCAGAGAGGGGGGATGTTGCTGAAGAGTTTCTGAGTACAGCCTTAAAGAAGGGGGGTGAATTGGTCAAGGAAGTGGCCGAATGAAGTCCGAAGGGTTCAGCCAATCACTGAGCTGATCGATGGGCTAAGGAATGTGTAATATGAGACATTTCAGAGACTTTGGAGGGACAAAGAAACTGAATCCCCGGAGATCATCAGACCTCATCTGGACCATGAGGCGGACACACCAGTCTGTCGTGTGGTGCGGATGGGGCCTCTATTTCATGAAGTATCACAACTGATAATGTAATTCAGTTTGTAACTGCATTTTCTTTTGTTAGTATATTAAATTCCTTTTGATTTAAGCTTCAACCAGCTGATTCTGCCCTGCTTAATGATGGAAGAAAGGGGGGGGGGCTGCCTCTTCTCCTCTGCATGCTTCTTCATCTCTGGAGCAAGGAGGGGGGCTTTTACCTTTTGTTTGAGAAATTTTGAACATAACGTGTGTGTGCGCTCATTTGCAATAGTGTTGCGTGTGTCATAGACCAAAGGTTTGAATCTCCGGGTGAGGCGCTCCCCGTACAAAGAGGGAGCTCTGACACGCAGGTGGTTCAGCTTAAAACTTGTAACTAGTTGTGTTGTGAATCGGGTTAGTCGGTGGGATATTGTGTATCAACCTGCAGGAACAGCACCTTCCCCATCCCTGAGACTCCAGGACTCCCACACACAATGTGGCCCAACCCTGGCTTGTGTGTGGGTGAAGATAATGCGTCCCTGTGCTGGACAAGTTCAAATAAAGTATAAAGATACAGGGCTCACAAAACACTGAGGAGAGATGCGTATACGGAGCCCTGACTTTGTCTGTTGCTAGGGCTACTTAATCAATTATTGTGTTTTGTGAAACCATAGATCTATGTTTTTGATGCTTGACTGAATAAATAATAAATTGTTAATACTTGTAGATCGTCTACCGTCCCGCCCCCCCCCCCCCCCCCCCCCCTTCGGGTGCTTGGCACCTCTTTCACCTCTTATGAGTTTGCAGGTATGCTGATTTCTTCTCTCAGCTTCTAGATGACAGGAAATATTTCAACTTAAATTACAAGTTTGTTCTTTGATAACACCACATGGATTTGGCAGCTTAAAATGGTTCATATGTTCATGTCACATAAGTTGATTACATTATTGTATTATCTGGTTCTAGTGATACTCTGGAAGTGTATGTCCAGGAGACTATTTGCTCAATTCTAAAATGTCTTTGTAACCCCTCTGTGTGTGTTTACTGTTTTCCTGCAGACGTCCAGCAGCTGTTGGTTAAAGAAGAGGTTCCCTCTGAGCAGCAGGAGTGGAGCTCCAGTCTGGACCAGGAGGACCCAGAGCCCCCACACATTAAAGAAGAACAGGAGGAACTCTGCACCAGTCAGGAAGGAGAGCAGCTTCAAGGTCTGGAGGAGGCCGATGTCAAGTTCTCATTCACTCCTGTGAAGAGTGAAGATGAAGAAGAGGAAGCTCAGTCCTCACAGCTTCATCAAAGACAAACTAAACAGATGGGAACAGAAGCTGATGGAGAGGACTGTGGAGGACCAGAACCAGACAGGAACTTGGATCCAGATAGACATCCAGAACCAGATACTGATGAGAAGACTGGAGACTCTTCTGACACTGATGAGGGTGCTGATGGGAAGAAGACCAGAGAACCTCAGTCAGGTTTAAACTATGTGAAACCTGATGAAGTCCGTGTCACTGATTCAAGATGTAGCGCTGGTGAAAAACATTTTAGATGCTCTGAGTGTGAGAAAACATTTGGCCAGAGTCAAAATCTGAAGACACACATGAGAACCCACACAGGAGAAAAACCTTTCAGCTGCTCAGTCTGTAAGAAATCTTTTAACCAGCGTTCAACTTTACAGATACACATGAGAACCCACACAGGAGAAAAACCTTTCTGCTGCTCAGTCTGTAAGAAATCTTTTAACCAGCGTTCAACTTTACAGACACACATGAGAACCCACACAGGAGAAAAACCTTTCAGCTGCTCAGTCTGTAAGAAATCTTTTAACCAGCGTTCAACTTTACAGACACACATGAGAACCCACACAGGAGAAAAGCCTTTCAACTGCTCAGTCTGTAAGAAATCTTTTAACAGGCATTCAACTTTACAGACACACATGAGAACCCACACAGGAGAAAAGCCTTTCAGCTGCTCAGTCTGTAAGAAATTTTTTAACGAGCGTTCAACTTTACAGACACACATGAGAACCCACACAGGAGAAAAACCTTTCAGCTGCTCAGTCTGTAAGAAATCTTTTAACCATCGTTCACATTTACAGGGACACATGAGAACCCACACAGGAGAAAAACCTTTCAGCTGCTCAGTCTGTAAGAAATCTTTTAACCATCGTTCACATTTACAGAGCCACATGAGAACCCACACAGGAGAAAAGCCTTTCAGCTGCTCAGTCTGTAAGAAATCTTTTAACCAGAGTTCAACTTTACAGAGCCACATGAGAACCCACACAGGAGAAAAGCCTTTCAGCTGCTCAGTCTGTAAGAAATCTTTTAACCAGAGTTCACATTTACAGAGACACATGAGAACCCACACAGGAGAAAAACCTTTCAGCTGCTCAGTCTGTAAGAAATCTTTTAACCATCGTTCACATTTACAGGGACACATGAGAACCCACACAGGAAACAATCCCATTTAGCTGTTGTGGTTGCAGTAAAGTTTCCGTTTGTGATAAAAGCTTTCAGCACGAGTCACCTCTGAAGTGACACATGATTAACCGCGGTTCAACTACACTGATTTCAATACAAAAAGTTATTCACTGAATGAGCGCCAACTGTACAGTTTGAAATAGTTTTGATGATTATATTGATGATTGATTTGATGGTAATGTAAGTTTAAGACGATGGTTTTACCTGCATCTGTGCACAGTATATTGTATTCAAATGATTTCATCAATAAAAAGTAAAAGGTTTGTGTATTTCACTGGTTCATACAGTTGTACATAGCACACTTTGTTTGTCAGGATTAAATCCATCAGTGACTGGAGTGAGACTCAATAGTCCTTTATCTTACTTGTTTGCACTCTTTGCTGCCATTACTGGAATAAAATTGTCATCTTGTCTAACACAAACTTGTAAAAAGGATAAAAAAGGTCCTGAGATAAAGCAATCTATACATTCTTTGGAATTACAAACCAACAACAGCCTTATCTAGATCTATAGTTCCTTCCAGTTGATCAACAGGCCGACACATTCCTGAATGTGTTCACAACTTGTCGATACTTTTTTAGATTGCCGGTGGCTTTTCTTGATCGTACCATCATCTTATCCTAATCGTCGTGCTCGCCAGGCCTCTTGTTCATGTGTATGAGCACTTTTACCAGCTCAACTTTAGGTAACCATGAAACAGGCCCCACCTTTGACTTCATCACACAGCTCCAACACAATATATCAGGATTGGTGCGGCAGCAAAGGGGTTGGACCTGATCACACCCGGCCCTCATACATTGTGTTACATAATGCTGTTTGGAAAATACGAAATGCTAAAAATAGTGCGGAATGAAAGAAATCTATAGAGATTAAAACAATAAATAAAATGTCAGTGAATCAAAAGACATCAAGCTAAGTGATGCAGATCAATCAAAGAAAAACAACTCACTTTTGTACGAGGGAAAAGACAATAGCTCAATCATAGAGTTGGAAATATGTCTTTAATAGTAAATACACACGTTTTATGTCGCTCTCACACGGAGCCATCTAAGAAATACATATTACAGGGAGGAACTGAGACAGAGCTCCAGTATTTATCCCACTATGACTACGTCCTCCTCAGTGAACTCATAGAAGGGAACCTCCAGCTTTAGAGGAGCAGGTCCCTTTCTTATCCTTCCTGAAGCATCGTAGTGGGAGCCATGGCACGGACAGTAGTAGCCTCCGAAGTCTCCGGCGTTGGCGATGGGCACACAACCCAGATGGGTGCACACACCGAGGACGATGATCCAGCGGTGGTTAATCACTCTATCCTTGTCATGCTGTGTGTGTTTGTGTGTGCAATCATAATTCCACATGTTTGAAACCTTTTTCCCCTGTAGGCGGTGCTGTCGGAGGCCTTCTGGGCTGCTGGCTGACCAGTGGACAGTTCAAACCGCTGCCTCAGGTCATAATGGAGCTCAGTCCTCAGCAGCAGCAGAAGCTTGATGGTAGTCTTCTGGCCGTGCTGGGAGACATTCAGTGGACAGATTTGGCTCAGCTAACTGCTCTAGTGATGGGCAACGCCACCCTGAAGCAGCAGCTGACGGCGACCCTTCTCGGGTACATCTCCAAGGAGCTCCAGGCGCAGGTGCACTACGTGGATTAGTGTCTGTGGAAGAACTGGGATACTCTCACTCAGGGGCCCACATGCTCAGAATGTCTTTTGAAAAGAATGTGAACTGTTTGTATGACGCTGGAGAGACTCTTTATCAAATATGAAATCACAGATTGTAAATTTGCACAGACGCCATCACAGTCTTGGTTACAGGTTATTGTGAAAACAGCTGTATACCTGGATTCATTTAGTATTGGAAGTACACTCATCCGATGAAGGAATTATTTATTCATCAATGGCACTGTTAATCATATAAGAGACATAGTGGTTCTGTTTGTGATAACGGTTTTATACCAAATGTATGAAATACATTTGACATACCACATGAAACATCACACAGGGGAGGAACGATGGAGCTTTCATCCTATCTTTATCCAAGAGCGTGTTCTTTCAATTTGAGAGCATCGCTCATTGAGTCCACGCTCAGATTTGGTACTGTCTTTAGCTTGATCCAGTAGACTAATTGAGTTTTTATTTTCTAGTTCGTGTTGGTTTTCTAGAGGGGGCCGGGGACACGTTCAACTGGAAGAAAATGTTGTACATTTTAAAGTTAAATGCATCAGTCTGGTGCACTCTGAGACCAACATCAACAACATGAACATAATTCATGCTGAAAGTAACGCAGTTTAAACTGACAAATGCAGGAAGGACAGCTGGCAAGAAATCACTAACTGTCATTCTGTAAATTAACCGATTTATAATATCACTGCTTCATCTATAACATGATAGATCTGACTATAATAACACGTGTATTCACGTTAATGTTTTACTTTGATGTATTCTTATTCTTTCAGCTGAGACCCCAGCGATGTGAAACTGACTTTTGGGCAAATAAATAAAAATATATATAAATATAATTCTAAGCAGTAAGGAAGTTTCCTTCCATAACTTAAAATCACCCACACCAAACATTAAAGTAGCCGGAGACTGTGAGACACGACTCAAGAAGCCGACACACGTCAGTGAATGTGTGATGAGAGAATATTTACACATTTCTTTTCTATTTACTCCCAAGTCTGTTTCGCACCACTAAGGCTACAGCTGAAAGAACAAGGCTAAAATATCGTCATACACGCCATGAAAACACATCTGCAACACATTAATTTACCATAATACACACATGTACTTATAGTCAGATCTATCCTGCTCTAAATGAAGCAGTGATGTCATAAATCTGTTAATTTACTAATTCACACAGTCTGAGATTTATTGCCAGCTGTCTTTTTTTGCATTTGTCAGTTTAAACTGTGATTATGTAATATTCATTAACGGTCCACGTGCCGAGCTCTGATTGGTCAGTGTGTATTTGAAGAAAATGAATTCAATCACACGTTGCTGAGGGAGCAGAGGGGCAGAAAACGGTCTGAAGGCAATTCATTGGTGATATTTTGTCTTCAATAAATAAATGTTGGAAAACAATCACTTGAGTCGTCTCGTTCCACGACCCACAACTGTTACATATGTACAGATGGAAGGTAACTGAAGATAGGAGTAATGATATACTTTTGTATTAGTTTAAGGGGCTTTTGTTACCCACCAAGTTGCAGCGGAACCGGATGTTCCTCGTAGAACCTGTCTGAATGGACTTTTATATGTTCACCTTTTCTTCTGGATGGTTCTCCTCTGACTCATCTCCCGAGTCAAAACTACACCCATAATGCATTGCTGGTGAAATCCAGGGAACTGCCATTACATGTGAGGAGAACTGAGTTAGCACTATCACACTGGATTAGAATTCAGGGTGGACTTAACGGAAATATAGCATCGACTGTCCTGTACAATGGTTGGGAGTACTCGACATTCTCTGGTAAAAGCTTTGGATGGGACATCTTGACAGGACATTTGGAATTATGACAATAAGGTGTTGGGGTCTGACCAAATGGCTTCAAAATGTGCTGTGGACAAAGAGAATCAGGCCTGCACTTTTTCAAGCAAAGGTTTCATCCTGAGTTGTAGTTTGATGAGAGCAAAGGAATTTCACACTAGGGTGTCAATTTCCCCCCCCCCCCAAAAAACCATGGTCACCTGAATGCACCGCTGCCATCTCATTGGCCGAAGGCCAAGAGACCCCAGGACCCCTGTGTTTCAACCACTGTTCAACAAAACTGCCTGCAGATCACACCCCAATGCTTTTTCCAACAATCCCTCCGGGGTAACAGGAGGCACGCAAACACTCTCTTCGCCCCGGACCTGCACGCTTTTTCCCTTCGACCTCGGCTGAGACAGGGAGCACACAACGCTCTCTTCGCCCTGGGACCCGTCCTTGGACATATGAAGACACACCAGCCTCCTACCTCCAGCACGACGCTGGCAACCGAAGGCCACGAGGGAGCCGCGGCCCTCAAACCCTCATCAAACCCTGTCAGGTCACAAGCCATTTCGCTGGACGAAACAACAGTGTTCCACGCTGAGTAAAGGCCCACTCCGCCCGCGATAACGAATCCGCTTCAGCGATCCGTTCTCCGCTTTTTGCTTATTTTTCTTTTTGTGCACACATTCCGGCGAAGGAAAGACGACCAAGCCTCCCTCCTTCACCGACGATTCCCGGTAAGACGCACGGACCACGCCGTCAGCCAAAGTTAGATCATCCTCCCTGCAGCGAGGATAGATCACGTCTGCGTTTCGCTCCAGAGCGAGCTCACGCCAACGGACCGAAGCCGCACCAGCAAACACCGTGCGACACACAGCGCCCGCTGCAAAGCCGCGCTGACCAGAAAGCTCCCCCTGCTCCCCCTTCCCGACGAGGAAAACGGACCACTTTGCCACGAACATACTTCAACGACGCATCGACAAGTAAGATTCTTGGCATCTGGGCATAGTTTATCTTAAATTAACGTAAGTTTAATTCAGGCCATTCATTTATATGTTGATATTCCCGTGTTTCTGTGTGTTTAAGTTACTGTCGCGTGATATTGAGATATCGCGCAATCATTACGGAGCAGAGAAGCTCCGCTGTATTAGTGTATTAACTGCTATGACTGTTTATTTGGGATTATTTTCATTCATTGTCTTCCACTCCGTGTGGGAGTTCTCTTTTCATTAACTCGACTCTGTGAGTGAGCTGAGGTGCGTGGCTTATCACGGCATATGTTACCGGCAGTTCAAAGACGACAGCGGTATACTTATGCGTGATAGAACCATCAAACTCAGGCTCCCTACAACATCGCACGCCGAAGTGTGATGCACGTCGAGTTCTCGCTCCTTTTTTCCTTTCTTCCTCCTCTCACGTAACACGCACACACAGGTCCTATCTCTGCCCCTGGGGAAACCCCGTTCAAACGATCGCCTCACAACACATGTGTGCATCGGCACACGTGATTACGTACAGCAGTCTCACCGCCATTTTGTCCGAGTCACTCGACTCTGCCATCTGGTGGTAGCTTAGCTGTAGTATCTTAAGGCCCCTCCCCTTTTGGCCAGCGTCACTCGACGCCGCCATCTTTGTAGTCTTTAGCGGTAGCTGTAAGACTCCCCTTCCTTTTCACCCACAGACCCACACACACATACACACACACACATACACACACAGACATACACCCTCATCCATTTTATTCATTCTTTAGTTTAGGCATATAAAATTGTATGATAACATTTGTTGGTTGCAATATTAATTGATTTGATCATTTATTATTTTGATTTAATAAACTCTGTTATACTTTAAGGAGCAGTCGTCTGTGATTACTTGTGCATATGTATTTGATAAGACTGTATGTAGTAGCCTGTGCTCGAACTTAAAACCTTCACTGTCACTGAATGTATAGTCATACGCAGACTATTGACATTACGAGTGACTACTAATTATGAGACTTAGTTTTATCGTTTGGTTATTGGTCCCTGTTCGCAGGGTGGTGCCCCGTTGTTATTAATAATCATTAATAATTGTTACATACATTAATAATTCTATTGATGTCAAGAATTCAGTTTCTTAAATACTGATAACCCAAACACGCTCCTTTAGTTCCCAACAAAGGGTAGAAATTACAACAAAATTCAGACATCAGTCAGAGTGAGAAGTGATGGACGTAAAAGTAGAAAAGAAGATGTTACTTTCAGATTAAGGTTCGGACATACAGGACTCAATGACACATTATACACATCATGAAAAAGACAGAGTGGGATAAATGTGAGATATGCAACTGTAAAGAAACTGTAGAACATGTGCTGATAGAGTGGAGGAAGAGAAAGACTGAAGAACAGAGTGGTAGATACAGGAAGGGAGTGGAGCATGAAAGGACTGTTAGAGACAGGGGACAAACAAGTTCAGCTTAAAAGGGCTTTATTTAATATTTTGAATGGAACGGGTTAAAAAGACAGACTATGACTGCAATATGGAGTTTATTTCTAATTGTTTCATTATATTTATAAATAACATTATTATTGTGTTTAAATGATAACTGTCATAAAGTCATGATGTTACACACTCCGGTCCAGTAGGTGGCGCCTTAAACATTGGTTTGGAGTCCTCGATTAAAGTGAAAGAAGAAGAAGGAGAAGAAGAAGAAGAAGAAGAAGAAGACGGAGGAGAGGAAGAAGAAGAGGACTAATCTCCTGGTAGCCGATAAAGATATTGAAGTTAGCTTAGCATGCTACCTGGAAACACACGGACGAGGACGGAAGTGACCAACACAGCGCAAGTCAGAGTAAACGGTGACAAGGAGTTGACGGAGTTCGTCTGGAGGAAACCTTTCTGTGGTTGAGTGAAAATGTCTAAAGTAGAAATGTTGAGATCTTTAGTCAGCCAGCGACTAACTGCGGCTGAAGAAGATATATTAGGTATGTTTGAAAGAACGATAGCAGAGTACGAGGAGGAAATCTCTCGTTCAAAAGAGGCGAATAAGCGACAACGGGAACTTCTGGACTCCGTTCACAACCCGGAAGTCCGGATACAAAGAGCACGTGGGTTCACTTTATTTCTTCTCTCAAACACTGTTCATGCTCCGGCTGATAACTTTTAATGTAGTTTGGAGTGAGACTCTGTTGCAATTCGTCGTTTTCTTCTTGTCCTGATTTAATACCTGCAAACGTGTCGCTTTTCGGTGAAATAAGCCGTTTTGAATCAAAATATATCATCCACGTGAGTGTAGATCCGTAGAGTTTTCAATATTTTGGGGGGGGGGGGTCAACTGGCCAGCCAGCGTTTCTCAGATTGGAGTGAGACAAGGAGAAAATGTGATGTCGTGATCTTCGCAATAAAACATATTTGATGCGACGTGTCGAGTCTTGGCCAATCAGCGTTAAGATGTCTACACTGTCTTCATTTCGATGGTCATTTCGATGGTTCTCGCTACTGTATAAATATGCTTGCGGTATTTACAGGCATTAAAGGTATAAGTATTGTGAGGAATTTAAGTGTTAAAGCGCACCTAGCGATGGATATGATGTGTTACAATATGTTTACTTGTAGAAGGTTTAAACTAAAGGGAGAGTTACTGAATTTTGTTGTGCACTGTGAGAGAAACCAGAGAATTTATGACACCGCAATAAAGTGAGAGAGGGGGGATGTTGCTGAAGAGTTTCTGAGCACAGCCTTAAAGAAGGGGGGTGAATTGGTCAAGGAAGTGGCCGAATGAAGTCCGAAGGGTTCAGCCAATCACTGAGCTGATCGATGGGCTAAGGAATGTGTAATATGAGACATTTCAGAGACTTTGGAGGGACAACGAAACTGAATCCCCGGAGATAATCAGACCTCATCTGGACCATGAGGCGGACACACCAGTCTGTCGTGTGGTGCGGATGGGGCCTCTATTTCATGAAGTATTACTACTGATAATGTAATTCAGTTTGTAACTGCATTTTATTTTGTTAGTATATTAAATTCCTTTTGATTTAAACTTCAACCAGCTGATTCGGCCCTGCTTAATGATGGAAGAAAGGGGGGGGGGCTGCCTCCTCTGCATGCTTCTTCATCTCTGGAGCAAGGAGGGGGGCTTTTACCTTTTGTTTGAGAAATTTTGAACATAACATGTGTGTGCGCTGATTTGCAATAGTGTTGCGTGTGTCATAGAGCAAAGGTTTGAATCTCCGGATGAGGCGCTCCCCGTACAAAGAGGGAGCTCTGACACGCAGGTGGTTCAGCTTAAAACTTGTAACTAGTTGTGTTGTGAATCGGGTTAGTCGGTGGGATATTGTGTAGCAACCTGCAGGAACAGCACCTTCCCCATCCCTGAGACTCCAGGACTCCCACACACAATGTGGCCCAACCCTGGCTTGTGTGTGGGTGAAGATAATGCGTCCCTGTGCTGGACAAGTTCAAATAAAGTATAAAGATACAGGGCTCACAAAACACTGAGGAGAGATGCGTATACGGAGCCCTGACTTTGTTTGTTGCTAGGGCTACTTAATCAATTATTGTGTTTTGTGAAACCATAGATCTATGTTTTTGATGCTTGACTTAATAAATTGTTAATACTTGTAGATCGTCTACCCCCCCCCCCCCCCCCCCCGTCCCCCCGTCCCCCTTCGGGTGCTTGGCACCTCTTTCACCTCTTATGAGTTTGCAGGTATGCTGATTTCTTCTCTCAGCTTCTAGATGACAGGAAATATTTCAACTTAAAGTACAAGTTTGTTCTTTGATAACACCACATGGATTTGGCAGCTTAAAATGGTTCATATGTTCATGTCACATAAGTTGATTACATTATTGTATTATCTGGTTCAAGTGATACTCTGGAAGTGTATGTCCAGGAGACTATTTGCTCAATTCTAAAATGTCTTTGTAACCCCTCTGTGTGTGTTTACTGTTTTCCTGCAGACGTCCAGCAGCTGTTGTTGGTTAAAGAAGAGGTTCCCTCTGAGCAGCAGGAGTGGAGCTCCAGTCTGGACCAGGAGGACCCAGAGCCCCCACACATGAAAGAAGAACAGGAGGAACTCTGCACCAGTCAGGAAGGAGAGCAGCTTCAAGGTCTGGAGGAGGCCGATGTCAAGTTCTCATTCACTCCTGTGAAGAGTGAAGATGAAGAAGAGGAAGCTCAGTCCTCACAGCTTCATCAAAGACAAACTAAACAGATGGGAACAGAAGCTGATGGAGAGGACTGTGGAGGACCAGAACCAGACAGGAACTTGGATCCAGATAGACATCCAGAACCAGATACTGATGAGAAGCCTGGAGACTCTTCTGACACTGATGAGGGTGGTGATGGGAAGAAGACCAGAGAACCTCAGTCAGGTTTAAACTATGTGAAACCTGATGAAGTCCGTGTCACTGATTCAAGATGTAGCGCTGGTGAAAAACATTTTAGATGCTCTGAGTGTGAGAAAACATTTGGCAATAGTCACAATCTGAAGACACACATGAGAACCCACACAGGAGAAAAACCTTTCAGCTGCTCAGTCTGTAAGAAATCTTTTAACCAGCGTTCACATTTACAGAGCCACATGAGAACCCACACAGGAGAAAAACCTTTCTGCTGCTCAGTCTGTAAGAAATCTTTTAACCAGCGTTCACATTTACAGATACACATGAGAACCCACACAGGAGAAAACCCTTTCAGCTGCTCAGTCTGTAAGAAATCTTTTAACCATCGTTCAACTTTACAGCGACACATGAGAACCCACACAGGAGAAAAACCTTTCAGCTGCTCAGTCTGTAAGAAATCTTTTAACCAGCGTTCAACTTTACAGAAACACATGAGAACCCACACAGGAAACAATCCCCTTTAGCTGTTGTGGTTGCAGTAAAGTTTCTGTTTGTGATAAAAGCTTTCAGCACGAGTCACCTCTGAAGTTACACATGATTAACCGCGGTTCAACTACACTGATTTCAATACAAAAAGTTATTCACTGAATGAGTGCCAACTGTACAGTTTGAAATAGTTTTGATGATTATATTGATGATTGATTTGATGGTAATGTAAGTTTAAGACGATGGTTTTACCTGCATCTGTGCACAGTATATTGTATTCAAATGATTTCATCAATAAAAAGTAAAAGGTTTGTGTATTTCACTGGTTCATACAGTTGTACATAGCACACTTTGTTCATCAGGATTAAATCCATCAGTGACTGGAGTGTGACTCAATAGTTCTTTGTCTTGTTTGCACTCTTTGCTGCCATTACTGGAATAAAATTGTCATCTTGTCTGACACAAACTCGTAAAAAGGATGAAAACGGTCCTGAGATAAAGCAATCTACACATTCCTTGGAGTCACAAACCAACAACAGCCTTATCTAGATCTATAATTCCTTCCAGTTGATCAACAGGCCGACACATTCCTGAATGTGTTCACCACTTTTCGATACTTTTTTAGATTGCCGGTGGCTTTTCTTGATCGTACCATCATCTTATCCTAATCGTTGTGCTCCCCAGGCCTCTTGTTCATGTGTATGAGTACTTTTACCAGCTCAACTTTAGGTAACCATGAAACAGGCCCCACCTTTGACTTCATCACACAGCTCCAACACAATATATCAGGATTGGTGCGGCAGCAAAGGGGTTGGACCTGATCACACCCGGCCCTCATACATTGTGTTACATCAGCGGTTCCCAAACTTTTTAGGCCGCGCACCCCCTTCTACATCCCGACCGGGTTCGCGCAACCCCCCCCCCCCCCCCCTTAATAAAAAAAAAAAAAAGAAGCAACAGAGCCTTTTAAGCCTTCATAGCCACATAAGAATCGGACCAATGAGAGAACAGTTTGCTCGCGCGTGGCATTTGTTTACAAGATTTAGTCCGCTGTTAAATGTTGCAGTGTGAACACAAACCGAACAAAGGAGCAACTGCAACAAAGCAAACGAACTGAAGGTGTGAAAACGCCCTGAAACACTGCAACAAAGTTTCAATAACTTTCAGTGACACAAGGCGTCACTTTTAAAGAGCAATACGGATGCGAGGACACACGCACAGGCTCAGAGGCAGATTATCACATTTAATTTACAATTAATGACCGACTAATGTAGCCAGGATGTCTTCGGACAAAGCATCGATGCGGCGCGACACAGTGTTGTTGGACACCGGGATCACGTCCAACTTTTTTGCTTCTTTCTCCCCAATCATACATTCCACCATCTGTGGCAGCTGGCGAGCTCACGTCTTCGGCGATTGTGTGCGGTAGCCCCTTTCTCGCTATTCTGTAACCAGATATGAAGCCCGTAGTGCGTCATTTATAGACCCAACACATGAATGAGACTCCAGTTGTTTTTGGCTGTTTTGTAACTCCTCCAATTTCGATATAAACAATGTAAGGGGCTTTTGACTTGCACTGGCGTGCTTGGTGTTCAGGTGGCGACGTAAATAAGAGGGTTTCAGACTGTTAGCCAGAACCTCACTGCACACCACGCACTGTGGCTTTGGGGAATCTGCGTTGCCAATCCAAGTGAAGCCCAGACACAGATACTTTTCATCATATTTCCTCTTTTTTTTTTCCCAGTCTGATGCTCTCTCGTTTCCTCTTTTTTCACCTTGACTCCGCGATGGGCCGATGTGCTCCCGATGTGTCTGTGCTATCCCTTCCTCCTTTTCGGTCTCCTCCGTCTCATCTTCCTCTGACTCTGGCTCGATTTCTTCTCCCGGTCTCTCCCCAACGCACCTCTCCGTTCCCCTCGCCTCCGATTCCTCTCTCTCTCTCTGTCCCTCTCCTCTTTTACGACTGATAGCTTCAGATGTCCCACCTGACAGTTTTTAAATTAAAATTACATTTTTTTTTTATATTTAATATTATTACACCATCAGACCGCCATTACACTTTTCCTCTCGCGCACCCCCTAGAGGCAGCTCGCGCACCCCCAGGGGTGCGCGCACCCCACTTTGGGAATCCCTGTGTTACATAATGCTGTTTGGAAAATACGAAATGCTAAAAATAGTGCGGAATGAAAGAAATCTATAGAGATTAAAACAATAAATAAAATGTCAGTGAATCAAAAGACATCAAGCTAAGTGATGCAGATCAATCAAAGAAAAACAACTCTTTTGTACGAGGGAAAAGACAATAGCTCAATCATAGAGTTGGAAATATGTCTTTAATGGTAAATACACACGTTTTATGTCGCTCTCACACGGAGCCATCTAAAAAATACATATTACAGGGAGGAACTGAGACAGGGCTCCAGTATTTATCCCACTATGACTACGTCCTCCTCAGTGAACTCATAGAAGGGAACCTCCAGCTTTAGAGGAGCAGGTCCCTTTCTTATCCTTCCTGAAGCATCGTAGTGGGAGCCATGGCACGGACAGTAGTAGCCTCCGAAGTCTCCGGCGTTGGCGATGGGCACACAACCCAGATGGGTGCACACACCGAGGACGATGATCCAGCGGGGGTTAATCACTCTATCCTTGTCATGCTGTGTGTGTTTGTGTGTGCAATCATAATTCCACATGTTTGAAACCCTTTTCCCCTGTAGGCGGTGCTGTCGGAGGCCTTCTGGGCTGCTGGCTGACCAGTGGACAGTTCAAACCGCTGCCTCAGGTCATAATGGAGCTCAGTCCTCAGCAGCAGCAGAAGCTTGATGGTAGTCTTCTGGCCGTGCTGGGAGACATTCAGTGGACAGATTTGGCTCAGCTAACTGCTCTAGTGATGGGCAACGCCACCCTGAAGCAGCAGCTGACGGCGACCCTTCTCGGGTACATCTCCAAGGAGCTCCAGGCGCAGGTGCACTACGTGGATTAGTGTCTGTGGAAGAACTGGGATACTCTCACTCAGGGGCCCACATGCTCAGAATGTCTTTTGAAAAGAATGTGAACTGTTTGTATGACGCTGGAGAGACTCTTTATCAAATATGAAATCACAGATTGTAAATTTGCACAGACGCCATCACAGTCTTGGTTACAGGTTATTGTGAAAACAGCTGTATACCTGGATTCATTTATTATTGGAAGTACACTCATCCGATGAAGGAATTATGTATTCATCAATGGCACTGTTAATCATATAAGAGACATAGTGGTTCTGTTTGTGATAACTGTTTTATACAAAATGTATAAAATACATTTGACACACCACATGAAACATCACACAGGGGAGGAACGATGGAGCTTTCATCCTATCTTTATCCAAGAGCGTTTTCTTTCAATTTGAGAGCATCGCTCATTGAGTCCACACTCAGATTTGGTACTGTCTTTAGCTTGATCCAGTAGACTAATTGAGTTTTTATTTTCTAGTTAGTGTTGGTTTTCTAGAGGGGGCCGGGGACACGCTCACCTGGAAGAAAATGTTGTACATTTTAAAGTTAAATGCATCAGTCTGGTGCAGTCTGAGACCAACATCAACAACATGAACATAATTCATGCTGAAAGTAACGCAGTTTAAACTGACAAATGCAGGAAGGACAGCTGGCAAGAAATCACTAACTGTCATTCTGTAAATTAACCGATTTATAATATCACTGCTTCATCTATAACGCGATAGATCTGACTATAATAACACGTGTATTCACGTTCATGTTTTACTTTGATGTAGGGCTGGGCGATAAATCGATTTAATCGATTAATTCGAATGTGTGCTTTAAGGCGATGTGTTTTATTGAAAATCGAGAAAATCGCCCCCACCCCTTTTTCCCGTAGTAGAGTGCGCGCGCATTGTTTACAAACTAAAACAATGGCGGCCAGCAGCTTCACTGCTGCCGCCGCCACCTCACAAAAACAACCCAGCATTTTGGAGACATTCACCAACTGTACTCCGCATGAGAAGAAGAGTGCCCGGTGGAAAGCCATCACGGATGCAGTCGCGATGTATATCGCAAAAGATATGGTGCCCATATACACCGTGGAAAAGCCGGGGTTTATTCACCGTCTCAAAGCTTTGGACCCCAGGTACGTGCTACCAAGCCGTAAACATTTTTCTGACGTTGCCTTGCCTCGGCTGTACAATAGTACACGCCAAAGGATCTCTGCGGAGCTGGAGGGGATGTCATTCTACTCCGCAACAACTGACCTGTGGTCCAGCAGGTTGACCCAGACACCGATCCACTTGACTGGTGGAAGCGTCACCAACTTAACTTTCCAAGGCTAAGTACTTTAGCAAAGAAATACCTCTCTGTGCCAGCTACAAGTGCCCCCTCTGAGAGGCTTTTCAGTGTGTGGGGGGGGCATTGTTACATGCCACCGTGCATGCCTGAAGCCAGAGGTAGTAGACAGGCTTGTCTTCCTGGCAAAAAATATTTAGAAAAAACATGCACTACTGTTTAATACTGTTGGTTATGTTGTGAATGCACTTGATTTTGTTTACATGCACTTATTTACTGTGCAAAATATGTTATGTTGATGTTAGATCAGATGTTGCACTTTTGAAAATGTGAATGTTAAAGGGTCATATACATTTTATTTCATGCTGTGTTTGTATCAGTGTATTCAGTTAGAAAAGCTTACTGTAAAAAGTTACATTTGCACAGTTGTTTACAATGGAAGGCTACTATTTAATGCCATTTAATGTTATGTTTAATTTAATTTTATATTTAAATGATTCAGGCAAACAAAAGAGTGACCAAATACTTTTTGTATACTACAGGCACCTTTCTACAATGTTCAGGTTTTGTTTGCACTTTATTTTTATCAACCTACTTGGGAAAATCATCACAAAATAAAAGAAAAAATTGTTTTCAACAGCTTCTGTCATCTGCAAAAAATTTTGGGGGAAAAAAATCGATTTAAATCGTGAATCGGATTTTTTGTAAAAAAATCGGAGATTTTTTTTTTAGGCCATATCGCCCAGCCCTACTTTGATGTATTCTTATTCTTTCAGCTGAGACCCCAGCGATGTGAAACTGACTTTTGGGCAAATAAATAAAAATATATATAAATATAATTCTAAGCAGTAAGGAAGTTTCCTTCCATAACTTAAAATCACCCACACCAAACATTAAAGTAGCCGGAGACTGTGAGACACGACTCAAGAAGCCGACACACGTCAGTGAATGTGTGATGAGAGAATATTTACACATTTCTTTTCTATTTACTCCCAAGTCTGTTTCGCACAACTAAGGCTACAGCTGAAAGAACAAGGCTAAAATATCGTCATACACGCCATGAAAACACATCTGCAACACATTAATTTACCATAATACACACATGTACTTATAGTCAGATCTATCCTGCTCTAAATGAAGCAGTGATGTCATAAATCTGTTAATTTACTAATTTACACAGTCTGAGATTTATTGCCAGCTGTCTTTTTTTGCATTTGTCAGTTTAAACTGTGATTATGTAATATTCATTGACGGTCCACGTACCGAGCTCTGATTGGTCAGTGTGTATTTGAAGAAAATGAATTAAATCACAAGTTGCTGAGGGAGCAGAGGGGCAGAAAACGGTCTGAAGGCAATTCATTGGTGATATTTTGTCTTCAATAAATAAATGTTGGAAAACAATCACTTGAGTCGTCTCGTTCCACGACCCACAACTGTTACATATGTACCAGATGGAAGGTAACTGAAGATAGGAGTAATGATATACTTTTTTATTAGTTTAAGGGGCTTTTGTTACCCACCAAGTTGCAGCGGAACCGGATGTTCCTCGTAGAACCTGTCTGAATGGACTTTTATCTGTTCACCTTGTCTTCTGGATGGTTCTCCTCTGACTCATCTCCCGGGTCAAAACCACACCCATAATGCATTGCTGGTGAAATCCAGGGAACTGCCATTACATGTGAGGAGAACTGAGTTTGCACTATCACACTGGATTAGAATTCAGGGTGGACTTAACGGAAATATAGCATTGACTGTCCTGTACAATGGTTGGGAGTACTCGACATTCTCTGGTAAAAGCTTTGGATGGGACATCTTGGCAGGACATTTGGAATTGTGACAATAAGGGTAGAAATTACAACAAAATTCAGACATCAGTCAGAGTGAGAAGTGATGGAAGTAAAAGTAGAAAAGAAGATGTTACTTTCAGATTAAGGTTCGGACATACAGGACTCAATGACACATTATACACATCATGAAAAAGACAGAGTGGGATAAATGTGAGATATGCAACTGTAAAGAAACTGTAGAACATGTGCTGATAGAGTGGAGGAAGTTCAGGGTGGAAAGAGTGACTGAAGAACAGAGTGGTAGATACAGGAAGGGAGTGAAGCATGAAAGGACTGTTAGAGGCAGGGGACAAACAAGTTCAGCTTAAAAGGGCTTTATTTAATATTTTGAATGGAACGGGTTAAAAAGCCAGAATATGACTGCAATATGAAGTTTATTTATAATTGTTTCATTATATTTATAAATAATATTATTATTGTGTTTAAATGATAACTGTCATAAAGTCATGATGTTACACACTCCGGTCCAGTAGGTGGCGCCTTAATCATTGGTTTGGAGTCCGCCATTAAAGTGAAAGAAGAAGAAGAAGAAGAAGACGAAGACGGAGGAGAGGAAGAAGAAGAGGACTAATCTCCTGGTAGCCGATAAAGATATTGAAGTTAGCTTAGCATGCTACCTGGAAACACACGGACGAGGACGGAAGTGACCAACACAGCGCTAGTCAGAGTAAACGGTGAAAAGGAGTTGACGGAGTTCGTCTGGCGGAAACCTTTCTGTGGTTTGTTGAGAATAAATCTCATGTTGAGGAGAAAACTCAGGTGAACAGACTTAGGTCGAGGCGTTTAGCTCAATTCAAGCAATAAGGTTTATTTGTGACAGAAGTATTATGTCCAGCAGTTAAACGTGCACGGACCTAAAAAGTTCACTCTGTAGGAGTGAATGAAAAGCTAAAAGGCGCTTAGACAGAGTGCGCATGCGTTCATATATTAGGTCCTCCTTTTGGAGCCTATTGGTCAAAGCAATAGTAGGAGGCGGATTTGTTTCTAGCATTCAAATGGCCTGATGGAGCACTGAGCATCTCCGCCCACACTGGCTCACGTCCGGGATCCGCCTTCTCTGGAACGTCAGTGTGTGAGATGTTGATTCAGCCGCATATTGTTATGTTCGGCCAACTAGATAAGCTAGGCGCTAGATATGCAAGGGCGCCTCTTTCTATCTCTAAGATGGAGCAGGCAGTTGAGACTGGTTCTCTGTAAGACTATGTGACATTTAACTGGGGCAAAAGCTATCCTTCAGAGTTCTAGTAATTTCCACTTTGTTCAGGCGAGTGCGAGAGTGCCCCACCTGGCGTTTTTGACCTTCTTGTACTAGAACTCACATATCCGCGTATAAGCTGTGTTTAACATTGAATGAATGTATATTTTTATTTACAAATCCCCCTTTTCACACCTGCTAGGTGTGAACTTCTATGTTTTGGAACTACTCATTCAATGGCTGTAACTCTATGTTTAGGTCCCTATCATCTGAATCGTCTGGATCGGAAACTGGTGGGGTGCTATGTCTAGTTCGGGTGTGTGTCTGATTCGGGGATGGTGAGGGAAGAGGGGCAGTTGAATGAGATGGGTGCTGGTGTGTCTGATACTTGGTTTCTAATCCCCAGATCAGTAAGGCAACTAGTATGCCCATTCCCACCCCCATTATAGTTTTCTTCCCACATCCCGCCCCTTCCCAGGTGAAGCGCTGCCGACCTCGGTCGGCGGGGTTTGCATAAGGGTCCCCTAGACAGCGTCTAAGTTCCTGATGCATTTTCCAAATTAGTGCGAATTTCTCCTAGTGTTCTGGTTGGTACCGGTGCTGGGACACAATGTGTCAGGTGGTGCCAAGGGGCGCCTGATTTGCCCTTGACCTGGACCGAGTGTGAAGTAACCTCCTTCACCTCGTACGGCCCAGTCCACCTGGGGTCAGTCCACTTGCGCTTGTGAACCTTGACCCTGACCCAATCACCTACTTGTATCTGCTTTCCAGCTGCCGCTGCTTCAGGTACTGCTCGAGTCCTCTCGATCTGCTTGGAGAGAGCTTCAGCAAGAGAAGTTAGGGCACTCATATAGTCAGACATTTCAATCTGCTGCACATCCAGAGGTGGCATATGACCTCCATCTCTGGGTGGACCTGGCATCGGCCGGCCAGTCATGATCTCGTGTGGGGAGAGATGTGTTTCTCCCCCTTTTCCGGACCTCATGGCCATAAGGGCCAGGGGCAGGGCCTCAACCCATGTTAATTTGGAGCCCGCGCAAACTTTGGCAATTTTGGCCTTAAGGGTCTGATTCGCTCGTTCCACCAGGCCCTGAGATTGCGGGTGATAGACTGACCCGAATCGGTGTGTGATTCCCAGAAATTGCTCTACCTGTGCGAGCATGGTGTTGCTAAAGTGTGATCCGTTATCAGAGCGGATGCATCTCGGCACTCCGTAACGGGGAATCAGTTCTGTCTGCAGCCACCTTACAACTGTCTGCGCGTCTTCTCTCTTGGTGGGAATTGCTTCCACCCATCTTGAAAATCTGTCTACCATTACCAAGATGTACCTCTTTCCCTGCACTCTGTTCTCTAGTCCCATATCTGTATAATCTATGCTGATGTCTTGGAAACAGGCAGAGGGCACGGGATAAGATCCCATCGGTGTCTTGAATGGTTTTCTTGGGTTGTGATTTCCACAAATTTGACATTCATCGCAGAAGAGGAAAGATATCGCTTCCATGTGCGGATGCCACCATAGTTGTTTTAAATTGTCCAATGTCCGTTTCTTTCCCTCGTGTGTAGGTCCGTGGGCCCCTGGTAGGAGTGCTGCACACAGTTCTGCTGAGGCAACCACTCTGCCGTCGTGGGCTCTCCACAGACCTTCTTTGTCTTTTGAGGCTCCTTTTCGTGTCCATTCGGACCATTCCTAAGGTCCTGCTTTCTTTTGATGTTCTTTGATGTGCTCGATTGTGAGCTCAGGGCGGATGTTGGCTTCCAGTGGATGGCCCATGACAATATGAGATTTTCCACAGTGTCAAGTTTTGATGTGTGATACATCAGTACCTGTCTCTCACCCCCCTTTTTCTGGAAGAGTACAGCATTGAGTAGGCTGTCTCTTTCGGAAAAATCAAGGTGGAACGGTAGGGAGTAGTCTGGGGACATGAGTGCAGTGGACGTGCAAGTGCTTGCTTCAAGTGGGAGCTGAGAATGGTGGTGTTGTTGGTGTAGTCTGGGATATGGGCTCGTGAGTAGCCTGTTAAACCCTAGATTTCGCGGCGGCCTCAGCCGCGTCGTGTTCTTTGAGTTGTTTCTTGAGTAGGGCCTTCTGCAAGGTCTTAATTTCTGTTTCACTTCCAGCCTCAGTTTGAATGTGCTTGGAGAGGTAATGTCGGAGCTGGGCGTTCCACATGTCTTGTGTCATTTCCTCTAGGCCAACCACTGCGTCCATGCTCTGGCGAGGTCCATCAGGTAGGCCTCGTTTTACCATTGTGCGCCATAGTGCCACTGTGGTAATGCTTGCATCATGTGGTTCTCTGAAGGCCTCGCGCCACACCTGTTCTGCTCTGGCCAAGTACAGGGGCGGGGGCTCTGCCGGGGCCCAGATGAATGCTGCCACTGCGCCTTGGTTCACTGGAGTGGGGAACTTAGTTCTGAGCTCCTGCCACAACTCTGTACGATATCGATCAAAGGGGTCGGCATCTGGTGCCACACCGGCGCCTGCCATGTATAGTAGGGTACTACACTGGGTTGGGTCCAGACAGCGGAAGAGAAGTGCTCTCAGGTCGCCTACCGCCAGCTGACGGCCAGCTGTCAAAGCTTCCGTGAGCTGAATCCACGGATCGGCTCCTGCATGGAGGGATGGAAGCTGTTGTACTATGCTGGTCAGGTCTGCAAACCCAAAAGGCACAAATTGAACACGCTGTGGTTGCGCGAGGGTGGGGGCTGCTCTCAGGGGATATTCACTGACAGTCTCCTCTGTTTTTTCTTTGGGGGGCGGGCCATGGGACCGAAGGTAATGGTGGGGGGGAGGAGCGATAGTCCCTGCCCGAAGGGGGATGACTTTTCCGTGTAGAGTGCCCTCCACCTCATATGTTGACCGCTCCACCGGTGCTCCTTGGTTGCTGGACTCTCTGCCGCTGCCCATAATTGAGGTTAGAGTCTGTACTAGTTCTTCTGCCTCTGTTCGCACGACAGAGAGCTGCTCCAATGTAGTTGGTCCGCTTGAGTCTCTTCGTGATGGCTGTCTTTCAGCTCCAGGATTATGGTACAGGTTGTTTGTCACATAGGTATCTTCTGAGTGCATGGGGCGAGGTGATGTGTCAGCGAGTTTGTCGCGAAGTCGCTGAATGTACTCCTGATTGAAATCTCGCTGCCCCTTGTCATCTCCTTCCTCCTCGTTGTACCACTGGCCTCTCGCTGCTCCTTGAAGATCCTCTTTGTGTTCCCCACTGGTGACTCCTGTCACAACTCTTTCCAACATCTCCATCCTCTTCATCATGTCTTTCATTGCTCGCTCTGTTGGGGTGGAGCTCGTCTCGATGGTGCACCCATCATCTAGTGCCATCTTGAATGCTCCTGACAACATTCCTCCTTTCACTGTTCTCACTGGTGCTTGTATAAACGGATTGTTGGAGGAGTATGGGGGAGCAACTGGAGGGAGTGCTGGATACAGGCCAGTTGAGGGCGGGGGAGGGGCCGAGGCCAGAGATGCCTGGCCCGGTTCCTGTGCAGTCTTTTCCAGACCTACCGGGGCTTGTGTGGTAGGGGTGATGTCGAAGGGGGTGATGTCGAAGGGGGTGATGTCGAGTAACTGATGGGGCCTGGTTTGTTCTTTTTCAGTCAGCATGTCCACCTGTATCCGATCTGTCATGGCCAATTCTAATGCTATCATCGCCACTCGATGTTCCTCTTCTCTGTCTTTGCGGGCTTGCTTCAGGGGGTTAATGAACACACGTCGTTTGGTTTGATTATTCTCTGCTGTCTGTGCGTAGGCCACTCGTTTTGTCGAATCTTTGGCAAAGAATCTGAGGTTGTTGGCTGATGGAGGCAGTGGACTAGCCGCCCTCCACCATCCCTCCTTTGTCCATCGTTTCATGCAGTTATCCCAATGAATCTTGTCTCTCTTCCATGCAGTCTTGCCTCTTGTGTCTGTTACAGCTTCTTTCAGTTTTGCACGCAGTGCTCCTGAGTAGCCACCAGATGGAGCCACAGCTCCAGCCATGTCTTCTTGTGTTGTTCTTTTCTTTTTCAGTTCAAGTTTTTTTTTTTTTTTTTCTTTCAATCAATCTTTTTCAATTCCAATCTTCTTTTTTTCAAAATTTTTTTTTTTTTTTTTTTCAAATTTCAAATTTCAAATTTCAAATTTCAAATTTCAAATTTCAAATTTCAAATTTCAAATTTCAAATTTCAAATTTCAAATTTTTCAATATAAAATGTTTGGATGCAGTACTCCCGAATGTCCACCAGATGGAGCCAAAGCTCCTCTCAAATGTTCTTCTTGCAGTTCCTGAAGCACCCACAGAGGGAGCCAAAGCTCCTGTCAAATGTTCTTGTGCCCTCTGTCCTAGTTGTTATCTCTCCCTGTTTTGGCTGCAGCTGTCTTTCTTATCTAAGATGTTCACTCCCTTGCCTCTGTGCCTTTGCCTGCTGTGTCTTCGCTCCTAACTCTGTTCACGGTCCCTATGGAACACAATTTCCAATAAATCTGTATTCTTTGTAACTCTACCAGTAAAACTCACACATATATTAACCCTCAGCTTTCCTCTTCTATCCTAGTGTTTTGTGGTTCTGTGTTTGAGTGCAAAGCTTGTGTCTTATGCGTGTGCTCTGCTCCACTGACCGTCAATCTCTGAAAAGCACACCAACCTGGTGAAAAACACTACAACTTTACAACTACACATGTACTCTCTAACACCTGTACGCTTCACACAGTCACTCACATCCATACCAGATTGACACCATACACTGCCGTCGCTGAAATACGCACAAATCACATATAGATCTGCTCTTATAGCGTTTTCACGAGCACGGTCCCGAAGGAAATGGATACCTAATAGGCATTACTCAACACTCAATCGACCATACACTGCCGTGATTCCACAAATAATCGCACACAGACCTCGTCAGGAAAGGTCTATTGACCTTATTGTTTACAGTGTACGCCTTGTGCGAACACGGTCCCTAAGGAAATGGCGAATTCTTGTGCTACAATTGAATCGATGTCTCCCTGAGATCATCTATGCTGCATGCAAACCCATACACTGCCACTTCTGCAATACTGGTACACAAACCTCATCAATTACCTCAATTTGACCTCATCAATTTATTTTTCTCAATTAAAATTCTCTGGATGGATCTTCGTTTTACAGTGTACAACATTGCATGAACGTGGTCCCCTTTAGGAAATGGCGTTTTGCAGTCTCCAGACACACTACAGTCACATCAGCGTATTCCAACAACATTTCTATATACTTGATCCAAATCTCAGCTTGCAACTTCGCATAAATCAACAGTGTGGCCCGGAATTCAGTCTTTCAGACCGTCATTGGTCAGCGAACCGAAGCTTTCGCCACGGCTGTGTAACCTCCGAACAGTTATCAAAACTTACACGGTGAACACGATGCCAGTTTATAGAACTTACAATCCTTAATTTCTGTTAGATCCACTCACACACATGTACATTCTATGCTAAAAAACCCCCACTGCTGTCATAACAATCCTGTCACAATGCTTCGTCAATTCATCTTTAAAAATTTAGTCAAAGCAATTCATACTCACACCCGGTACTTCTGATCAATTCAATTTGGTTTTTCCTACATACAATTCTGCAGATTTCATTTAAATAGGCTCTGCTCTTACCTTTTGATTCAGCGCTGTTTGATCAGGTTCCCGAGGTGATAAGAATCGTTCCGGCAGGCCTCCGGAATCCCCAGCCTCTCGGGAAAACACCTGTTGTTTTGTCTGTGGACAGAAGAAAAAGTCCGTCACGAGATTTATCTCCTACTGATCGTTAAAACCATCGCTGCTACCATGTTGAGAATAAATCTCATGTTGAGGAGAAAACTCAGGTGAACAGACTTAGGTCGAGGCGTTTAGCTCAATTCAAGCAATAAGGTTTATTTGTGACAGAAGTATTATGTCCAGCAGTTAAACGTGCACGGACCTAAAAAGTTCACTCTGTAGGAGTGAATGAAAAGCTAAAAGGCGCTTAGACAGAGTGCGCATGCGTTCATATATTAGGTCCTCCTTTTGGAGCCTATTGGTCAAAGCAATAGTAGGAGGCGGATTTGTTTCTAGCATTCAAATGGCCTGATGGAGCACTGAGCATCTCCGCCCACACTGGCTCACGTCCGGGATCCGCCTTCTCTGGAACGTCAGTGTGTGAGATGTTGATTCAGCCGCATATTGTTATGTTCGGCCAACTAGATAAGCTAGGCGCTAGATATGCAAGGGCGCCTCTTTCTATCTCTAAGATGGAGCAGGCAGTTGAGACTGGTTCTCTGTAAGACTATGTGACATTTAACTGGGGCAAAAGCTATCCTTCAGAGTTCTAGTAATTTCCACTTTGTTCAGGCGAGTGCGAGAGTGCCCCACCTGGCGTTTTTGACCTTCTTGTACTAGAACTCACATATCCGCGTATAAGCTGTGTTTAACATTGAATGAATGTATATTTTTATTTACAGGTTGAGTGAAAATGTCTAAAGTAGAAATGTTGAGATCTTTAGTCAGCCAGCGACTAACTGCGGCTGAAGAAGATATATTAGGTATGTTTGAAAGAAGGATAGCAGAGTACGAGGAGGAAATCTATCGTTCAAAAGAGGCGAATAAGCGACAACGGGAACTTCTGGACGCCGTTCACAACCCGGAAGTCCGGATACAAAGAGCACGTGGGTTCACTTTATTTCTTCTCTCAAACACTGTTCATGCTCCGGCTGATAACTTTCAATGTAGTTTGGAGTGAGACTCTGTTGCAATTCGTCGTTTTCTTCTTGTCCTGATTTAATACCTGCAAACGTGTCGCTTTTTGGCGAAATAAGCCGTTTTGAATCAAAATATATCATCCACGTGAGTGTAGATCCGTAGAGTTTTAAAAAAAATGTTGGGGGGGTCAACTGGCCAGCTGGCCAGCCAGCGTTTCTCAGATTGGAGTGAGACAAGGAGAAAATGTGACGTCGTGATCTTCGCAATAAAACATATTTGATGCGACGTGTCGAGTCTTGGCCAATCAGCGTTAAGATGTCTACACTGGCTTCATTTCGATGGTTCTCGCTACTGTAGAAATATGCTTGCGGTATTTACAGGCATTCAACTTATAAGTATCTTATGGTTTCTCCACAAAGTGCTTGCAGCATTTCGACGGAAAAAGACACATTACAGACCCAACAACGTGCTAGCGGATGTTACCATGGAGCTAGTGCCTTCAGAAAACGCTAGTACTTATGGAGTGGTCTCGTGTGACGTCACAGTTTAGCTGTCGGCCATGTTGGAGTACACACAAAGCCACTGGCATGCACGGCTGAGTCGCATAACCTATCGGTGGTGAACTTTTGTGCTGTCTTTGGTTGTGGCAGCAGAGCTGATAGAGACAAGAAATCATTCTTTCGTTTGCCAGCGGTCATTACACATCAAGGAAATGACACGAAGGAGCTATCCAAGCGACGTCGCGAGAAATGGCTGTCACGCATCTCTCGAGATATAAAGGATGGAATTTGGCGTACACTAGAGTATGTGCGGATCACTTTATAAGTGGTCAGTGATTTTATTTACTAATTCGTTTGTGAACAGTATTTAATAAAGGAAATATAAATTAAACTTGGACATGAGAAGGTTACCGAAGCTTCATCGGCCCGTGACAGCAGTCGGTACCAGAGACGTGTCGAGCGTGTACGACAGGCGAAACACATAGATGCAGCCTCAGCATTGCTTGATATGAGTTTAACGTCAGATCATATATATATATATATGTATATATATATATATATATATATGTGTGGGGGGGGATGAAGTTAGGAGTTAGTTGAAAGTGAATTCCTACACACACGCACACAATGACGTGCACGTACAATGTAAACAAACACACGTGTCTGTTTGCGCTGAGTAAACATTGAATATTGCTAAATATCTGACCAGATCTGGATATATTTACTCTTCCAATGACGAGATGAGAATTGTCGACGACCGTTGCTTTGACGTCTCGGACCCATCCACTGACAAACTGATTATAAGCGTCGAGCCCTTTGTAGCACTCCAGCTCGTCTTTTGTGTAAGGACTGGGGGTGTTCACGAGATACGTGTAGATGTTGGCGTAGTTTACCGATGGAAGATAAGTAGGATCGGCACTGAAACCATCTGCACTCATCGTATAGGGATCCAAGTTACCAATAACCTTCAATTTGGCCAGGTAGCGAACCTTTGATGCACTATCCAGTGATTCAAAGTATTGTATTTTCGCCGCACTTCCTTGTTTACGCGCCGCCATGTAGGATCTGTATGTACTCCAACATGGCCGACAGACCTCGTAACTAAGGAGATCGTGACGTAGGTGAGACCACTCCATAGTACAAACCGTATCCTCCTCTTCCATAAGCCGTCAACCAACGTTTGCGTAACTGAGCTATTCTCATTCTCGTTCGTGCGCTCGGTCGCAGCCATTAAGCACAGCAAGTCCGCTACTCACACACCATGTCTTCGACCATATATACATAGTTTTTGCAATTTGCAAAGGCTAAAAATAAAAGGAAAATAATATAAAATCACAATATAAAGGGAGAACCACCTTTAGTGTGTCAGAATATCATGTGGTTACCATGTGTCCATTTGGGTCTCCAAATGTCCTTTTAGAGCTCCGCCTGGATCTCTTCATGAAGAAACACTGTAGAATGGTCATACTTTGTCCAATCTTCTTCAAATTTGAGGCAGTTGTTCACTGATAGTGTAGTTACAGCCCTACACTGTCCTTTACCTGTACAGATACAGCCACCGGCAGTTATTTATACTGAAAGATACTTTTTTATTTTATGCGGACAAAAATCTTAAATTTTTACTGACTCCAAAGGCCCACTGCTCTGTTTCTGTATGACCTACAGGTTGTCTGACACTTTTGATGCATATAGTCAGAGTGGGCCCCGGGACACTTTGTACTTGAAAAGTTGGGCCCCGAGGTCAAAAAGGTTAAGAACCCCTGTCATAGAGCAAAGGTTTGAATCTCCAGGTGAGGCGCTCACGCGCTTCCCGTACAAAGAGGGAGCTCTGACACGCAGGTGGTTTAGCTTAAAACTTGTAAATAGTTGTGTTGTGAATCGGGTTAGTCGGTGGGATATTGCTTAGCAACCTGCAGGAACAGCACCTTCCCCATCCCTGAGACTCCAGGACTCCCACACACAATGTGGCCCAACCCTGGCTTGTGTGTGGGTGAAGATAATGCGTCCCTGTGCTGGAGAAGTTCATATAAAGTATAAAGATACAGGGCTCACAAAACACTGAGAGGAGAGATGCGTATACGCAGCCCTGACTTTGTTTGTTGCTAGGGCTACTTAATCAATTCTTGTGTTTTGTGAAACCATAGATCTATGTTTTTGATGCTTGACTTAATAAATTGTTAATACTTGAAGATCGTCTACCCCCCCCCCCCCCCCCCTTCTTTCACCTCTTATGAGTTTGCAGGTATGCTGATTTCTTCTCTCAGCTTCTAGATGACAGGAAATATTTCAACTTAAAGTACAAGTTTGTTCTCTTTGATAACGCCACATGGATTTGGCAGCTTAAAATGGTTCATATGTTCATGTCACATAAGTTTATTACATTATTGTATTATCTGGTTCTAGTGATACTCTGGAAGTGTATGTCCAGGAGACTATTTGCTCAATTCTAAAATGTCTTTGTAACCCCTCTGTGTGTGTTTACTGTTTTCCTGCAGACGTCCAGCAGCTGTTGTTGGTTAAAGAAGAGGTTCCCTCTGAGCAGCGGGAGTGGACCTCTAGTCTGGACCAGGAGGACCCAGAGCCCCCACACATTAAAGAAGAACAGGAGGAACTCTGCACCAGTCAGGAAGGAGAGCAGCTTCAAGGTCTGGAGGAGGCTGATGTCAAGTTCTCATTCACTCCTGTGAAGAGTGAAGATGAAGAAGAGGAAGCTCAGTCCTCACAGCTTCATCAAAGACAAACTAAACAGATGGGAACAGAAGCTGATGGAGAGGACTGTGGAGGACCAGAACCAGACAGGAACTTGGATCCAGATAGACATCCAGAACCAGATACTGATGAGAAGATTGGAGACTCTTCTGACACTGATGAGGGTGGTGATGGGAAGAAGACCAGAGAACCTCAGTCAGGTTTAAACGATGTGAAACCTGATGAAGTCCGTGTCACTGATTCACGATGTAGCGCTGGTGAAAAACATTTTAGATGCTCTGAGTGTGAGAAAACATTTGGCAATAGTCAAAATCTGAAGAGACACATGAGAATCCACACAGGAGAAAAACCTTTCAGCTGCTCAGTCTGTAAGAAATCTTTTAACATGCGTTCAACTTTACAGAGCCACATGAGAACCCACACAGAAGAAAAGCCTTTCAGCTGCTCAGTCTGTAAGAAATCTTTTAACGTGCGTTCAACTTTACAGACACACATGAGAACCCACACAGGAGAAAAGCCTTTCAGCTGCTCAGTCTGTAAGAAATCTTTTAACCATCGTTCAAATTTACAGAAACACATGAGAACCCACACAGGAGAAAAGCCTTTCAGCTGCTCAGTCTGTAAGAAATCTTTTAACGTGCGTTCAACTTTACAGACACACATGAGAACCCACACAGGAGAAAAGCCTTTCAGCTGCTCAGTCTGTAAGAAATCTTTTAACCATCGTTCAAATTTACAGAGCCACATGAGAACCCACACAGGAGAAAAACCTTTCAGCTGCTCAGTCTGTAAGAAATATTTTAACCAGCGTTCAACTTTACAGTTACACATGAGAACCCACACAGGAGAAAAACCTTTCAGCTGCTCAGTCTGTAAGAAATCTTTTAACAGGCGTTCACATTTACAGGGACACATGAGAACCCACACAGGAAACAATCCCCTTTAGCTGTTGTGGTTGCAGTAAAGTTTCCGTTTGTGATAAAAGCTTTCAGCACGAGTCACCTCTGAAGTGACACATGATTAACCGCGGTTCAACTACACTGATTTCAATACAAAAAGTTATTCACTGAATGAGCGCCAACTGTACAGTTTGAAATAGTTTTGATGATTATATTGATGATTGATTTGATGGTAATGTAAGTTTAAGACGATGGTTTTACCTGCATCTGTGCACAGTATATTGTATTCAAATGAGTTCATCAATAAAAAGTAAAAGGTTTGTGTATTTCACTGGTTCATACAGTTGTACATAGCACACTTTGTTCATCAGGATTAAATCCATCAGTGACTGGAGTGTGACTCAATAGTTCTTTGTCTTGTTTGCTCTCTTTGCTGCCATTACTGGAATAAAATTGTCATCTTGTCTGACACAAACTTGTAAAAAGGATAAAAAAAGGTCCTGAGATAAAGCAATCTACACATTCTTTGGAGTCACAAACCAACAACATCCTTATCTCGATCTATCGTTCCTTCCAGTTGATCAACAGGCCGACACATTCCTGAATGTGTTCACCACTTTTCGATACTTTTTTAGATTGCCGGTGGCGTTTCTTGATCGTACCATCATCTTATCCTAATCGTTGTGCTCCCCAGGCCTCTTGTTCATGTGTATGAGCAATAGGCTTG